>NC_048234.1:23777758-23808950 GCF_002007445.2 Ailuropoda melanoleuca | reverse complement strand
AATCAGCAGCATGGGCATCACCTATGAGCCTGGTAGAAAAGCAGAACCTCAAGGTCCACTCAAGACCCACTGAGGAAGAATAAGTAAGCACCTTAACACGACCCCCTTTCCCCCTTCCAGCTAATTCATTTGTCCATTAAAATTTGACAAGTACTGCTATAGCCTACAAGCCGAGGCAAACTCTAGCATCCAGCTCGACACCAAAATTACCGTGGCACCGACTATAGCATTGCTAGAAGTAGGTCACTGACCAAATATGACAATGAGGGAAGATACAGGAAAAAATGTACAAAGAGCAAACACAAGAGCTCCAAGAACAAAGCAGTCCCAGGATGATTTAGTGTAGAAAGACCCACAACATTCCCAGAGTACATATTTTCAAGTGGAAGAGGCAGATTATAAACAAATAAGCCTATTAATAATAATATTTACTAGTTAGCTATGTATTAGGAAGGAAATTAGCAGAGTTCGATGAAAGAGAAGAATGGGGCGTCAGTTTTAATAATAAAAATAAACATGGTAATAATAATAGCTAAGGGAGCTTGGATTTTATCTTAAGTACAATGGGAATTCATTGAAGAGCTTTAAGCAGTGGATGTGACCTGATGCCATTCTACATTTTAAAAGATCACAGAATGAGCGGTCCAAATGAACTTTTCAGAAAGCAAGTCATATCATGTCAGCAAAATACATCAATGACAAAACCAAAGTAAAGCCAAAGTCATCATCATACTCTCTAAGGCCCCACACGACCTGATCCCCATTACCTGACATCCTCCACTTCCCTCTCTCCTCTGCTCCAGCCACACTGGCTGGTGTACTCTTCCTCAAACACATCAAGCATGATCAGGGCCTTTGCATTTGCTCTTTCCTCTGCTTTGGACACTCTTACCCAGATACTCATATGCCTTCCCCCCACTATCCTTTGGGCTTCTGTCCCAATGTCAACTAATCAGAGATAGCACCATCGGCTGACCTATATAACACAGCACCCACACATCACTAATTTTCCTATTGTCCTCTCCTTCTTTACCCTATTTTAATCTTCTGTATAACACATATTACCACCGAATATTCCCCATATTATTCGTTTATTTATTTCCCGGCTATACAGAAGTTCCAAGGGTTTTGTTTTATTCACTGTTATATTTTGAGAACAATATATATTTTGAGAGCAAACCTAGCCTGTAGTAAGATCACAATAAATATGTTGAATTCATTCATTGAAAAAATGAATGAAAGGCTGCTGTGTGAGAAATGCATTAGAGTGACAATGAGCCGAAAGAGGAAGATCAGATGGAAGAATATTACAGTGGAGCCAAGTGTGGACAGTGTCTTGGACTAGGCTAGAGGCAGGAGAAATGAAGAGAAGGGATTCTATTTGAGCTTTCTTTTTGGAAGGAGAATGAAAAGAACACATAGTTAGAATGAAATATGGAAGAGAGGAACTCTGGCAGCTAGCCTTCAAGATGGCCCCCAATGATCCTAGCCTTCTGGCAGTTGTGCCTCTGAATAAGTCCCACACTGAATAAGGCAGAACCGGCTGATTAGTAGAAGAACACTGTAGAACTGAGTGTGTCTAGCTTCCAAGGTGAGGCCATAAATGCCACTACTGCTTCTGCCTTGACATTTTGGATTGTTGACTCTGAGGGAGACCAGCCACTCTGTCATGAAGACACACAAGGAGCCATGTGTAGGCACCCAAATGGAGAGGAATTGCGGCCTCCTACCAAGATCCAGCAGCAATTTGCCAGTTGTGCGAGTGGGCCATCTTGCAATGGATCCTCCAGTCGTACCAAACGTTCACATAACAAAGCCCCCACCAACATGTGACTGTGACTTCACGAGAGTCCCCAGGTCAGAACAACCTATCTCCTGTGAGTAAAATAAATATTCGTTGTCATGTTAGGCCATAAGTTTTGTCATAACTTCTTGCACAGCAATGAACAACTAATACAAAGGCAGTGAGGAAAAGAATCTACTCCCAGATTTCTACCTTTAAGAACTTAATGAATGATGGTGTCATTTATCAAGATGGGAAAGACATAGGACAATAATTACACTCATATTGTTATCCAGAGCCATAATAAATTATGTGCCAAATGCTCTTGTTAAAATTTATTTAGTCATTCAACTCATCTTAATGAGTATTACCAGGAAACAGACGATATCCAAGACCCTGCAGATACAGTAATAAATAAGGTTTAGTCACTGTCCTTGTGGAATAAGTCTGTAGGTTCATGGATCTGAAAAGTATTTGTAACCTTTGTTCATATTTTTTTCTGTCTCTCCCATTTTTAAGAATTGCTTGTAAAGAAACAATTTTTAAAAGGGGAAGAGGGAGGTGCCTGGGTGGTTTAGTCAGTTAAGCATCTGACTTGGTTTCGGCTCAGGTCATGATTTCAGGGTCCTGGCTCGAGCCCCGCATCTGGTTTGACCCTCTCCCTCTGCTCCTCTTCTTCCTCTCTCTCTCTCTTGCTCTCTCTCTCTGGAATAAATAAATAAAATCTTAAAAAAAAATAAAGGGGGAAGAGGTATGTGTGTGTAGATAGTTCCTACAGTGGTATTCATTAAAAGTGAAAAAGCAAAAACAACCTTCGTAAATAAGGAAGAATAAATAACGAAGGGCCTGTTAAATAAAGTGTGAGGTACCAACTTACGGAATATTCCTAAGCCATTTTAAAGGACACTTAAGAAGATTGTGCACCTACGGCAGGCTTGGTTCACAGTCCACAATAAGCAATGGTCCCCTTCCACAGTGCAGACCTCTCACTGAGGAGCAACCTCCCGCCCCCAGCCAGGGACTACATTTCCCAGACCACCTTGCATCTAGTGTGGCCACATGACTAATTTCACAAAACATGATAAACGAACGTGAGAGTGGGGACAGAAGTGACGCATGTGCCTTCCGGGGTAAGGATGGTAAGAAGCAGATCTGCCTCCTCTATGCTGTGCATTCCCCTTCCACAGACTCAGTACAGGTGAGCACCCAGCTCTAGGAGATGTGGGGTCAGAACATGGAAGCCAAGAGTCTTTGTTCACCAGCAATACCCACAGTGGACTATTATGTGAGTAACTTTCTACTGTTTTTAAAGGCAGTAAAAATGGTTTATTGTTAAAAAGGTTGATTTGCTAGCTAAATTGTGGAAGGAGCCAAGATGCCCTTCAACAGATGACTGGATTAAGATGTGGTCCATATATACAATGGAATATTACAGCCATCAGAAAGAACGATTTCACAACATTTGCAGCAACATGGATGGGACTGGAGGAGATTATGCTAAGTGAAATAAGTCAAGCAGAGAAACACAATTAGCATATGGCTTCACTTATTTGTGGAACATAAGGAGAAGGAAGGGCAAAATGAAGGGGGGGAAACAGAGGGGGAAATGAACGAGAGGCTGTGGACTCTGGGAAACAAACTGAGGGCTTCAGAGGGGAGGGGTTGGGGGAATGGGATAGGCTGGTGATGGGTAGTAAGGAGGGCACGTATTGNAACTTTACATCGGAATCCAGGGATGTACTGTATGGTGACTAACATAATATAATAAAAAATCATTAAAAAAAAAAGGTTGATTTGCTATAACAAATTATATTTTCTTAAATGGTATAGAGAGAACATAGACAATGCTTGAACACTAAATCAAAAATTCAGAATACAAAATAACTTTTATGCTATGACAACAATGTAAAGTTAAGGGGCGCCTGGGTGGCTCAGTTGGTTAAGCATCTGACTCTTGATTTCAGTTCAGGTGTTAATCTCAAGGTTGTGAGTTCAAACCCCAGGTTGGGCTCCACACTGGACGTGGAGCCTACTTTAAAAANCCTAGCAACTGATAAAAGAAATACAACCTTTGGAAGCCCTGTTGTTTAAAGAAAGAGCGCGCAATTTCAAAGTTAAAAGATCTAGATTGAGTCTTGCCTCTATCCGGGAGGACGGCAAATCACTTTTCTGAGGCTTCGTGTCTTCATCTGCAAAGCTAAGAATCTTAAGATGAGATCCCATAAAGAAAAACCCTTTGTGTGGGGCGCCTGGGTGGCGCAGTCGTTGGGCGTCTGCCTTCGGCTCAGGGCGTGATCCCGGCGTTATGGGATCGAGCCCCACATCAGGCTCCTCTGAAGCAGGAGCCTGCTTCTTCCTCCCCCACTCCCCCTACTTGTGTTCCCTCTCTCGCTGGCTGTCTCTGTCAAACAAATAAATAAAATCTTAAAAAAAAAAGAGAGAGAGATCCATTGGAAAAAAAAAGAAAAACCCTTTGTGAAATTAAGCATGACATAAGTTACCATCACTCTCCTCAAACATTTTTTGTGTTTTTTTTTAAAGACTTTATTTATTTGAGAAAGAGAGAACACAAACAAGGGGAGGGGCAGAGAGAGAGGGAGAAGCAGACTCCCCACTGAGCAGGGAGCCTGATGCAGGGCTCCAACCCAGGACCCCAGGATCATGACCTGAGCCGAAGGCAGACACTTAACCAACTGAGCCACCCAGGCGCCCCCTCTTCCTCAGACATTTAAAATTCATTTTTTTAAAAGATTTATTTTGAGAGAGAGGGAAAGGAGGAGAGAAAGAGAATGTGGGCAAGTGGGGGGCGGGGCGGAGGGAGAGGGGGAGAGAATCTCAGGCAAACTCCCCGCTGAGTGCAGATCCTGGCACAGGGTTTGATCTCAGGACCCTGAGATCATGACCTGAGCTGAAATCAGGAGTCAGACACTTAACTGCTTACCTGACTGAGCCACTCAGGTGCCCCTAAAATTCACTTTCAGACACAGGTTATCCCTTAAACTACCATTTCACTTTCCAAAAAAGTCCTAGAAATACCGCCCTCCACCAATACAGCAGCCTGCTACCCTGCAAGGAGAAGATGGTCGACTTACATAATGAACGATGCTTTTGTTTAGGGCATTGGAGCAGGTAGCATCTGACTTTAATTCCTGAGTGATACCCAGACCGCAACCCTGCCAGGGGGAGGGGGTCCATGTCAAGGCATCCTGCGGCTCCCACGGGGGGCCCTGGGGGAACTGCCGCTCCCATTCCCATGTGGTCTGGCTTTGGCTGGAGGAAGGGGAACCAGCCTGGGCTTCACCACCACTGGAACATGTTCCTTCCATCCCCCCTTGCAAAGAGGTGCGAGGTGGCCCCCAGTGCACTGTCACGTACACACACAATAGGCAGCACACATGTATGGATCCCAGGACCCACAGGTAGCCACGTGAACATCATCACACAGGTGCCCGCACCCCTACCTGAGGCACGTGCTTTCCCAGGCACACAGATACACAGACAGACACAGCTTGAGCTTTTCCTAGCTAGGCAGGACTTCCAAAGGCTCGGGAAAGAGAGGCCATAGCAGGGGCCAGCGTGCAATTAGCCACATTTCCCGGGGGCCGTTACTTAATCATCTCTCCGTGTCTAGTCTCCTAAATTGATGTCGGTACCTCCCACCGACGCTTCGACCTCACCTGGCCTGCATCGGTACTGCTCCACCCCTGAATGGGCACAGCAGGTGCCGAGGGAACCAGTGTGCCCCTCCACATGCCACGGACCAGTGTCCTGAAAAGAGAACATTTATCTCATAAAACTTTCTCCCAGCCCAGTCATTTCTTTATACTAGGTGCTGTATACAGCTAGTTTTTAAAATAATTTTCTTTCTCAGGGCACCTGGGTGGCTCAGTCAGTTAAGCATCTGACTTTTGATTTCTGCTCAGGTCATGATCTCAGGGTCATGGGATCGAACCCTGCATCAGGCTCTGCACTCAGTGGGGAGTCTGCTTGAGATGCTCTCTCTCCCTCTGCCTCTTCTCCTCTCCCTCTGCTCAAAATAAATAAATCTTTAAAAAATAATAGTTTTCTTTCTCATGGCTCCCTCTTTTCAGAGCACTAATAAACTATTCTTTTAAATTAGATTTAGCAATGAGTTCAGTTTCTAAGTAGCTCAAAGTCCTAGAGAGCAGTGATGGGCAGTTGACACCCGCAGGCTAGGATCTCAGAGTAGAGGGAGATTTTTGACTCCAAATGAGTTTCTCCCAGGAACATAATAACACTAATGAATGCAGGATTGTTTTCCTGTGTAAACTCCCTTAAATAGGACCCCCCCGCCGTGACTTCCTTTTAGCTTTACATAAGTCATTTTAAAAAAAAAGAGTCCCAAAGAGAGACAAGAAAAAAGTAAGCATGACATTCCCCAATACCCTCCACTCACTGTGTCATATCCCTGTCATTCCCAACGTGAATCAGAGAGTGAAGAGAGCAATAAACAGAAGCGTCCTTGATGGTTCCCAGAGTGTTGTGCGGGACCACACAGCCACCACCACAGCCCATCTCTAAAGTGCACAGAAAGCCATATACACAAAGATGTCTGTTTCCTGTCTTTGCAGTTAAACAAAAACCAAAACCCACGAAGCAAGCCCCAAGCCAAGCCGCCATGATGGCAGGGCTCCGGTCTCTCAGCCCCAGCTGTCAGAGAGGCGTGCCAGCCTTTGTGCAGCGCTGCACATGAGTAAGCCGGAGATGGCTAAGTGGAATTTCGAGAAATAACAAACTCAAGACATGGATGTGGTTATCCAAACATCAAGGGACTTCTCCATTTGCACATGGATAATGATGCAGTTATATGCTTTGTTACACGGAGACCAGATGGGAGCAACTGAGCCCATCCTCAGCTTCCTGTCCCCCTGGAAGTCTTTACACCCACACTTCAGGGCTGGAAGGAGAGATGAGAAACCACTGGAATCAAACCAAGATGGATTTCACATTCGGTCCTTAACGTCTAAACAGGTGCAGAAAAGTCATGGGCACCCAGAAGTTTGACCCAAGCTCTATTCCTCCACCAGCTCACCAATTCTGGAGATTTCATTGAGAATCAGGCAATCTAGCTTTCCTTGGGTGCAGAATTGGGGTGGTGGCATTAGAATTTATATCCCTCCTGGTAATTAGGCAATTCAGCACTTGGAAAATACTGAAATCTTTGCCTTGAGGTATAGGACTTGGATCATTGAAATAAGAAAGGGCCTGTCTGCTGCTATTTTATGAGGTGCTCAACGTGACTGAAGACCCAGAGAGGGACCACTGGATCTATTGGGTCAAGAAGGCAGAGCTGGGGCGCCTGGGTGGCTCAGTCGTTAAGCATCTGCCTCTGGCTCAGGGCGTGATCCCGGCGTTATGGGATCGAGCCCCACGTCAGGCTCCTCTGCTATGAGCCTGCTTCTTCCTCTCCCTCTCCCCCCTGCTTGTGTTCCCTCTCTTGCTGGCTGTTTCTCTCTCTGTCAAATAAATAAATAAAATCTTTTAAAAAATTATATATATATATAAAGAAGTCAGAGTTGACTACCCAGAGATAAGCTGGGATTTTTGTATCCAACGGACAAGTATATAAAAACTGCCCTTGCCTCCTACTGGCTATGTGATTTGGGACAAAATCCCTCTGTGTCTCGGTTCTGTTTCCTAAAAGATGGAAAGTGAGAGGAGGTAACACAAGCAAGCTTCAGTTCAGTTCAGTTCACTCGAGGAGCTTCCCTTGCCTTCCTTCCTCTTCCACATGCCGTTTCTTAATTCTTAAGTATGAATTTCTTAACTCATAGGAATCGAATGAATCTGTTGTTGTTTTGCTAACCTACAGTGGTTTTCTTTTCTTTTCTTTTTTTTTAAGATTTTATTCATTTATTTGTCAGAGAGAGAGAGTAAGAGCTAGAGAGAGTGGCAGGCGGGGGAGAGGCAAGCTCCCTGCTGAGCCAGGAGCCCGATGCGGGACTCGATCCCACACCTTGAGATCATGACCTGAGCAGAAGGCGGCCACTTAACCCAACTGAGCCAGCCAGACGTCCCTGCAGTGGTTTTCTAATTACAGGTAGATTAGATAGATAGATAGATAGATAGATAGATAGATAGATATACATATATGTTCCTTTTTTGGACATTTAGGAAGGACACATAAGAAGAAAATAAGAGTCATCTCTAAATCTAAAAATGAGCACTGTTCACATTATGTGTGTACCCTTTGTGTCTTGGTATCTCTGTTAATCTCTCTCTCTCTTTCATTTACATATTTCCATATTTTTACAAAAGGAATTGTTGTGTCATCTACATCTTTCACTTAATATATCCAGCCCTTCCCTGGTGTCTATATTTCTGTGTCACTGAATATTCTCCCACAATATGATTTTAGTATATGTATAGTCTTCCAATATTTAAATGTACCACCATTTACTTACCAATATAAAAGTGCTTTTGGGGGCGCCTGGGGGGCACAGTTGGTTGAGCGGCCAACTTTTGGCTTCAGCTCAGGTCGTGATCTCACGATCCTGGGATGGAGCCCCCTGCTGGCTCTGCGCTCAGCACAGTCCGCTTGAGAGTCTCTCTCTTCCTCCCCACCTGCCCCTCCCCTCCCGCATTTGTGTGCATGCATGCGTGCTCGCTCTCTCTCCTTAAAATGAATTAATTTTTTTTAAAGTGTTCTTTTACCCAAAGTTTTTATACGTGAAACTAAAAAAATGTTTGAAGACTAAACTCAGGCTGTGAAATAAATTAAACTGAATGTAGCTTGACAACAATGAAATAGCAAACTAGTTGTAACATGCCTACATAAATACAATGTCTTCTTTCTTCTTTAACCACCAAGCCTGCTCACTGAGAAACTGCTGAAGTCCATGGTAAGGAGTGACAGGACCACAACCGTATCCTCATCTTGACCTGGAGCACTTCATTTTCAGATCTGTGGCTCTGACTTGTACCATCTGCTAGTAAATGCTATGCCAACCTGTTAACTTACTCGTGTTGTTGAGCTCACTGCAGAGAGCCGTTCTCGCAAGATAGATTCCCGCCTAGAACAGTATGATTTCTTCTACTTAATATTTCTTACAATCGGCCCATCCAACTCCAGCCCAATTCTATTGATTATCATAGAAACACAGGTCATTGGGGAACATTTAGCCACCTCCTTCAGTTCTACGTAGTCTTCAAACATTTCTGACCTCTACTCTCCTCTTGAAGACATCCAGGGAAGAAGATATGTATTTGGGGGAGGGGTATCCTGGTGCATATGCACACATACATATGCTACTTGATAAACTTTCTAAATGCTTCCAAACACTTTCCATCTGGTACCTTTATAGGTAGACAAAAAAAATTTTATACACACACACATATATATAAACAAAGCTACATATATAACAAAAAACTCAGTATCTTTGACATCTTTACAGATAGAATATATATGTCTGTATATATACTTATATATATACACAGACTGCAATATACGTGTGTGTGTGTTGCCTACATACCGCCCCCCCCGGAAAAAACTCAGTCTCTATAGCCATGTGTTTTTTCCTGAGTAGTTGTCACAATCAGTTAAAATGCATTTATGTGTTTTTTTAAATAAATTCCACCAGACCCGTTTCTGCCTGGTTGGGAAACAATTACTGCCCATTTGCTAAGTGCCCCCCATCCTCAGACTATGTCCCAGTGAACTAAAGACCTCTGGCAATCACAGATTTACAACTCAGCAAGATTAAACAATTTACTGTTATTTATGACAGCAGGGCTGGGTCTCCTGTATTATATTCCACATTAGCATCTGTCACTTTACATTTGGGAGATCCTGTCCAAAAAAAGCTTATGCCTCCGAACCAAACATTCGGCAAGGCTGCAGGAACAGGCACCCTGACAAACGTCCTGACAAAGTACTTTAATGCATGGCTAGCACCCGCAGCTGTGCATTTTCAGACGCCTCTGCAGATTAGCCTGGAGTCTCTTCGCCTCTGCTCGGTCTGTTCCTCTCAGTAATCTCTCACATGGCCCAGTCCATTAGGCTTGCAAATCCTCATGAAATGAGCAGATTAAGCTCTGGCTTCAGTAGGGGGGTCTGCATGAACACAGCTGGGGCCTCGGAAAGGTGGAAGGTGGAAGAGCATGGCGTTGACTCAGCTCATTCCAACCGGGAAATAATGTACAGACCCTGCAAAAAAGTCCTGGGAGTGAAAGGCAATGCCAGAGCAGCTGTTGCCACCTCAAGTACCGTGGCAGGGTGGGTGTGCGTGTGCGGGCACGCACATACACGAGGAGCAGGGATGGGGTGGCTATTCAGTAGTCACCACCCAAGCCTTAGCCCACAGCATGGAAGCCGAAAGTCAAAAGGAAGCCTGACCAAAGCAACTGTGATCACCACATGAACAGGCGCCTTCTGATCAGTAAAGCTACTGAGACTGCAAAGCGCATATGCCCAGGTCCTCTTATGTTAGTCAGTGTATATCATGTAATAATTGTGTTATGAGAATAAATAAAATAATTGATAATAATCCTCCCAATGAACCTGGAAGATGTGGGGGCAAGTAGTTTTACTTTCCCTATTTGTATAAATGAGGAGACAAACCCCAAAAAGCCACGTGACTTCTCTGCAGTCATACAAGTCCAAACAGTAGTATCAGGATTCAAATCCAGACCTTCTCCTTTTTTATTATTTTTTCCTGATGTGTTTAATCATCACAGCAATGCATACACATGTATGAGTATGCAATAAAGACAAGTATATGAAGTAGAAAGAAAGGATTCTTCTTCCCCACCATACACACCCACATACCCCAGCCATATTCACAGTTAACTATTAACTAGAGTACGTTCTTCCAACCCTATTTTCTATGCCTACATTATTGATTTGTTTAATGTGGCCAGAGACCCAGACGACATTTTTAACTAAGCTGTGTTATTAAATCTTGTGATAAAGCATAATGATGTTTATTGAAAAGACAGACACACATCAGCAACATTATGTGTGAAACTTGCCCAAAGAATTTTCTATAAAACATTTGTTCTCTTTGAGGCCTTCGTGAACTCTGGAAGTTTGATAGTTTCTGTACAGACTTGAGGGATAGAAGTTGGAACCATATTCTTCTTAATCTACTAATTGTTTTGTTTCACTGAACAAACTACCATTCATATCTTTTTCATGTACTGTATGGGTCCACTTCCTTTGTTTACAGGTTTTAATGCATCAGTGGTATGCTTGTGACATAAATTAGGTACCTGTTCTCTATCATTGAACATATAAACTGTTCCCAAGTTTTTCATTTGCAAATGCTGTGGTGAGTATTCTCGTACACAGACATTTCCACATGTGTATTAGGAAATTTACAGGATAGATTCCTAGATTAAGGGATTGGTGGATTACTGGACAAGTACTCCATTAATTCTGATACACACTGCTCAACGGCCTGGCCGAAAGGTTCTATCAGTTGAACTTCCATTAGCATGACAATTTTCGAACAGTCACACCAACTCTGAGAACTTTAGGTTTTTTTTCAAATTGATGGATGGTTTTTCTTTGTATTTCTTCAGTTATTAATGAGGATGATCTCCTTTTCATATGTTTGTTGTTGTAGTTGACAATATTTCTTTTGAATTTTTTGAATTTTTTACTGATTTGGAAAAGCTTTTCATATAGTGTAGCTATTAGCCATTTGTTATAAACTCTGGTCTTCTGATTTCAACTTCTTTTCCCTTTCCATTAGAAAGCCTTAAATATTAAACTAGATACCCCTAGCTACAAAACAGGAGGAAAACAAAAGAAAGGCAATAATTAAACATTACATTACAAAACACCTATACCTAGAGACTTGGAAAGGGAAAGAACAATTTCTGTGACTTGATACCGAGAAGAATTTCTTTGAATTTCCTGAAAATTTTCTCTTCATACAGATACAAGCATCACTCCAGAATTTGACCGTCACTAAAAATGCAGGATATGAAAGATATTTAAAGATTCAGAAGACGTGGATTTTAACAAGTCTTGTGTATATTCTAGATATCCTGTTGCTCATAACTAATGAGAGTCAAGTCAGACGAAAAGACCTAAAGCTTTTCCTTTGGTTCCACAAGTATAAACATTAAAGGCATACTGGCCAAGTCTTGAGTGTTTGCAATTAACTCAAAGCTGTAGGCTAACAAAGGACATTGAGTTTTCTACCTTCAATTTAAAAATCCCTGGGATAAAGAGCTTCTGCACAGCCAAGGAAACAGTCAAAAAAACTAAGAGACAGCCCACGGAATGGGAGAATATATTCAAAGGACACCACAGATAAAGGACTGGTATCCAAGATCTACAAAGAACTTCTCAAACTCAATACACGAGAAACAAATAAACAAATCATAAAATGGGCAGAAGATATGAACAGACACTTTTCCAATGAAGACATACAAATGGCTAACAGACACATGAAAAAATGTTCAAAATCATTAGCCATCAGGGAAATTCAAATCAAAACCACACTGAGATACCACCTTACGCCAGTTAGAATGGCAAAGATAGACAAGGCAAGAAACAACAATTGTTGGAGAGGATGTGGAGAAAGGGGATCCCTCCTACATTGTTGGTGGGAATGCAAGTTGGTACAGCCACTCTGGAAAACAGTGTGGAGGTCCCTTAAAAAGTTAAAAATTGAACTACCCTATGACCCAGCCATTGCACTACTGGGTGTTTACCCCAAAGATACAGACGTAGTAAAGAGAAGGGCCATATGCACCCCAATGTTCATAGCTGCATTGTCCACAATAGCCAAATCATGGAAGGAGCCGAGATGCCCTTCAACAGATGACTGGATTAAGAAGCTGTGGTCCATATATACAATGGAATATTACTCAGCTATCAGAAAGAACGAATTCTCAACATTTGCTGCAACATGGACGGCACTGGAGGAGATAATGCTAAGTGAAATAAGTCAAGCAGAGAAAGACAATTATCATATGATTTCTCTCATCTATGGAACATAAGAACTAGGAGGATCGGTAGGGGAAGAAAGGGATAAAGAAAAGGGGGGTAATCAGAAGGGGGAATGAAACATGAGAGACTATGGACTATGAGAAACAAACTGAAGACTTCAGAGGGGAGGGGGTGGGGGAATGGGATAGACTGGTGATGGGTAGTAAGGAGGGCACGTATTGCATGGTGCACTGGGTGTTATACGCAACTAATGAAGCATCAAACTTTACATCGGAATCTGGGGATGTACTGTATGGTGATTAACATAATATAATAAAATAAAATTAAAAAAATAAAAAATAAATAAATAAAAATAAAAATCCCTGGGAAATTCAGTCCATTTTCCACCCCCTGCCTATTATTCTCAAATGATCCTGTTCAAATCCTATCCCAGTATTTGTTTACATTACTCTTATCTAACAGAAGAGTGGCCAGGGCCCAAATCATGAAGGTTAAAGTTAGTGAAGCCAATACCTATGCTTAGATTCCTCAAAGATAGGTTCCAACTTCTATCCCTCAAGTCTGTACAGAAACTATCAAACTTCCAGAGTTCATCAAGGGCTCAAAGAGAACAGATGTTTTATAGAAAATTCTTTGGGCAAGTTTCACACATAATGTTGCTGATGTGTGTCTGTCTTTTCAATAAACATCATTATGCTTTATCACAAGATTTAATAACGCAGCTTAGTTAAAAATGTCATCTGGGTCTCTGGACACATTAAACAAAGCTTAAAATAACCCACCCCAGCAACTGGGAGGGCCCAGCTGTTCTTAAAACCGCTCCCATTCCTTTTCCTTCCCCATAAAAAAAAAGTGAATGACAACTTGAGGCTAAAAGATTCAAGAATGAACTGACTGAACAGGGAGACAGATGGAACCAAGGGCACCCTATAATTGACTGTTGCTCATATAATAGATTTCCTGCTTCCACAATTCAGGGATGGGGATTTGGGAAGGGAAGCGAGAGAAAGTTATGACAAGCTTTTTAGGGCTTTCTTGTGTATTACACACCTGCCTTTCCTAAAGTCTGGGCCATAGGAACTCATTCCATTCACCTATTTCATAGCGAACACCAGTAGAAAATACAGAACAATCACCACCCAGTGCCTTTTCCCTTCTAGAGACAAGACCCAAAGCCAGCCAACCCCAGACTTCCAGATCCATCCCAGGAAAGAAGCCTTATGTGTTGAAACACAGGCTTCCCTCTCTTGCTTCCTTTTTCTTCCCTCCCTATGTCCCACACACCACCATATTCCACTCTGCCTTCCTTCCAAATCTATGCTCCTCTTCTTTGGGACATCAAAATTTGTTCCCCAGATAGCTCTAGTAAATGTCAAGGCAAGTGCATTCCCATTCTTTGGAACAACCACCTTTGCACGGCCCATTGGAATCAAACACGACTGGTACAAACACCCATCTGGGAGGCACACCCAAGTCCCTCGCTGACCCAGCCTTCTTCATACCATTGCATGTCAACCTCCACCTCTAAAAGATTTCACAAGGCATTGAGAAGTTCTTGGAAGCTGAACTCATTCTGTAAGCCGAACTGTATGCTAATATGATTATTACCATTGCTGATCACCATATGGCCAGCGTAGTGTGCAGCTAATTAACAAATGGATTTTCTCTTGGCTAAAACTTGCAACAAAGCTATAAGTTGTTTTATTCAATACGGGCAGTCAAATTGTTATTTCAGCAGATATAGTCAGTGGACCATAATAATATTCCCTTACATTTCTTAAAGCTATAGATGTTACATAACACTTTCATCTGATTCCCAGGATAACTCAGCCATGCTGTCATACCCAATTTATAGATGGGGAAACAAGTGGTTTCCAGGTATTTCAAGAGGCTAAAGCATTTGCTCTGCAACATGTATGGCAGAGATAGGAAAAGAAAGTGAACCTTCCAGCTGCTGATACAGTGCTTTTTCTACCAGACCTCAATTGTCTACCAGGCTCAAGTCAAAACAGAGTGTGGTTATCACATGAAGAAATCTGGTTTGGGGTTTGCCAAATATGTATTTGTAGTGTTTGGTGACCTACCTTTATTTTACCCTGTAGTCGCTCTTGGTTGTAACAGTGTCGATCCATTAAAAAAAAAAATTGTACATTTTAAGTGCTGAATTATAGAGCTGTGCTACCTAATATGGTAGCTATTAATCACTTGCAGCTACTTAAACTTAAACTTTAATTAATTAAAATTAAATAAAATAGAAGATTCAGTTCTTCAGCCATACTTGATACATTTCAGGTGTTTGATAATCACATGTGGCTAGTGGCTAGGGTAGATTACAGAACCTTTCCATCATCTCAAAGAGTTCTAACAGTTCTATTGGACAGTGATGATATATAGTGTCATCTCCAGAGACAGAAGACTTTGGAAAAAGTCAGAAACATCTTCAGGCAGACACAGTGCTGCCATCTTTGCAATATTAAAGGTATTTTAGGACAAAAAAAAAAAAAAAGATTAGAACAAAGAGGAGAAAGAGAGAGATGCCCTTAGTCTCAGATGGATCCATCCAGAAAAAAGGCAAAGGGACTTATTCATAATGTAGCCATTATTTACATTTAGCTCTTGAAATCTTTACGAGATTAAAATAAATTGATATCTAGAGGATCTAAATCCTTGAAGAGTACCTGAAGCAGATGGAAAAAGAAATAGGATAAAAAGCACTTAGTTACAAACTAAGTTTAAATTAGTAACAAAGTTTTTCAATTCATTTAAATGATGCTATTTACTCTCATACTTAGTTCTTTTTCTGTTGTGCTATATGGTATGACATAGTCTGTATCTTTAAAAGAGAATTAAAATACTTCTGGGGACTTTTTAGGTAAGTTCACACAGCCACATAAAAATTACAAAAACAAGTAAAAAACATCTTCTCACTTATTTACAAATCCACTCAAATGGATTATATAAAAGTTCAAGAGTTCACAGTGATACTCAAAAGAGCAAAAGCAAAGCCAAACAAATTCATGTGCCAACAGGGGAAGTGGTTATTTCACCAAATCCTGACTCTGAAAATTTGTAACTTAAAAAGAGAGAGAAATAAATATATATTCTGCTTTTCCAGAAAAAACTATATTATGGGATAGCTCAATAGTGAGGAAAACGCCCAGTTTTTAGAAAAATGCTAGCTGAAGCATGTACATGGAATCAGAGAATTCAAAAATCATT
Organism: Ailuropoda melanoleuca; assembly: GCF_002007445.2. NCBI lineage: Eukaryota > Metazoa > Chordata > Mammalia > Carnivora > Ursidae > Ailuropoda > Ailuropoda melanoleuca. The sequence goes on along the minus strand of NC_048234.1, from coordinate 23,793,024 downwards.
TTGAAACCCCTAACGAAATAATCCACTCAATCCAGGATTTTTAATGGATGCTAAAACAACTGAGTACTGGATATTCACATGGTATAAACCTCAACCCACAGGCTACTACTGGCCAGGTCCGAGGGAGAAAATACTGGAAGACAGAGGCAATCACCACAACAGCCCTATAATCATCTCAGCATCATGAACAACGGGTCAACCAGAGATTGTTTCCTGACACGATACAACATGAATATACACCATCACCTATGAAATAGTCTTGCAAAAAAACAAAAAAAAAAAGTTAAGCCTGAATTGAATTAAACCTTTAGAACTAATTTCTAGTACACACACACACACACAGGAAATATAATGAAAAGTTAAATGACACCATAAGAAAAAAAAAATTCCAGAAAGGGGGTAAAGGGGGGCTATTCTACAGGACAACCACTCAACCTAGTCTCTTCAGTAAGTCAATTTCATTACCAAAAAATAAAAATAAAGAGGGAGATATTTTCTAGGTTAAAGGAGATTTTAAGACATAACTAAATGCAACGTGTGTTCCTTGATTAGAAGAAACAAGTTTGAAAAAACAGCTATAAAAGACATTTCAGAATAATTGAGGAAATCTGAATGTGGACTGGGTAATAATTGAAGAAACCCTTTTTTATTTTGTTGGGGATGATAATGACATTGTAACTATCAAGAAAATTGTTCTTAGTTTTTAGAGATCCATACTGAATTTAGGGATAAAATGTCATTTTTTAAATATACTTTAAAACACTTTAGCCCTCAAAAAAAGATGAAACAAATTTAGGAAAAATGTTAACAGCCTAGGGCATGGGCATATGGATGTCATTTATCTATTCTCTCCGCTTTTCTGAAAGTTTGAAATTTTCATAATTTTACAATAAAAAATTTTTTATCCCAAATTGTACAGGGTACACACCTGAGAATCTATTTCGAACTATTAAAACTTTGATAGTGCAGTTCATGGTTTTAGAAATTCCAAACTTCTGTTCTCCTCTAGCAATTATATAATCAAAGAGCAACTATAGTTTGTTATATTAAACTGCTTAGTAAAATTAACTTTTTCTATCAAAACCAAGATTTTTCAAATACAGAGAGGCAGCCCACCCAGTCAGATTCAAGTCAGTTCAAAGAGAATAAATTCTATTTTCTACTATTTTTCTAGTCTGTTTATGAACACCCAATGGGAAATCAAGAGAGGCAAAGTTTTTGGAATCAAAGGTCCTCATTCCTGAGTGTGACTCCACAGCCCAAGTCAGGAGACAAGTTCATTCCCATCAATTTGCCATCATTCAAGACCAATTTTGCTCAAAGTAAACCCCCTTTCTCCTGAATCCAGCCTTCTGATTGCTCATTTGCTGGAGCAAAAGCCCTCAAGAAGGTGAACAAATTGAGGAAAAGACTGGTTAAAATTGGCTGTCTGAAACTTTGATAAATGTTGACCACTCCTTTCACCCACACCCACCCATTCTAGAAGTAATACTTTCAGATTATTTAAGAGATGGTATTTCTGTGTGGACTGCGACTTGTCTGTCATTCCGTCCCTTGTAACAACCACAAGGTTAAGCGTGGCTCTATTTTAACCGTTTCTTAACATATGCTAACTATCTCCTAAAATAAACTCCACCCTTAACTTTAATAAAATGAGTTTATCAGAGAAGACCCACTGAACTAAGAAGCTGGAGAGTCTTGATGGGAACGTGTGCCAAGAAATAAGAAAGCATAATAATACCTTTCCATGCAAATCCGGGGATGTACTCTACGGTGACTAACATAATATAATAAAAAATCATTTAAAAAAAATAATACCTTTCCATGCAAATCGACAACTGTAGCTTCAAAAATAACCTCACCCACAATAAATAAGCGGACGTTTTTCTCATGCCCTGGAAAAACTGGCCCAGGAAGGATTATGAGAGCTGCCCTAGCTCCCCCAAGGCTCCTTATTCTCCATCACTCCACGGGAACAGCTTTGTCAGAAAGGAGTAAAAGACCATTTGTCAACCTCTCTCCAACTCCCTGATTCAAGCCAACTTTCATCAATCCCAAGTAAGGAGCCGGCGAGAAATACAAGTTCTGTGTCACCAGCCACATCGTCTGCTGGGGTTGGAAATCACAGCTCTACCACCCATGTCACCCCTCGGCACTTTTCTCCCAATTGCTTTTGGGTTATTTTCTTTAGGAAAAAAAGATTCCACTTTCCCCACCCCTAAAACACCGAGAGAGGGGAATCAGAGTAGACAAACATGGAGCATGGACAAACCCAAAGGTTAAAAAAAGAAAGGAAGGGAGAAAATTAAAAGGAGGGGATTGGGAAGGAGAAAAGGAATCTACATGCCAGAGAGTTGTTTAGTTTCACTTTTTTTAAACGTTCTCACTCATTTATACATCTGTAGGGATTCCACCTAAATGTTGGGGATCTGACTGTATGAACAAGGCTGAAATGACTCTTTCAGACAATGTTTCCCACCAAGACCTCTGAAGTGAGGTGTCCGTCTTGCAGAAGTCCGCAGTGGCCACAAGATTTGGGAAGGAGGACATGGGGGGTTTGGGGATGATGCCAGAAGGTGTTTCTAGTTGTAGGACAGAAAAGAAGGAGGGAGAAGGAGAAAAACCCAAGGTCTGCAGAGGTCGTGGGAGAAAAGAAAGGAAATGAGGATGAAAACTGATAAGGAGAAGTGGCACAAAACGCTGTCAACCCTCAAAGAGCCTCTTGCAGAGAAGTTAGAAAATGCTTTAAGAAAGGCATGGCAAGTCTCATTTCAGATTATTGAGCGGTACCCCCCCCCAAATACACACACATACACACACACACACACACACACACACACACACACACACACACAGCTGAGAGCCCAGGCTGTATGACATCAAATTGATCTCTACCCCATCCCTACCCGGATCAGATTCATAGTGAAGTAATTCCACTGGGTTAACGAACCACTTATATTAAAAATCTTTAGGGTTCACTCTTGCCTAACATGTCAGGGATCAACAATGGAGTGCGTGTGTGCATGTGTGTGGACACATGTGTGCGTTTGAGACAACACTACTGTTAAATCTGGCAGAGCCAAAATTTAGGGTGGAAGAAGCGGACTGCAATAGGAGAGAGGAGAAAAAAGAAGGAAAGGGGTGAAAAACCACTATGTTGGTGGCTTAGGAAGAAGTAGGGGGAGGGAAGGTAGTGAACGCGGTCCGAAGAGATGGCTTTAAAGAGCTGGGGAAGAGAAGGCCTAAAAGGCACGCGGGCAGGTGCGGGACGTGGGCAGGGAGCCGGGGAGAGCTCAGGGCGACGAGGCAGGTTCCCTCGAGGGAACCCGGGAGGAGAGGACCTGGGATAGCCGAGGCGCTGAGGTGGGGGTGGGGCGATCCCAGGGGGCGGCAGGCAAGAGGGGGCAGGGCGGCGGCGCGGCGGGAGGCGAGGGTCGGCCGGGGCAGGTCACTCACCCCGTTGGCCGCGGCCATCTGTACCACGATCTCGGTGGCCGTCCGGCTGAAATACCTGCCGTCGCTACCCACGACCATGGTGCAGCCCTGGCGGTCGCGCAGGTCGATGGACGACANGAGTTCGGCCTCTACCTTCCAAGAAAGTTTGCTCCCGCCCAACTCCCTCTCCGGCCGGATCGCCCGAGGAGCCGGCGGGGTCGGGCCCAAGCTGGCACTTTCGGGGTGTCCCAGAGCCCGCTCCCAGGGCCGGCTAGCCCGACCCCAGCTACCCTCCTCGCGCGTCTGGCCCCAGCTTTCCCTGGCAATGGCTTCCCTCCCGAGCACACCCTCTGCTAAAAAACAGCCCGGGGGGTGGTTAACAGCTTGAGCAGGATTTGGGGACCTCTCCCAGACCCCCACTCCCTCTCCCCTCCCACCGCAGCCCTGTCTCCCGGTCTCCCTGCAAATGAGCCGTTTACAAGCCCAAGTTTCTCTTTAGAACAAGGACGAGGGAAGGAGTTGGGAGGGGGCTGAACCTTTTGCCACCAGCGAACAGCCCCGGCCAAAAATAACCCTGGAAAGGCGAACTGAGAATTGTTATCTTCTGCCAGCGCTGAAATTGGAGGCTGAGCGTTGCATGTGTGTCTGTGTGTGTACACACCCCACCACTACCATTTGTTCCAGGGAATCACAGACTGTCAGGCCCCTCAATCCAGCAGGACCCACCCTGCCATCCACACTTTTCCCTGGGCTCTCTCCAGGCAGCGCGATCCGCGGCGTGGAAACTTTTTTCCCCCTTGTTTGTTGTGGTGGTTGCAACAACAGCGACACAGACATGATTGCTTTATTCTTCTTACTCCTCTCACCCTCCCTAGCCCAGCTCAGGCTTAGAAACAGACTGGTCCCATTCTGTATTTGTCCACACTGCTGAGCTCCTACCCAGATCAATCACTTTAAATAGGAGAAGGATAAAGCCCTGTTTAATATCCTACCAGGAATGAATGAATAAATTCAAATTAAACAGGAACTGTTCTGGGTCCTTTCCATGCATCTTGTCATTCTGTGGGGGTTACGAATGTTCTGCCTTGTCTCCATAAAGCCCATCTAAAACCCCAAACCAAGAAATACTCCATAGAAAACAGAAGTGAAGAGAGAATGGACCAAAGGAATAAAATCCGAAGAGGGAAGAAACAATTTTTTTTTTTTTGCCTCTATCACCTTTCACCCTCCAAGCATTTTTGCACCCACTAAGGCGACTGTCCTGAAATCACTGCTTCTTCTCCTCTCCCCAAATACCATCCACTTGCTGGGACTAAGCTTGACTTGCTGCAGGGTTAGAAAGTGTTTGATCACAGTAAGATAAGTGTGAACAGGAGCTCACACTTACATGCTGTTTTGCATACAAAAGGCTTTGCATCTGTTTTCTCTTTGAAGGCTCAAAACAAAAGAAGGAACGGCATTCATTATCACTCCCATTTTACAGATGAGAAAAGGAAGGCTTTCTGTGGGATCAAGGGAGTGGCATGTGCAGTGGGTTGGAATTCTTGTATGGCCCCTCCTGTTTTTATTAGTATCATTGAAGTGTGATGGGGAAAACACTGAAGCCATCAATGGAATCCTGTTGGGACTTTTAGCTATCGTTTTAAGCACCAAAGTTGGGTGGTTGTTGTGGGGTTTTTTTATATTTTTGTTTATCTTTTTACCTCCACTTTCTCCTTGGGCCCCCAAGAGCCCATTCCCCTGCAACACCCAACAGACAGAGCCTCAACACTTCTGAGGATCTGTGTATATCCCTACGGCGTGGGAGTTTTTAAATCACTGTCTAATAACATTTTCTTTTGCAAGGAAGGGCAGTATCATTCCCAGAAGAGAGGGTAGTAAATCCTCTGCCCCAGTAAAGAAGAGAAGGACTCAGCCTCCAAGCCTCAGAGATGACCAGAAGATCTACTCCTCCATCTCTCCACCTCCAACATTGTTTCTCCTACTACAGCCTAGCTCTTCCACAGGGCTGAGGACAAGGCATGAACATCTCACAACAAGCATTTACAGTTTTACCAGCCAAGAGGAAGACCTCTTCCCTTGGTTCTAATCCCCAAATTCCCAAAGACTCTGGTCCAGCTCAAGGCAATGTGGCCAACCACATAGCCAGACCCCACAGTGTCTTTGGAGTTCCTCCAAGGTAAGGAGGTGTTGTTCCCCAGAGGGAGGAGAGATGGGTGACTAACCATAATTGTCCACTGCTTAACTGACACTTGCACTGATCAAGTCTTTCAAAACTTATTTTTCTTTTCGCTAAATTCATACAGCCCTTTGCATCACTGGTAAGGAAAGCTTCACATGCTGCCACACCTTTCTGTGTACGCCTTCTCTTCTCCAGCTGTATGTGACCTTGGAATAATTCCTTAACCTCTCCTCACCTGAGTATCCTCACTGTGAAAAAAGTATCATTACCACCCTCACCTCACTCAGTGTTGGGACAATTGAAGTACTTGGTATAGTGCCTGACAAACAGAAAGACATTCGATAAATGTTAGCTGTTCATAGTATTGCCATCAATATCACATTTATCATTATTATTAATGCCCTCTCTAGCAAGAACTAATTTACATCTTTGTAGACCACCACTGTACGGAAAGGGTCTTTGAGCATAGGCGATATTCTATACACGTTGCTTGAATTAATCTGTGGTTTTTGACAATGAAACTTGTAGATATATAGAGTAAATTTCCCCTTGAAACATACAAAAAGGGGTTATGAACTGAAGAAATCTCTCCAAAGCTGCCCTCAAAGTTGGTCAGGTTAGTTCCAACAACTGTGTTACAGTGACGGAGAAAGGAACCTGAAAGGGCCCCACAGAAGAAATACCTTGTCCTTAGCTGCTCACTGGTAAAATGAGAAGGTCGGATTAGATCAGTGTTTCCCAAAGGGCTTTCCTCAGAACAGGACTGCCTCCCACACGCCGCACAAAGCAAGAGCTGCATGGTCAAGCAACTTAAATACCCTACACGCTACCTCGTTCTTGGAGCGTTACAATGCATACTTTCATCCTAAAAGCTCTCAGAGCTTTTAAACTGGTACTTCTCAACCTAAACGCACATGCCCAGTTTGTCCAGGCAAAGACTCAGATTAGCTTTGTGACTTTGGCCTGGTGACAGCCCCCCTTTCCCCCTTCACATGTCCCCAGGGGGCTAGGTCGGGGATAAATACACTTTCCTGATTTTAAGGGGCAGATCACCCCTTTGTGCTGTGTTCACACTTCTCTGCGGTGTGGCTCACAGAGAAGGGGAGCCCTGTTTACCGAGGTGCCTGTCAGCCTTCTCTGAGCCTCTAGGGTAAAGGTATCTCACTGAGAATTCCTGGCACGTAACAGGAGCAAATGATCTATCCTTCCTTCCCCTTCGGACTTCCTTGCTCTCAAAAAGGTGTCAGCTGCCATCTTCATGGAGACTCCAGGAGCCGCCTCAGCTAGACCTGCATTTCTCACAAAAAGAATTTAGGGGAAAGGGGGTTAAATAAGTGTTGAAACACTACAGTCTACCTTGTAGATTGACAAAGCACATTAGCATATTAAAGGCCATCAAGTTCCACAGGAAAGAAACCTATTTAACTCTAACCTAGCATTTTCCACATCTTCCCTGACCATGGTAAAGTAAGGTCTTTTGCAAAACACCTATTAACAGATCGAGGACATGAATATTCCATGAAACAGTAGATCTCTGGGGTCCCTTCCAGCTACATCATTCTATAATTTCCTTTTTTACTTGTGAGGCATTAAAAGATTAATTTCTCTCAGGCTTCCATGTATGAACTTATTAGAACATGCCCAGGGGAACAGGTTAAATTGCCCAACTAAAAAAAATACCCTTGAGTGATTTTGAGACTTAAAATGAATTAAATATATTTATAGATAATTTTATTTTATATATTCTGTTCTTCATACACCCCCCACACACACACACACACCACCACCACCACCACCCTGACCTCCTGCTGGCAGGAAAGACTAGCACGCATATTTGGCCCATGGTAATTACACACCCCTGTTCAGTCAGGATCCACTTCTATGCACACGGGGAGAGCTAAAAACATGCCGTTGACTCACTGACGCTAAGAGCAGAAGAAATACCAAAAGTACAGGACAAGTGGCAGAAAGGCAGGTAGAAAATCTCCTGGGCGGACATCTTGGATGTTCACTCCAACAGCTTCTGGTCATGGAGAAAGTCGATTACATATTTCTCCTAAAACACACCGCCTTCCACTACCCCTTCTGCTCCCCAGCAAATCAAATAACGTATCATAATTCCAACAGAACTTGCTGCCTTTCACCTCCCTCACTAGAAGGCCACTGAGTGAATGTTCAAGGAAAGGAAGAGAGCATGTCGCATGTGTATCTTGCAAACGTTTGTGCGCTGATCTCTATGTTCTTGTATGTCAGGCTTCAAAGCTCTGTTTCCCACCTTCCTCAGTGACTGACTGCCTGTGTGGCCTTGGACAAGTTGCTCACCCTCTCTAAAGCTCAGTTTCTGCAGCTGGAAAATGAGCATATTGCTACCTACCTCCGATGGTTGATGACCACATTCAGAGCTAATATGTGCAGACTGCCTAGCACGGAGCCTGGACCGTAATAATAATAATAATTATTATTATTATTATTAAATTATTTAAAATTATTGTTAAATATTACCGTTAAATAATTACTAAAATAGTACTACCATAATTCCTATTACTATAATAATTAACGGTTCTGAATCTTTGTATCAGACCATATTGTCTTTGACGGCAGCCATGGATTATGGCTAATTAACCTTGTCAGCACAATATCCAGCCTGACATCATTTGCAAATTAGTGAATTCCTATTAAAGATGAAAAAAAATTTTTTTTACTGATCCTTAACTGTTTTGTAAGCAACTGTCCAAGAAGAGCCATCAGCCTAATACGTGGAAGTTCCAGTTCCACTGAGTTTGTTTTTGGAGGTAACCACGGGAAGCCTAGAGTACTGTCCTGCTGTTAGGAATCCCCTGAGGCCAGCCGGAGAAGCTGGTGGAAAACTCTTAGAGGTGTGGTTTCCTGACTACAGCGTGCTCTGGCCCCAACTCTGAAAACCATTTCATGTTAATTCACTAACTTGTAAAAATGGTGTTTTGGGGAGAGCAAAAGATTTCATATTAATTCGCTTTTATCTAAAAATAATAGGCTGCTGGTCAGCCAAAAATGAATATTCCATCCCCAGGGGCCCCCACAGTATCTAGAAACATCCATGATATACAGTAACAGGTTGTTAACAAGTTTATAAGTAATCTTATCAAAGTCCTTTATTTCATAAAAGGCAAAAGGTTTTCTAAAGCTATCGCAACACTTTTTTAATAGTTGAATTTTGTTTGTAAGGCTTCAAAAAGAAACGACTTAGGTCTTTATTATAAAAGGAAATGTATTTTTCATATTCCACTAAAATTACATTCCATTAGTCATTTGCAATCATTGCTTACATGGCATTTTTCTTGGATGGTTTTTATGTTTTGGCTTTTAGGAGGGGATACCCTCCCCCCAAATATATGGCCAATCTCTGAATAAATATCTAACATTCCTATGTAAAATCATTTTTAAAAAGCTATTTTATAACCACCTACATCACAGAGGTAAATATCAAGTAGGTCATACTAACCAGGATTCCTGCCTTATGAATGAATTTTTTTTAGCCGATAAGTCTGGGTTAATTTGCATGACTAATAATGAAATACTGTGTTATAGTAGCCAAGATATAGAAACAACCTAAGTGTCCATCACTGGATGAATGGATAAAGAAGATGTGAGATAGACAGATATAGATATAGATAGATATAGACACACACACACACTATATATATATGCACATACACTCACATATATATGTATATGTATATATATATATATATATATATAAACACACACACAAGAGAAAATTATTCAGCCATAAAAAGAATGAGATCTCACCATTTGTAGCAACACGGGATGGAGCTAGAGGGTATGATACTAAGTGAAATAAGTAGTCAAAGAAAGACAAATACCATATGATTTCAACCATATATGAAAGAAATAAAACAAAGAAAAAAGAGACAAACAAACAAACAAAAAACCACTCTTAAATACAGAGAACAAATGGGTGGCTCCGGGGTTGGGGGGGAGATGGTTGAAATAGATAGAGGATTAAAAGTACGCTGAGTAGGGGTGCCTGGGTGGCTCAGTCAGTTGAGTGTCTGCCTTCAGCTCAGGTCATGATCCCAGGGTCCTAGGATCGAGCCCCGTGTAAGCCTCCCTGCTCAGCGGAGATCTGGTTTCTCCCTCTCTCCCTGCTCTTGCTCTCTCTCTCGTGCTTGCTCTCTCTCTCTCTCTCAAATAAATAAAATCTTAAAAAAAAAAAGTACACTGAACAGAATTGGTGAAGCATTCTATCATACATCTAAAACTAATATAACACTGTATGTTAATTATACTTAAATTAAAAAAAAAAATACCGGGGCCCCTGGGTGGCTCCGTCTGTTGGGCATCGGACTCTTGATTTCAGCTCAGGTCATGATCTCAGGGTCCTGGGATCGAGGCCCAAGTCCGTCTCCACGCTCAGCAGACAGCCTGCTTGAGATAGATTATCTCTCTTCCTCTGCCCTTTCCCCTGCTCGAGCACATGCGTTCTCTCTTTCACTAACAATAAATAACTAAGTCTTTAAAAAAAAAAAAAGAAAGAAAAAATACTGTGTCATCGGGACCAGTCCGTTTCAGGTCTGCGAGCAGATGTCATTGTCAGCCCCTTGGGCCAGCCCAGGCCCAGCTCAGGTCACTTACCCATGTGTCAGGAACCACTGTCCCCTAGTGGAGATCAGTTTTCTCCCTGAGATTCCTCCAGTCTTTTGTTCATTCCCTCAGAGCACATCTACAGAGGGCACACTGATCTGAAAATTAACTCAAGCAAACAGAGGAACCATGCACACACAGTTGCCCTCTAACCCGGGGGTTTAGACACAGTGTTTTAACCCCGAAGTGATGCCAATGATCAGGGTTTCTCAGATTAAAATATGACCATCAACTTCAACTGGAAGCACATGGGCACCTTCATTGATTAGCCTTTTTCTCCCTCTTGTTTCTCATGTTTCCTTGGAAGCCAGAAAAGGGTCGCTTCTCATTTCTCATGGAATTGATTTTTCCAACTTTCAGCAGGAACTGAAATCAACCGGGGGGTTTGTACCCAATAGCAGTTGTCTCTGTGTATCTTAGAACTTCAACGTGTCTGACTTACGTGGGGACATCATCAGTGAGAGTATCTCAGAGAGAAATAATGACCCTTCACCATTAACCCCACAAGGGATCCCACATAGGATGCTACTCCCTTACACTGCATCCAAACTTTTGACCGATATTAATTATTGGGATTCAAGAATGAGGAAATTTCCAGAATTCATGTTATGCCATAAGTTTCATAACACTTAACTTAGATGCTTTTGAAAAATAAGTAGCCACAGGGCACCTGGGGGGCTCAGTCGGTTAAGCGGCCGACTCTTGATTTCGGCTTCAGGTCATGATCTCAGGGTTGTGAGACCGAGCCCCACATCTGTCTGGCTCCATGCTCAGCGGAGAGTCTGCTTGGGATTCTCTTTCTCCCTCTCCCTCTGCCCCTCCCCCAGCTCATGTGCACACAAACTCACATGCTCTCTCTTTTAAATAAATCTTTTTAAAAAAGAAAAGTAAGTAGCCATGATAATAAGCATAGAATCACTTTTCTATAATAGGATTATATGAAAACCTTCCTTGGTCTTTTTTTAAAAAGTTATCATAACAAGTACATGGCTTATTATTATTATTATTAACCAATAGATTGTGACAAGATCATAAAACCCAGTAACATAAAAATGGTCTCTACCTAAAACAGGCACAAGATAATAGAAAACCTTCAAAAGAAATGAACATGAACACAAAATAAATGCTAAATAAAAATCATTTAGAAATTGGAAAGTTTTCCCCAAATAGTTTAATGTTATCATTCTTTAAATGAAATTTTTAGCCCCACAAAGCATCAACTGTTCTCTCCAATAGAATTCAAATAATATAATATTTGGATATCCTGGCAAGAGTAAGAACACTACAGAGAGGCAAATGTCAGAACAGTCAACTTAAGGACATATTTTGCTTCCAAAACCTGGTGTTTCTTAGAACACCATGCATGTAAAAAGTACTAGCATATAACTTCTTTGTGTTTATCTCAAAACTCACTACCTGCAAGGCCCTGAATGCCCACTTAGAGCAACAGATACAAGAAAGTTCCACTGACACTCCTCTCCTATGGCTCCTGTCTCCAGCCCAAAAATGTCAACCTTGACCTTTGACTCCATGCATCAATGTTTCCTGCTCTTGCTTTCAACTTGAAGTCAGTGGATTTCTTCAAACCGGTAAGGTCTCTATATGGACAATTAAGCTTTAATTCTACCAGGAGAATTATAACACCTCTTCCAATTTTCCTGATTTCTCAACTGATTTGACTCAGAATCTAGAATTCAGGAGTCCATATAAATTTCCCAAGAAATGCCAGGAAGGAATTCCCAAATGAAAACACTTCCCCTTTGTTCCTTTTCAGAAGAAATCATCAACACAGAACTTTCCTTCTCATCTCCAGGTTTTCTCGGCTCACTTACTGTTGTCTCCCCTTTAGGTGCGCAGCTCACAATTTCCCCTCCGCTGGGAGTAGCCCCAGTACTGTGGGATGTGCTCTATGTGGTTATGAGCCTACTACATAATCCTGCATTCCTGACCAAATAGAGGGGGTTGGCCCACGGAGGGATATCGCCCAACTGGATTCTCTCACTGTCTCTGGAATTTGAGGAGTGGAATCCAGACATAGAGAGGCTGGGGGTCACTGTGATCTGATCATGTTGATAATGTGTGAGGAAAGGATTGAACCCATAACTACCTGGGGCTCATGTCCCAGGAGCTGCCCTGAATCTCCCATTTTCCAGTCATGGGACAGACACTTAAGAGGCCTCAATAGTCTTCATTAAATCCTCCCACGGTTTAAGCTAGCCAGAATTAGTTTCTGTCGCTTTCAGTCAAAAGAACCTCAGCTAATACATTATTAGTCCCTGGTCCAGTTCCTTTAATTTTTCAGGAACAGGAGGAAAAATGCCTTACTGATTTAAAAAAGTGACAACCCGGGATCCCATTTATGTAACATTTAGAAACATACGAAGGAATGCTCTCTAGGTTTGTAACACGCACCCATGGAGTCCGCACACAGACTGTGAACAGCATGCACGCTTACGGCAGATCATGGCTGCCTTGGGGGGCAGCGGAAACATGGGCCAGGAAGAGGCACAGTGGGGACTTCAACAGTTACGGTGATGCTTGATTTCCAACGGACTCTCTGACCCAGTTACCTGGGGCTGTCGAGTTTATGTTTGTTCCCCCAGCATGATCCTCACCAGCAGCCCCTTCCCTCTCAAAAGTACCCCAAATTGAATGATAAATTCTATAGCCACCCCTTGCGAACATTTTAAATAATTACAGAAAGATACTTCTACTTTCCCATATGTTTGAAATGTTGTATAACACAAATGCTTTTTAAAGTTATTCCATATACATAAGATAGCTGCCAAACCACCTCAGTTTGATATCCCAACCACGAAGCCCTCTAGGGCGTCTTCCTCACATAGTACGTGTGAGGACTAACTGAAGGAAGCTCTCAGAAGCTCTCGCCAGTGGCCTGCGCACCGGCGAGGTGGCATTTATGTTAACCAAATTCCTGGTAAGTCACTTAGGAATGTTTTAATTTTAGTATGTAATCTGTGTTACGTATTCATATGGTCTTAAATTCCAAAAATAAGGAAGAGGATACAATGAAAAGTTTTCCATCCCTGCCCCTGCTTAACTCCCTGGAGGCAACCAAATGTTTCCAGATTTTTGTATTATCTTTAAAGAATATCCTGTGTACCTAAGAACAAGGAGATTGTGTGTGTGTATGTGTGTGTGTGTGTGGTGTGTGTGTGTGTGTGTGTTACCCATTTGAAGCTCACAAAAACTTCTCAAAGACTCTTTGAAAAGGGGCACCTGGGTAGTTCAGTCAGCTCAGCAGCCGGCTCTTGATTTTGGCTCAGGTCATGATCTCAGGGTCCTGGGATCGAGCCCCGTGTCTGGCTCCACACTCAGCATGGAGTCTGCTGGAGGATTCTCTCTCTCTCTCCTTCCCCCTCTGCCCGCGCCCCAACCCGTGCGTGTGCACACCCTCTCTCTAAAATAAATAAATAAGGGGCACCTGGGTGGCTCAGACGTTAAACGTCTGCCTTCAGCTCAGGGTGTGATCCCAGCGTTCTGGGATCAAGCCCCNATGAAAAGTTTTCCATCCCTGCCCCTGCTTAACTCCCTGGAGGCAACCAAATGTTTCCAGATTTTTGTATTATCTTTAAAGAATATCCTGTGTACCTAAGAACAAGGAGATTGTGTGTGTGTATGTGTGTGTGTGTGTGGTGTGTGTGTGTGTGTGTGTTACCCATTTGAAGCTCACAAAAACTTCTCAAAGACTCTTTGAAAAGGGGCACCTGGGTAGTTCAGTCAGCTCAGCAGCCGGCTCTTGATTTTGGCTCAGGTCATGATCTCAGGGTCCTGGGATCGAGCCCCGTGTCTGGCTCCACACTCAGCATGGAGTCTGCTGGAGGATTCTCTCTCTCTCTCCTTCCCCCTCTGCCCGTGCCCCAACCCGTGCGTGTGCACACTCTCTCTCTAAAATAAATAAATAAGGGGCACCTGGGTGGCTCAGACGTTAAGCGTCTGCCTTCAGCTCAGGGTGTGATCCCAGCGTTCTGGGATCAAGCCCCATATCAGGGTCCTCCGCTGAGAGCCTGCTTCTCCCTCTCCCACTCCCCCTGCTTGTGTTCCCTCTCTCGCTGGCTGTTTCTCTCTGTCAAATAAATAAATAAAATCTTTAAATAATAATAAAATAAAATAAATTTTTAAAAAATGACTCTTTGAAAAGATATCATTATTACTTCTATTTTATAAATTGAGATTTGGAGAGATTAAGTCACTTGCTAGTAAACAGCACAACGGTCACACAGCTAGTAAACAGCACAACCCTGATTCAATTCTAACCACTACATATATTGTCCCAAACACGGGACAAAGTGGAAGAAGAATTAATCTCCTCAATTAAAGGCATATTTGAGGCTCTGAAGGAGCAGTCATTCACATGCCAGGCTCACTTGAAAGCTAAGTTGCCCAAAACTCTCCATGTCATAGGAAATCCCACCATTTCAGATGTTTTACTTTAGGACCTTAGAATGGTCTGCTCTTATCCAAGAGCTCCCTAATTAAAATAAAAGCAGAACTCTTGGAAGGCTAAACATATGCCAACAACCGGGGAACTTGCCAGCACCTCCTTCCTAAAAGGCAAAGGCACAGAAGCAGAGCATCAGACAGAGTGAGCAGGAGGCATTCTTGAGCAACGAGGACAAGAAACTGAAAGGCCGGAAAGGATGTGACAAGGAAAACCTACCTGGGAGGGAGGGCTTTCCCTCGAACCTCCCTAATTTTGTTCTACTAAGTTCAACCCCTGACCGGCCACCAGAAGACCAGCTAAACTGAGTTGTTTTTAATATGATGATGACTATCGATTTGCTCCCTTCATCCAACATGCGTCTGGCTCTTCTTTGGACACACGTTGCCCGGCAGACTGTGGGCGGTGAACTCTCCCACTTGGGACCTGAAGGTTCTGAGTTTGCCAGGATCACCAGCAGTAACACCTGGAGGCCTGTGTCCTGAGTCCTGGGCAGTCCTGCCCCTCCCTCCCCCCTCCCCCACCCCTGCCCCTACCCCGTCG
>NC_048234.1:23753413-23776261 GCF_002007445.2 Ailuropoda melanoleuca | reverse complement strand
CCCCCTCCCCCACCCCTGCCCCTACCCCTTCGTCGTCTCAAGCTCTTGATGTAACCCAGCCTTTAATACAGCAACATCCAAGAAAGTCCCTGGTGTCCACAGGCAAGAAAACCCATATGTGAACTCAGAAACAATGAGCCAAATTGTGTTTTCTTTCTAAAGAGGATGTGAAGAGCTTCATTCAGGTTACATCAGAGCCAAGCCACAGAACAGACACACACCTGATTCCAACAAACAAATTACAAATGGAGGGAAAAGAGAGGTCAGGCCTTACCTTGGAAAGCGATGGTGATTGGCTCAATATGGTATAAAATATTGGTTTCTGAGACAAATGTTTGCCTGATAATTTGGATATTGTTTGTACAACCAGAAAAAAGCAGCCATCATTGGGGGGGGGGTGCGGGAAGAATGCATTGCCGGGTGAGTCTTAGCACGGGGCTATCTGCAATTGCAAGGGAAGGCAACCTTTTCAACCAGAGTGAGTGTTTTTGTCTTGGCTGGTGATTATAAAACCAACAGCTTCTAAATAAAGTGCTGAGGTCCATGACCACCTCTTTCTCCATCTTTCCCATCCTCCCATAAGGTTTCTACTGCACAAAGTCCCCCATTAACAACCCTTTATGCTAAAGCCTGACTCCCTGTCAGAGAGCATCCGGAAACAGAAGACAGGGCTCAGGAAGGCTTTTCCTACTAAATATGCTGCTTTCCCTTAAGTTGAAAAAGCTCACAACCAGCTCCTAATGAAAAACATCTGAACCCCCAGGTCTTCCCACAAGCAAGACAACACTTATGCTCCCTGCTCGCTCCATTCTGTATGCAACCCACAGCTTGCATGCAAGAAACAGAGCCCGCCAGGAGAGCAACAATCCACCAGACCCTGATTTAGCAAGACATTTCCATATCACACCCCCAGCCAGTTGGAAATCCTCCACTGCTTTTGTGCACAGATCTAACGCATCTTGCTGAATTTCCTGATTTAAAAGTCTAATTCGTTTCACCAAAAGTGTGACAGAAGGAAACCAAGTATATCAGCCCTCTCCTGCCAGACTGCCCCAGACCAAAGCTCCCACATTTTCCTTCTGAAAAAAAATGGTACAAATACGTTATGTAGGAGGGGCCAGTCCAGTGGTCACCCCCTTACCAGGACCACAGAGCTTTGACTGATGACACTGAGGGAAAAATGAGTTTATCAATGACCTCCACCACTGAGCTCACTCCTCTATGAAAAAATAATAATAATAACAGGTCTAATGGCTCATATTCATATGAAATAAGCACTGAAGATACAAAGTTTAAAAACGTGACTCACTTTCTCTAAAAGGCGAGCTACTTGGAGATTTCCAATGTTTACCCGGCAGAACTCTCCTGGGGCCAGGGTCATGAAGCTCAGCTGTCCTGAGGGGTTCTGGAAAGAGGGAGAAGGTAAATAGGACTGC
Organism: Ailuropoda melanoleuca; assembly: GCF_002007445.2. Lineage (NCBI taxonomy): Eukaryota > Metazoa > Chordata > Mammalia > Carnivora > Ursidae > Ailuropoda > Ailuropoda melanoleuca. The sequence continues at coordinate 23,774,825 of NC_048234.1, read as the reverse complement.
CAGGGGTCAGTGACCTGGCGAAGGAGCCCGTGAGAGAAAAGGAAGTAAATCCCCTCGCTGATTATAAAAGTAATACATGCACCCATCATAGAATACATGCACATATACAATTTTTTAAGGTATGGTTTAAAAAGTGGAACACGTGGAATCAGCCCATAATGGCCTCTCTGGCTCGTCATCAAAGCACATCGTCTTTTCTCCTTTCCTTGCACCTTTCTGGGCTTCCCTCCCCTTTTTTCTCTCTCTCTCTCTTTTTTTTTTACTTCTTTTACTTTTTAAAAAAAGATTTTATTTATTTATTTGACAGAGAGTGAAAGACAGAGAGAGAGCATAAGCAGGGGGAGCTGCAGAGGGAGAGGGAAAAGCAGACACCCCGCCCAGCAGGGATCTGGACTTGGGGCTTGATCCCAGGACTCCAGAATCACGACCTAGGCCAAAGGCAGATGCTCTACCAACTGAGCCACCCAGGCACCCCTTTACTTCTTTTACATAAAAATGATAATTCACTTTCTGCCATTTGTGGTCCCTCCCCCATTGCTCCTACTCTATTTACACCATCGGCTGCCACAGCCTCCGTGCATCCTCAGAACCCTCTGCTGCAAACCACTGAGGTTTGAACAGACAGGCATGTCCAGAAAGCACCACTCCATCACCCGTACTGCTTTATTTAATTTTTTTTTTATCACATCTAAGAGAAATCTCAGGATTGCAAATTAGGAGGAGTCAGGGCTGCCTCCACGGAGTCTCAGTTGGGGGAGAGTATCATACGAAGAAAGTTTATTTTACTAGTGGAAAGAAATAGGCCCTTCGGTATCAAATCAGCCTCCAAATGCGCTGCGGGTAAGGATGGCAAGTGCGCACGAGGAAGATGGTCCAACAGCACCGCTTACAGTAAAGAGCTGTTCAGTGCAACGGAGCCAGTCCGTGTCAGCCATGGAAAGCAAGCTGAGACCCGGGCTCATCGGAAAGACTGACCTCCCCCTCCCCCCCACCCCCGTCTGCAGGAAGACTGTGCTGGGGACAGGAAGCCAGAGCAATTAGTTTGTCATCACTTGAAGGGAATGCACAGATGCCAGCAAATCCTGCGAGGAAATGTTAATATCAGGTTCTGCGAACAAGGAATGACTCCTGATTGAGACTCCTGATTTTCATCAAGAGGCTCTTGGTGCCTGGAAAGACAGAGCAGGGAACCCTGCATTCCATCTGGTGTATATAAATAAAGCATTTCTTCCTTTCTAATCAAGGCTCTCCCAGAAACTCAAACAAATCCAGACCTGAGGACCTGCCTCTTCCACCTTGTAACTGACTTCCTTTCAGGGTTTTCAGGTCAAAAAGATATATAGCGGAAAGACACTTTCTCCTTGGGGATCCTACACAAATTCACCCAGTCTGTTTCTTTTCCACGTGGAGCAACGGAGCCATCAGATTTCCATCCTCCCTTTGGCTCCTTCTTGGTTAAAGTAAGATAAATCTTAGACCTCTGTCTCCAGATAGCAGGTTACAGGAGAGGGAGACTTGGCGAGGGAGGCTTGCCTGGAAAAGTCCTCTCCATGCCTCTGTATTCAAGCAAGCCAGAATGGAGAGGCACAAGCAAGTGTGGCTGTATTTCAATTCCCCAAACCCTACAATTAAAAATGGAGAATTTTTCTCTGTCCCTTTCTATACGGGTGTTGGTGAAAGAGGGGGCACTTACATCGCTCTTTTTATTGGCTGCATTATTTAAATTCACCCGACATTGAGTCCACCTTCACTTTGCCTGGATGCACCCAATTCAGGGCACATTTTCTACAGCTTTCACACCCTCAGATTGAAGGGAAGAATCAACATTATGAATAAGTTCAAATAAAGTCTTGTTTCACCTCATTTTTATTTTTAACACACCCACTCCTCCAGGTGCTATAATCAGGTAGGATCATACACCTTGACTGGACAAAGACCTTATTAGAAAATGCTATTCTTAAAATTCACGTCTAACTACCCTTTTCACAAGCCCTTGGCTCTTGCTCTCTGTATTCCCCATTAGACACCCCCCCTCAAATTTATAATCATAGATACCAGAATGTTACATCTGATGAGAACCTGGTCACTGCCAATCCTGTCATTTCATGGGTGAGGACACTGAAGCCCAGAGGAGGTTGAGCCATTTGTTCCCAAAGTGTTAAATAAATAAAACAGAAAATGACCACTCGACAAGCCCCACGCAGGCTCAGGGGCAGAGGCCGAGGACCACAAGGTATGGTTGAATTATGCTAGATTCCTTCCTGCCTCCTCATTTAGGAATCTTCGAAATTCTCATTTTGAGTCAGAGTCAGTGACTTTCAGATTCGTTGAGTTCTGTCCTCATGGGCTGCCACAGGGCATCCTTATAACACAACTACACAAAGACCATTTAGTTAGTTCAAGAAATCAGCCCAGGCACGGGAGCCTGGCTCCTTTCCCTGTGTCTGGTAAACGTGGCCAATCCATTAGAATTTGTCAGAATTGAGAATTTTGACTTTCCCTGATTTTGATTTGTGCATGAGTGAATTATTGTGTTTGGGCAGCTTTCCCAGCTGTTACAGAGCAAGACTTTTTTTCATATTTTATAAGGAAATATTAAATTTAAAAGTGCATATTGGCTTATTTCATAATCTCTTGTCCTCCTATAATTTCCTTGTAGACATAAATGATTTGTTTGTCTCTCCCCAGTGACCAAGAGTATGCAGCACAAAGCAAGCCCTCAATAAATATTTTTTGAATAATGAGCCCGTCACCCTTGAGAGCAAGAAGAGTATTGCAGAATGCCTATCCCACAAATGATCTAACATATAATCTCATTTCGCCAATCAAAATCAAGGGCTTTTTTTTTTTTAATCTCTCATAGGTCTTTCTCTATCTGCTTTCTCAGCATTTCCCAAACTTGAGTGATTCTCATCCTACCTTCATTAATTTTGCCTGTCAATGACCCCTACTATTATTTACTTAAATGGCCTCACTTTCTAAGTGCAGGTAACATGTCTTTTAAGAGGTAGCTTTACGGTGCCTGGGTGGCTCAGTCATTATCCATCTGCCTTCGGCTCAGGTCATTGCCTCGTAGTCCTGGGATCAAGTCCCACATGGGGGGGGGTGGTATCCTCCTCAGCAGGGAATCTGCTTCTCCCTCTGACCCTCACCCCACCTGTGCTCTCTCTCTCAAATAAATAAATAAAATCTTTAAAAAAAAAATAAAAGGTAGCTTTATAGCTGCCATATACCGAAAGCCAGTATCACTTGCTCTAAGTAAATTACTTGTAACAATAAACTCACAACTATTAAAAATGTTTAGTGTTTCTCCACACACTCTCTAAATTCCTGGGATATATGCGCATACATGGGAAATAACTCTGCATTACTCATTTGGTGTTCTTAACATCCCTATGTGGTAGGTAAGGAGGACAGATATTGGCCAGGTGAAATGAGGTGGCAGTCCAGGCAAGGTGGCAGCCAGATAAACGTAAACCATGACCAGGAAGCCAGGTATAGGAGTGCTGACGGTACCAACCCCACCTGTGGCCCGCCATCTTGGTCATGTCCTCTCTTGGGGCTACTTGTCCTGGGCCCCTTGGTGATTAATATATATACTTTAGAAATACCCGCCAAGCCCGGAATGGGTGGAGTCTCGCTTTGGCCCTCCGTCAATTGGTTAAAAATAACACAGTCTTTCTTCTTCCTGACACACAGATGGTGCCACAAGATCTAATGAAAGGTCAACTGTCAATTAGGCTCATGTGAACCCTTTGATCTCACTACAATGCCCTTCTGCATGTCCTCTCGCTCTATAAAATTGGTGGACTAAGGTCCAGACTTCGCGGAGAACAGCTGCATAGCTCTGTATTGTCACCGCACGATCCCCACCCCCGTCACTAAGTTACCCTGAATAAAACTCTGTGTATCCTGTATGGAGTCACCTGCTTTGTTTCCTGGTCTCAAAGTGCCTTTTCAATGAGAAGACTGTCCCTCCTCCTCCACCTTCTAACACTGGATCTACTAACCCTCAGTGGATGCTCTTTCCTCTGCACCCCAGATCCTTGTTTCTCTGAGTGTGGCTGGCAACCCAGAAGCAGCGGTATGCCCTGGAGGCTGGTAAATAAATGCAGAAGCTCAGACCCCATCCCATTACTCAATCAGAACTTGTATTATAACATGATCTCCATTGATTCAAGCGAACGGTAAGATTTGAGAAGCCCTGGTCTAGAACAACAGTTCTCTGACTTGGCAGAATTATCAGAACCATCTGGAGAAACAATAAATACTGATGTCTGGGCCCTACCTCTTGGAGATTCTGATGTAAGGGTCTATGGTTTGGCCTGGGAGTTTTTACAAACCCTTCAGCTTATAAAAACCTGGAAGGTTACGACGAAGAAAGTCTGTAGAGCCCATTTTAAGACACAGGGTTCTAGATCAGCAGCTCTAGAGCTTTAACTGGTTCTGAACCACCTGCCGGGCTAGTGAAACCACAGATGGTCTGGCCCTACCCTCAGAGTTCATGGTTCAAGAGGTTCCCGTGGGGCCTGAGAATCTGCATTTCTAACAAGTTCCAGGCTGGTGCTGTTGATCCAGGGATGGCATTTTGAGAATCCCTGCTAGCAAGATGGACCATACAGGATCAAAGCTCAAACTCATTCCAAGAACCCTTTTTTACAAACCCTTCAGCTTATAAAAACCTGGAAGGTTACGACGAAGAAAGTCTGTAGAGCCCATTTTAAGACACAGGGTTCTAGATCAGCAGCTCTAGAGCTTTAACTGGTTCTGAACCACCTGCCGGGCTAGTGAAACCACAGATGGTCTGGCCCTACCCTCAGAGTTCATGGTTCAAGAGGTTCCCGTGGGGCCTGAGAATCTGCATTTCTAACAAGTTCCAGGCTGGTGCTGTTGATCCAGGGATGGCATTTTGAGAATCCCTGCTAGCAAGATGGACCATACAGGATCAAAGCTCAAACTCATTCCAAGAACCCTTTTTTACAAACCCTTCAGCTTAAAAAAGCCAATTTTTTGGCCAATAGATAAGCTGCAGCTGAAGCAAGCATCTTAAGGGTGGGTAAAACATTTAAAATTTTTAAAAAACCCGAGTCATAAAATATTTAAGGTATTCCACTCGTGCTCTCATATAATCCTGTTTCTCTCCGTGCAAAAATGCCATGACATAGTTCCCAGCTTGCTTGTTTTCATCCTCATAAAATAACTTTTCCACCAGAACGAGGTCTGAACATACGTGTAAAAATATCCTGGGAGAACAGACCCTGAAAAAGCAGGAGTGGGAGAAGGAAGGGAAGAATGAAGGAGGGGTAAACAGAAGGGGGAATGAACCATGAGAGACTATGGACTCTGGGAAACAAACTGAGGGCTTCAGAGGGGAAGGGGTGGAGGTTGGGATAGGCCAGTGATGGGTATTAAGGAGGGCACATATTGCATGGTGCACTGGGTGNCATGGTGCACTGGGTGTTATACACAAATAATGAATCATGGAACATTGCATCAAAAACTGGGGATGTACTGTATGGTGGCTAATATAACAAAATAAAAATAATTAAAAAAAAAAAGAAAAGAAAAGAAAAGAAAAAAGCAGGAGTGGAGCTCAGGGCTCCCGCCCAGGTGGGCCGGTCACGGTCCCTGCTTGTGTGAGGAGCGCCCCCTGGAGTTCTGATGCAGTTGATGTCCTGCTTCTGACACTTAGATGAAAGCAATGTTCCTTGGGTTGGTTTTACGTTCTGGAAGCCATCCCAAACTGCTCTGAGGAATCCCTAGAACCCATTACCACTAGGACAGGTTCGCCTGAAATTTCTATGCCTTTGAATCAGAGCGATGATACTGCCACAAGGAGAAGACCAACGACTACAAGATTTCTCTCTTTTAGAAGCATAGTTAACTCAGCACATTATCATTATCATCAGTCTGTGCAAAGCCCCTTTCTTTTTTTTTTAATAATAATATTTTTATTATGTTATTCACCATACAGTACATCCCTGGTTTTTGATGTAAAGTTCAATGATTCATTAGTTGCATATAACACCCAGTGCACCCATGCAATACGTGCCCTCCTTACTACCCATCACCAGCCTATCCCATTCCCCCACACCCCCCTCCCCTCTGAAGCCCTCAGTTTGTTTTTCAGAGTCCATAGTCTCTCATGGCAAAGCCCCTTTCTTGTTTTATTCTTCCCCTCTTATCTCTGATCCCCACAATCCTTCCCCTTCCTCTTAGATAACCTCTTTAGGATGTTAGATATATGTCCTTAAATGCATGGATCTCTGTAGAAATCGGTGCACACATGTGGCTTTAAATGACCTAATAGCATCATATCAAGTCTTTTTTCTTATTGTTGCACTCAACGTCATGTTTTTAAGACCTACTGAAATTGCTTTATGTCCACTTAAGATGCGCCCACCACACTTTGCTTATTGAGAAGTCATCCGCACACATCTGTTTCTCACGCTGAAATCAGCGTGCTTTTGAGTTGGAGCATTCTGGAGTAAGCAAGACTGCTTGCTGGAGTTAATCTGACACCAGATGCATTTATCCCTCGTGTAGGACTGTAACTAATTCCCTTCCGCCCCATGTGGCCCTGCTCACTAGCTGGCATCACAGGTGTCTTCTTTAAAAAGATTTTGTCCCTTGGTTTCCTGACCATACCCTACCCCCACCCTCGTTTTTTGGCTCTTTTTTTTATGAAGTTTGCACTAAAAAGCACAGAGATGGACTACCCCAAGGAAAAAGTCTATCATCTATGATTTATCCTTGCTTAAACAAGATCATTCCAGCCTACAGAAAAAGTTTTTTTAATAAATAAAAATGTTACCCCAATCTTGAATTACAGATTATAGATCAAAATGAAAAAACACTCAAATTGCTTATCAGCGAATGTCCTGTTCTTGCTCTTCCTTACTCCTTTTGCAGATGTAAGTAATAAGTCCAAAACCAAATTCTCCCTCCCAAATGAGAAATTCCCACAACACCCATGAGGAGGGAATTTGGCTCATGTAATAGCACTTAATTAAAATGTATAATTTCCACATGTACCCAAGAGATAAAAAAGAATGCTTCTTTGGGCCTGTTTCCAGCCCAATTTTTCAAAATATGTGAAATCCTATTTATTCATCAACTGTACCCCATAAAGTGATAAATATAAAATACCAAGATTTAAAATGTAAGCAATATTTTCAAGATTCTGGAATGAGCCCTTCACAAATCTGTAACAATAAAATATTAAAAATAAGTACCGTGTGTTACATGTTTATAATGTTCCAGGCACTGTACTAAGCGTTACTCCTGCATTTTCCCATTTAATCCTCATAAACCTATGACAAATTCTTTCTAATCCCTGTTTTAAGGATGAAAGACGGAGGTCTCAGAGATGAAAGCAAAAGAAAACTTTAATCCCATTATACAAGATTAGCTCATCCCCCCAAGCCAAACAACACTCTTGTCCCTCCTAAGACAAAACTCTTTGACTTCTCTGCCTCCAGCCTCCTGCCTCCCTCTCCTCTTGGACTCCGACTCTGGCCAACATCTGGAATTCTCTGTCTGTACCCACCCGCTCCGTGGGGTCTCCTCCCTTCCCTCAACCCCTTGCAGTCCTGTGCTCTGCAGCAGGAACCACCGCCAACTCAAACTTTGAAACTCCTTGAACCCTCCTTTAAATCCTCTCCTGCCTTGACTTCTCAGGGACCAGATGCTCTCACTCTGTCTCTTCTCTTGCCTTCCCAGGCAGCTCTGCCAGTCCCTCTTCCTTGGCTGCCCTCATCCAGGCAGAACACGGCTCCTGCCTCAGTTTCTTTCCTCCATTCCAACTGGTGTCCCATGACCCCCTCCCGGGCCCCCCACTACAGCCTGTGTCCCGGGGTAGTTCCACTCCCCCATCCATAGATCCCCAGCTCCTGCCACCAGTGGTTACCCAGGAGCCAGCCCAGTCCTCAAACTTTGTCCCTCACACGGTTTCCCAATGTTGGCCACTTGTCAGCTGTGCGAACCCGAGCCTCATTTTCCCCCTGTATAAAGCCAGGAGAATGAACAAGACTTCTCTTGAGTGTTCCTTCCAGGTGTGCCGTGCTTGTGCCCCTCTCCACAAGCAGGACAGACTCCAAACTCTTTAGGCTGGCAACCAGCGACACCCCCCACCATGCCCTCAGGCTCCTCTCTGCCTCCTCACGTCATGTAACCTCCCCCAGGCCTCTCGGGCTCACCTGGAACCTGGAGCTGCCCGTCTGCCAGGAACGCCCCTCCTTGACCTCTGATATCTGCCTGCTGAAGCTCTGGGTCAGCCCCCAAAATCCTCAATCCTCCAAGCCCTTGTCCCAGTTAGAAACCTTTCCCCTCGCACCACACGTGAATGCTCCATCCTAGCACTTGTGACGGCCTACGGGGTGGCTGGGCCTGGTGCGCGTACCTGGCATGCACTGAAGCCACTCACCTCTCAGAGCATGTCATCTTCCAGCCACTGCAGCCTGGTCCAAACCTTCCTGAAGTCAAGAACACAATCCCATGCGAACCCATGACACTGGCATTTCTGCTGAGAGAGAGAGAGATAAACAACCAGATTCAGAGCAGGACCAGGAGAGATTCCTAAATCCTATGGAAAAACATGGAAGACCGAATACAACCCTTTGTGTCAACTTTGTCCCAAAACCATGAAGGGGAATTTTTAATGACCGAAGCCCAAAGGACAAAGAAAATTGGAGAAGAGTTGTCAGAAGAGAGAAGTCAACAAAATTTCAGAAGCTGAAAACGGACAAGCAGAACTGTCCTAGTCGGTCAGAGAGTACGAGATAAAATAGGGCTTTATGACATGGGCGCAACAACAGGGGACTTACCAACATTACGGAAAATGTCTTCAATTCTCTGTTCTTAAACGTTATAGAAACCTGGTTCAGATATGTGTTCTCAACACAACTTCCTTTTCACTTGTTCTACCAAATGTCTTGATGTCATCATCATTGACTCTGCCTTCTTCTGACTCCCTATCTCACAGAGATGGTACCCAGGATGTCTGAGGGACTCCAGACCCTCATAAACTCCAGAGACCTGCTCCCAAAGTCACCCCAAATAAATACACGATGAGAGTAAAAATGGTGTGCCTGCTATTCAAACATAGCTCAAGACTGTTCCCCGACTCTCCAACCCTCCACGTGAAATCACCCCCTAAGCCCCTTTCCCTTCTGCACAAAGTATGAAGTGACCACTGGGGTCTCAGCTACTGATTCTCGCTCATTATTCTGCCTCAAGTGAGCATGTGAACATCCTTCCCTCCTTTGAAAATCATTCTCATGCCCACTCAGGAATCATGCTTATGTATTTGTTCATGTTCAAATCATGTTCATGTATTTGCTTGTCCCCAGACCTTGTTAAAAGCTATTCCTCGAGCTCCCTGTCTCAGCCCTTTGTGGTACTTGCCACAGGAAGAGACCTGGTGATACCATTTGGGGCTTGCTCTCAGTACAAGTGGAGAGCATAATAGTAACGCTTATTCTTGTGAAGGCTTTTCTAGAGTTATATCGGAAATAACTTCATCAGAGATATGCCTTCTGAGACTATCAGAGCATAGACTGGGTTTAAGGAAGTTAGAAGCAACGAAAGTTAATCTATCTATCAGTCTCTCTCAGGAGCATGGTCGCTGAGTGCTTGATTGCTGTCAGGCTCCGTGCTGAGTGTGAAGTCTGCTTGAGATTCTCACTCCCTCTCCTTCTGCCCCTCCCCCCACTCATGCACGCACACACGCTCACTCTCTCTCAAATAAATAAGTTTAGAAAAGAAAGAATCAAATGTTATCATCACAAGAAAAAAAAATGTAAACTACATATGGTGGTGGATGTTAACGGGATATATCGTGGTGATCATTTCACAATATATACAAATACCGAATCATTACACTATACACCTGAAACTAATATGATGTTATGTCAAGTGTATCTCAATAAATAATTTTCATGAGTTAAAAACAGAAAATATAGGGACGCGGGTAGCGCAGTCGTTAAGCGTCTGCCTTCGGCTCAGGGCATGATCCCGGTGTTCCGGGATCGAGTCCCACATCGGGCTCCTCCGCTGAGAGCCTGCTTCTTCCTCTCCCACTCCCCCTGCTGTGTTCCCTCTCTCGCTGGCTGTCTCTCTGTCACATAAATAAATAAAATCTTTAAAAAAAAAAAAAACAGAAAATATATATGGGTCTTAAGAAAATAAATTTCCACATTTAATAGCAAGATAAAAAAAAAAACTTTCTCTTACTCCATGAATTATCATGGGAGTTTTTAAAAAGTAAATTAAATTTTTTTAAATTTTTAAAAAATTTTTAAAATTTTTAAATTTAAAAAAAATTTTAAGTATATTAAATATTTTTTTAAACTCCCATGATAATTCGCGTGGAAGCTTCAATAAAGTAAGAGAAAGTGTTCAGCTCAATGAGTGTTAGACAGCAGCCGCTCAGTAAGTGATGGCCACCATTTTTTTGTTTGTTTTTTCAGAGAGGGGGAGAGAGAGAGCTTGGGGGAGGGGCAGGGAGAAAGGGAGAGAGAGACTCTCAAGCAGGCTCCACACCCAGCACAGAGCCAGACTCGGAGCTCGATCTCAGGACGCTGAGATCATGACCTGAGCCGAAATCAAGAGCCGGATGCTTAAACAACTGAGCCCCCAGGCGCCCCAGCCCTGTCTTTATTCTCACTTGGGAAGTGAGCTTCAAGAGCACTTCCAGCAGGGTCAATATTTTCACCAAAAAACAGCTTACAATCTTCTCATACACTTGAATAATTTTCATTCAGTTGAGGTCCCTGCAGTTCTAGTTCACAGCATGGAGAAAAGGCAAAAAGTTATAGCAGCGGGAGTTACTCATCAACTGCCCTATCAAAACAGAGGCTCTGGTTTCTAAGGAGAGTGACACCATCCACGATGAGTTCCCTGCAAGATGATTTTCAAGCTTGGCTGCACCTAAAAATTCCAAGCAATTAATTTAGTATCGCTTGAAATGGAGCCCAGCATCGGAGTATTTTTCCGAGCTCTTCGGTGACTCTAATACGCAGCCAGGATGAAAACCCACCAAGCTTTTAAAACAAAAATGACCTATCCGAGGAAAGATAAGATTTTATTCCTCTAGGGGCGCCTGGGTGGCTCAGTCAGTGAAGTGTCTGCCTTTGGCTCAGATCGTGGTCCCGGGGGTCCTGGGATCAAGTCCCGCATCAGGCTCCCTGCACAGCAGGGAGTCTGCTTCTCCCTCTTGCTCTGCTCCCTCCCTGCTCACGCTCTCTCTCGCACGCACTCGCTCTCTCTCTCAAACAAATAAATAAATAAAATCTTAAAAAAAAAAAAAAGAATCTACTCCTTTAAATACTTGAAATTTCTTCCAATTCATCTGTGTATTCAGGGTATTTGCTGCTAAATCACTTTCTGAAAAGTGGCCAACAACCTGGAACCAACAAAGTCATCCTTCAGTAGGTGTGTGGATGAACTTCGGTACATCCAGGCAATGGAATATTCCTCAGCACTATAAAGAAATGAGCTGTCAAGCCATGAAAGGACAGGAAGCACTTTAGATGCATATTACTACGTGGAAGAAGCCCTCTGAAGAGGCTCCCTACTGGATGATTCCAACTACGTGACGTTCTGGAAAAGGCAAAACTATGGAAGCAACGAAAAGATCAGTGGTTGCCAGGGGCTGGGGGAAAGGGAGGGAGAAGTAGGCAGAGCACAGAGAGTTTTGGGGGCAGTGAAACTAGTCTGTATGATGGAATAATGGTGGATACATATCCTTACATACTTGTCAAAACCCAAAGAATCTATAGCACCAAGAGTGGACCCTACTGTAAACTATGGACTTTGGGTGATAACCATGCGTCAGGGGAGGTTCACCAGTATAACCAATGGCCCTCTCCAGTGGGGGTGTTCATCATGGAGAAGGCTGTGCGTGTGGGGGGAGGGGGAGCAGGAAGTATATGAGAAATAACTGTACTTTCCGCTCCAGTTTGCTGTGACCCTACATCTGCCTGAAAAAGTAAAGTCTATTTTTAAAAAAGAGAAAGAAACCAACAGTTCAGTGTAAAAACCTTTAGACCAAAGTCACAAAAACTGAGATTGCAGGAAGCACCAGGATGTGCCGAACACAGTCGCCCCAGATTACCTGAGTATGCTGAGGCCAAAAGGGAGACGACACCACGCCCGAAAGAAGAGGTGGGGCTGCGATTGAAGAAGTAGATAAACTAAGGCTCCAAACAGGAGGTGGAACAGAGGTGAACAGAAAATCTGGAAGCAGAGCAGAGGCCAGCCTGACAGCAAGACGTGAAGATGGGGAGTAAGGCAGCCACGAATGCCCCCCACCCCCCGCCCCTGTGCACAGCACCCACAGCTGCGGTTTCCCGGGACGCACAGCGCCCACAGCTGCGGTTTCCCGGGACACGCAGCCCGAGGGCTCCCGCGGAAGGCTTGCTCACACCAGCTCGTCAAGCTCATCATAACGTCATGAAGCCTACTTTTAACTGCTCTGCGTGGTGGTTCTCTTTCTAACAAGCGCAGAATAAAAATGCGCGTCCTTGGGGCGCCTGGGTGGCTCAGCCCACTGAGCGTCTGCCTGCTGCTGGGGTCATGATCCCGGGGTCCTAGGATCGAGCCTGGCATTGGGCTCCTTGCTCAGGGGGGAGCCTGCTTCTCCCTCTCCCTCTGCCTGCTGCTCCCCCTGCTTGTGCTCTCTCTCTCTCTCTGTCAAATAAAGAAATAAAAATCTTTTTTAAAAATGCACGCCCTTACTTCCTCTGAAATGAGGCATGGGCGTGTGATTTTGATCAGACCAATAAAACGTAGGTTAAAGTGATGTGGCCACTTCCATGGAAGCCTTCAAAGCCATCACACACTTCACCACGCCCGGGTCACTGACTAACAATGCCTCATGTTAGAGCAAAAATTAGACTCCCTTGTGTCAAATCACAGACCTGGAGGTTGGTTATTACTGCTGCTTAATATGCAACAGCTTGAGATTGTGAACAGACCTCTTTGATCTCAGGGTTTTCAGGCTCCATACAAGTGACCCTTGGGGTTGGGCGATGCTGTGTTGTGGGAGTTGTTCTATGCTTTGCAGGACATTGAGAGGCATCCCTGGCCTGGACGCCCTGGGGGCCAGCAGCACCCCCTCCCCAGCTGTGACTACCCCCATATAGTCTGGTTACACTTGTGTGAGCTGCCTAGAGAAGACGTGCAATTCATAGGAACAGAAAGAGGAATGGTGGTTGCCCCGGGCTGGAGGGGAGGAAGGAATGGGGAGTTATCTTTGAACGGGTACAGATTTTCAGTTTTATAAGGTGAAAAGGTGGGCACCTGGGTCGCTCAGTCGGTTAAGCATTTGCCTTCGGTTCAGGTCATGATCCCACAGTCCTGGGATCGAGTTCCATATCGGGCTCCCTGCTCATCGGGAAGCCTGCTTCTCCCTCTGCCTGCTGCTCCCCCTGCTTGTGCTCTCTCTCTCTAACCAATAAATAAAATCTTAAAAAAAATAAAATATAAGATGAAAAGAGGTCTGGAGGTGGACGGTGGTGATGGTTGCATAATGGTGTGAACGTGCCTAATGCCACGGAGCCATCCATCGAAAAACAGTCAAAACACTAAATGTTATGTTCTGTATATTGTGCCACGATTTTTTAATATTTTTTTAAAGATTTTATTTATTTGACAGAGAGAGACAGCCAGCAAGAGAGGGAACACAAACAGGGGGAGTGGGAGAGGAAGAAGCAGTCTCCCCGTGGAGGAGCCTGATGTGGGGCTCGATCCCAGGATCCCAGGATCACACCCTGAGCCGAAGGCAGACGCTTAATGACTGAGCCACCCAGGCGCCCCTGTGCCACGATTTTTAAAAGCAGGAGGGGCAAAAAGGTCTCAGACAGGGCCCAATGTCCCCTGGGGGACAAAACTGCCCCTGGTTGGGAACCGCAGTTCTAGCAGTAGGGGCAGTTCACTGAAATAGAGGTGTGAACACGCAGGGCCGGGGCTCAGCGGCTTTACCCCAGCAAGGGTTAGAATTTCCACTCTCCTAAAATGGTTTTCATCTGCTCAGACTTTAGGCCAGGCCCTCCTCAACAATGGAATAGTCTGATCCAGGAAAGGTTCCTGCCTACGGACCCAACATTGATGGGATAGAAGTAAGCTCTGTGCAAACTCTCACTGTTCTGCGTTTTTCCCTGCTTTTGATAAACAGAATACACTAGGGATTTCATTTGGAATAATTCTTCCTCAAACCTCCTGGTTGATCTCACAAACTCTGAGATTAAGGGGCGAAGGCGGGGGGGTTGAAGTGAAAGACCGGAGGGGCTCCCCTGCACGTGTGTGATCATCTGACAAGTGTTCTGGGGGAGGATTCCCCAAGCCTGCCGCCCAAGGCTGGTGATGGCTCTGCTCTCTGGGGACTGAATGCCAGGCTGACCTGGAAACAGCACATGACTTCCTTTACCCTCCTCCGCCAGCCCCACCTACCTGCGTTATCTTTTTATTTCGACACTGGGGCTTCGTGCCCCCCCACCCAGTCCTTTGCCATAAGGACTCCTCCAGATGGCCCTATCTAGGACCATTATTACGTGGAGGGCAACGACAGCATTCCAAGACAGGGGCTGGCTCTCTTGATGACAGGGCTTCTCCCTCTGGCCTTCATGAACATTTGCCCATCGACGCCGAAACTGCTCCCCCAAACCTCTGTAACAGGCACGAACAGGCTACCCTCCTCTTCTGGGTTCCCATGGCCAGAATCCTTAACTAATCCTCTCCCCACAAAGTAGGACTAGTTTCTCAAGCTGTTGTTTCAGCTGCTCCTTCAACATCTGCTCTTGATTTGCTGAACGGAGCACCTCCAACAGGCACAGAGCTGCGTTGTCACGCCTCGTCCCACCCAGCTTTGTGTCCCCTCCGCCCTTCGCCCTCAGACACGTTCGTTCCTGTGTGTCTGCGGGGCTCGCCTCGCCCCCTCCTGCCCCGCTCCTCCCCGTTCTGCCTGCCCAGCGTGGACCCAGCACCTGGGCTCCAGCCCCCAGTCCCCCAGGGCTTGCACCATCAATGACTTGCTCTCAGCCCGGAATCCTTAACCTCTCCATCCCTAGGGCTCCTTCCTTTCTTCAACAGAGTAACTTGTTAAGACTCTCCTGTTTTTGGGGGGGGGGGGAATCTTCTCTTTATTCTCCTCTCTCTCCAGCTTCTTAAAGCAAAGTCCACACTCTTCCTTGCCACTTATTTACCCCCGTAGTGGGGTGATCAGTGCCCCCCAACACAAATGTATGTTTTTCCCAGGAACCCCAGAGTGTGACCTTATTTGGAAATAGGGTTTTGCACATATAATTAGTGAAGTTAGTAAATTAGTAAAGACACGGGTGCAACGTGGCACAGAACAGACCTTTCTTAGAGCCTTCAGAGAGAGCATGGCCCTTCTGACCCCTTGACTTCCGACTTCCACTCTCCAGGACCGGGAGAGAGTAAACCACTGTGGTTTTAAGTCACCCAGTGTGCCGTGCTTTGTGCTGGCAGCCCCAGGAAACTAAGGCACCCCGTAAGTCACCATGACTTTCCTTCCGGCTCAGAGATCCTTCTGCATGGGACCAGCTAGTACCAAATCCAGTCTTCATTTCATTTGACCTTTCTGGGCTCCTGCTACTCATTTACTCCTTGTTGCTCCTCTGCGCCTGTAACATGACTGGCCCCTCCTTCTCCCTGGCATCTTCTCAGCGCCCCTGAGTGCCTCTATGCACACAGCCACCTCGGGAACAGGGGTGTCCCGTGTTGGTCCCAACCTGTCTTCTCCTCTACCCAAGCCTCCTCCAAACACCAGCTCTCCTGCCGCCCCCATGCTGACGGGTCCCCACACCCCCTGCCCAAACCACTCTCCTGAGTTCCAGTTTTCAATCTCCTCCTGCCTCCTGGACTTCCTCCTGGAGCGTGTGCAAGCACCTCAAATACTCCACGGCTAAGGGAGAAGTCTGCGTCTGGAATCCCCTTGTCGAACACACTGCTTCTCCTGCTAGAACCGTGTGCCCACGCAGGGGCACAGGTCCGACGCCTGGCCTCTCCCTGGATTCCAACTGCACCCTTTACCGTGTTCATCACGCCAAAGGACGTCACCCAGGGGGTAAATGCCTCTTCTCCTGTCCATCCCTGCCACTGCAGCTCGAGCTCACCACTGCTCGCCCCTAGTAGAAATCCCTATGGAATTCCATGTTAAGGCTTCTCTAGGGGAGAGCCTTCTTACACTGTCTTGAGAGGAGTCACTTCTGGCTTCAAATGCCTTAGAGGCTCCTGGTTGCCTGCAGGACCCTGTCGTTAGCCCTGCTCGGCTCAGAACAGCCAGGCTTCTCAGCATCTGGCTCTCAGGAGTTGAGACTGAAGGGACTCCGGCCTCAATTCCAGGATCTACCACATACGTGCTGTGTGGCCCTGGGCAAGGGACTTACCCTCTCTGTGCCTCAGATGAGATTCCTCCTCTGCCAAACGAGGATGAACTGCATCCAGCCGGGGGTGAGCGAGCACGGGAGAAAGAACCATCCACCACGATTAAAGGGAACAGCCCCGGCGCTCGCATGGAGCAGGTTTAGTGCCGGGTGCCGTCAGCCAGAGTGGAACGCCTCAGTTCACGAGGCTTCGGCTAGAGTTCTCATGAGGCTTTGGGCTCCGCCTCAATGCTTGGGGCAAAACAGTCTTAGATCAAGTGCTGTTCTTTCTTTTTTTTTTTTTAAGATTTTTATTTATTTATTTAAGAGAGAGAGCATGAGCACGCACAAGCAGGGGTAGAGGCGAGGGAGAAGCAGACTCCCCACTGAGCAGGGAGCCCCATGCCAGGCTCCATCCCAAGTCACCAGGATCACGACCTGAGCCGAAGGCAGATTCTTAACTGACTGAGCCACCCACGTGTCCCTCAAGTGCTGTTCTTAATGCCTAATAAAGCAGAATCTGAAAAGATCAAACACTTTCCAAGCAGCTTACCCGTGTGACGGAACAAAGTGCAGGAACGGTTAGAGAAATACAACACTATCAAGCTCGGGACAGAGTGAAATTTATAATGTCACACAGTCAGAAATTATCAGAGATGTGAAGAGGCAAGAAAATAGAATACAGAATGAGGATAAAAATCAATCAGAACCAACCCAGAAATGACATAAATGAGAGTTAGCATACAAGCACATCTGAACAGTTATGTAACTGTATTCCATACATTCCAGAAGCAAAAGACTGAGCACTGTAACTAGAGACATGGAAGACAGAGAGAAAGACCCAAACGCACTTGTAGAAATGAACATTATAATGTGTCAGACGAGATCCCATCCCTGGATGGGATCAACAGCAGATTACACACTGCAGAATGAAAGATAAGTATGTTTTTGAAAATGAAACAGAGGAAAAAAAAACTGAAAAAAAACTAAGAGCATCAGTGAGCTATAGGACAACTTCAAGCAACCGAACACATTTGTATTTGGAGTCCCAGGAGGGAAGACGGACAGAAAAAATACAGAAATAAGGTTAAGGTTTTTCTAGCTCTTCAGGTAAGACTAACACAGAACACAGCACACTAGTCATGAGCTTGCATTTAAACCATGGAAGACAGAGCCCATTGCAAGAGGTACTGTACTGCGGATTTCAAATCAAATACCAAATACGCTTTTCTTCTTTGGGTGGGACTGCCTGGTATATTTCGGGATGTTCCTCAACCCTAAATATCACCCAGGGGCACCTGGGTGGCTCAGTCAGTTAAGCGTGAGACTCTTGTTTTTGGCTCAGGTCAGGATTTCAGGGTTATGAGATCGAGCCCCGCATCAGGCTCCATGCTGGGCATGGAGTCTTTTTAAGATTCTCTCTTCCTCTCCCTCTGCCCCTCCCCACTCATTCTCTCTCTCTCAAACAAAACAAAACAAAAACTAAATATCACCCCCCAAAAATTTTAGTAATGCCTCCCAATCTTGGTGCCCCAAAACCAAAAATCACTCCCTGAGTGAGGTTTCACTTTTTTGATAACCATTGGTTTAGAATAGACCAGGGTAGCGAACTATGGACTGCCCGTGGGGCTGCACTGGTATGGCCTGTAAGCCAAAAATTGCTTCCCATTTTTAAAAGGTTGTGAAGAGGAGAAGAAACAGGAGGNCTTTTTTGATAACCATTGGTTTAGAATAGACCAGGGTAGCGAACTATGGACTGCCCGTGGGGCTGCACTGGTGTGGCCTGTGAGCCAAAAATTGCTTCCCATTTTTAAAAGGTTGTGAAGAGGAGAAGAAACAGGAGGGAGAAAGGAAGAGAAGAGAAGAGAAGAGAAGAGAAGAGAAGAGGAGGGGAGGGGAGGGGAGGGGAGGGGAGGGGAGATGGAAGGAAAGGGAGAAGGGAAGGGAAGAGAAAGGAAAAAAGAAGAGAAAAGGAGGAGGAGAATAAAGAGGGAGAGAACAAAAGGAAAAGTAGCAGATTACATATGGCCCATGATGCCTAAAACAAGATTTTGCTGACCCTGGTGTAGACTCCAGAGGAAGAAGGATGTCATATGGTCCATTTCCACAAGGAATTTATAACCTAATGGGGAATGCCGGAATGTGTCTGTCAGGATTCAGAGAAGCAGAAGCCCTATGAGTGCTATGTGATCAGGGATTTATTAGAGGGGCTAGACTTTCTACAATTATGAGAGCTACTGACAGAGTCCACAGCAGGCAGATGCCTTCGTGTCTGCTGATGGCTTAAAGTTACTGCAGCTCGACAGAGCCATCAGTCAGGATGCAAAGCCTCACACGAAGTGGGGGAAAAGCAAGTACAGACTGGAACCCACCAGAACCCACTGGACCTCATGACGACAAACCAGAACCCAGGTGTCCCACCACCTCCAATCTCAGTGATGAGACCAACCTGGTACCCTCTGCCACGGAGCTGCACACATGCCCTCATGCCTCCCACGTGTTTTCATGACACCATAGGTTTACCCAGCAGAGCTCCCATCACACCATCCTATGGTCGCCTGCTTCCTTGGGACTGGAACCCAAAGAAAATGTCAAGCAAAATTCCACCAGGACTTTGGGACACATCGTAGTTATTATCATCACTAAATAACAGCTGGCTTTTCTAGAACATTTGTGCACCAGGAGCTTTGCTAAGCACTTCTCATGCATTATTTCAGGTAACCCTCGCAATGAAATCTGTTATTATCACCACTGTACCGATGAGGACATTAAGGCTTTGAGAGGTTAAGTGGTTTGCCGAAGATCACAGAGCTAGTAGGAGGCAGACCTAGACAAACCAACATACATTTCATCCAGAGACCCCAGACCTCGCTGCCATCTATCCTCAGCTAGTCCCTAAGAAAACGGGAGCCTGGGGTTTTGGGTTTTGGTTTTTTTAAAACAAATAAAAGCTGTTTCCTTGCAGAGAATATTTAAACAGTTCTAGTAAACATTGGAAATCTATTCCAGGATTAAAGTTCCAAAGCCACTGAATGCCAAATATACATATATAATAGGTATGTAAGATACACATAGATAATATATAATATATAATATACAGATGTAATATACCATATCATAGTAAGTGCTGAATGCTGTGAATCGGGGAACACAAGCAAGCAAACAAACAAAAAAAAAAACAAAAAACAAAAAAAAAACAGCGTTATACAGAGCATCAACTGCTTACCAAACAGGAATTAAATGATCAGGAAATGTGACCTATTAATTAAGGTATTATACAGACCCAGCCTTACCTAAAATCTCTATCTATTCTAGGTGAATAATAATTATCAAACAATGTTGGTAATTTGAATATTTAGATCCACCTAAGCTCAAATCAGAGCCTAAAACATATGAACACACTTTTATACACTTATCAATATTATAGATAGAACTGATTTAAATTAATTTCACCTGTGTTTTTGACAATGTACTGGAAACCATTTGAGATATAAAGATAAAGACTCACAGGGATTCCATAGAGTGCATAACATAGAAACGTCTACAAATAACTGCAGAATGAGACAAATGAGATAACAGAAGTCCAATATACAATGGAAGAATGGAAATGGAAATTTTATTTAGTGTGTATACTTATTAAAGTAATAGAAACCCCAAAAAGTTAATTGCTTTCCTTTTTTTAAAAAAAAGATTTATTTACTCATTTGAGAGAGAGTGGGGGTGGGGAGGGCAGAGGAAGAGAGAATCTCAAGCAGACCCTACTACTTGTGCTCTATTGACTGACCCCGCTAGGCATCCCAGAAAATAATCTCTGTTTAAAAATTATACATCAAGGAAAATTTCATATAGGCATTCCCATGCTTCCCCTAATAAAAATTTATTCTCTCAACAGTTGACTCGTCAAGGTATCTTGACTACTCCCTGCCCCTCTACAAACAATACTATTATCTGAAAATATTTGAAAGTCTAAATAAATAATCCTATGCTGGGGCGCCCGGGTGGCTCAGTCAGCTGGGCATCTGTCTTTGGCTAGGGTTGTGATCCCAGGGTCCTGGGATCGAGCAGAATTGGGCTCCCTGCTCAGCGGGAAGTCTGCTTCTGCATTTCCCTCTGCCTCTCCCCCTACTTGTGCACTCTCTCACGCTCTCTCCTCAAATAAATAAATAGAAAAATCTTTAAAGAAAAAGTAAATTAAATAATAAATATCCTTATGCTTGAGAGTATCTTACCAGAAAGATGTTGCCTGTAACCACAAGATCCAGAATGTCAAATTCTTCAAGATGAACTGTCCAGTTTCTGCAACAACAAAAATGCAGTACAATAAAGGGGCTTCAAGAATCTTCGCCAACACAGAAGAGATGGTATCAACCATGTACCTGTAGCCCTTGTTTGTGTCCTACTTCAAACCAACCAACAAAACAAAAAGTTTTGAAATGATGCAGAATATGTAAATATTGCCCGGAGAGGGGCGCCTGGGTGGCACAGCGGTTAAGCGTCTGCCTTCGGCTCAGGGCGTGATCCCGGCGTTATGCGATCGAGCCCCACATCAGGCTCCTCTGCTATGAGCCTGCTTCTTCCTCTCCCACTCCCCCTGCTTGTGTTCCCTCTCTCGCTGGCTGTCTCTCTCTCTGTTGAATAAAGAAATTAAAAAAAAAAAATTAAAAAAAAAAATATTGCCCGGAGAAGTTGAAGCTGTTAGTAAGTTACTCCTGTGTGCTGATGGGATGGTGGTTACGTACCACGATGTGGAATTCTTATCTTTTAGAGAAATGTTCAAAGATATTTATGGGTGAAATGACAGGATATCTGGGATTTAATTCAAAATAATTCAGCTGGAAGAGGACTATTAAAGGCTAAAGATGGGGGCGCCTGGGTGGCACAGCAGTTAAGTGTCTGCCTTCGGCTCAGGGTGTGATCCCGGCATTATAGGATCATAGGATCGAGCCCCACATCAGGCTCTTCCGCTATGAGCCTGCTTCTTCCTCTCCCACTCCCCCTGCTTGTGTTCCCTCTCTCGCTGGCTGTCT
>NC_048234.1:23656811-23753367 GCF_002007445.2 Ailuropoda melanoleuca | reverse complement strand
AAAAAAAAATAAAAATAAAGGCTAAAGATGAAACCAGGTTGGCCTTGGTGAGGGGCACCTGGAGGTTAATTACACTAATCTCTCCAAATTTGTGTATGTTTGGAAGTTTCCATTATATATATTTCAAAAGACTTAAAATGTAAGGGAAAAATAGACACCGCTTGAAATATGGCACAATATCTCTTATACAAGAGATACTTCAGGTAACACAATAATAATCATGTTACTTTTAGGAACTACTGGTCATAAATATGGCTTTAAATATAGACATAGCTATTCATAGCAAAATTATCTGAAAAAAAGGAAATCTCTTACACTTAATTTAATTTCATTGTTCTCTTTGACCACATTTGGGAATAGAAACTGCTTTACTAGCTGAATAAATCATAACTATCCCAAAGTGTTCTTAATTACTGATTTCAATAGAAATACTCCTGCATTCCCAGAACAAATAAGAAAATAAAGTTTATATCCAGGTATTTCTTTTATAAACGTCCGTTTTGACATATAAACCTTGACTATGTTAGTAGTTGAATAGGGACGCCTGGGTGGCTCAGCGGGTTAAGCCTCTGCCTTTGGCTCAGGGTCCTGGGATTGAGCCTGGCATTGGGCTCCTTGCTCAGCGGGGAGCCTGTTTCTCCCCCCCTCCCACCGCTCCCCCTGCTTGTGCTCTCTCTCTCTCTCTCTGACAAATAAATAAATAAAATCTTTAAAAAAAAAATAAAGTAGTTGAGCAACAGGGAACTGGTGTTGAACTGAATTTCAGACTGGATTCTCAAATCCTTTTGCTTTTCCTACACCTATTTTTCCGTGGGTGTGGGTTTTTTTGGGGGGGAGGGGTGGTAGATTTTGGTATTTTTAGCTATCATCTGTTCAAGTTCTTTGAACCGAGTGGTGTATATGGAATCTACGAATACCTGAAACAAATAATTTCAGTGCTGTTATGAAAAAACAGCCATTGAGCCTAAACTATTTTTGTAGAAATTACAGGTAGGGGACATTAGCAGTCAGAGTAAGATTACAGCTCAGACTGGAATCAGATATTCACGTGAGAAGACATTTCTGAACATTCTTCCTCAGTGCTAGGGGGAATGAGAGCCGAGTCCCCCCACGCTTTCAGTGAAATGTGGTGAAGGATCGGTGCAAAATCTCAAAAGCTGAAAATTGCTTCATCTCGCCCCCAGCCCTGTTAGTTCTTACTGCCGTTTTGATCTTACTCCTTTTCTCTTAGTTTCTGCTGTTTCTCAAGATTTTCTGCCCTTAGTGCTTCTAAGGCATGTGAAAGCCACATGAAAGGAGCAGGGGCGTCTGGGTTAGGCAGACTGGAGATGAGAGCTACATTACCTACATTCCCACGAATATTTTTGAAACACTACGGACACGCGAAGCCTGCAGGAGCAGGTAGCGGAGAAAGTTACCGCCGAGCCATACCGCACCTGCGCGACGCGCGCTGGCCACCGAAGGGCGCCGAGGCTCATGGCTTTCTGCCAGCTCAGTTGCCTGATTCCCAGACGCCCTCTCCTTGCCCGAAGGGGCCCCCACCTCCACTCCCGTGCCGTGGGGCCATTCCTTCTGACCTGAGGGTGAATTGAGGGCTCGCCCTGTCCCAGCCCAGCGTCGCCGCCATCCCTCCCTAGCTCTCTCCAGGCAGGTGCGGCCCAACTCCCTGGCCACATCGCGACCCTGTAGAGCAGTGCAGAACCAGTGTCTGGAGCTGGGCACGATCTGGAGCGCAGGGTCAAGGTTCCCGGGCCGAACTGTGGCCTGGCGGGGCAGCCATCAGCCTAACTCCACCACCGAGGGCCGGCGGCAGGGAGGGGGCGGCGAGTGAGGACTGGGGGTCGCAGCAAGCGGACTGGGGGTCGCAGCACCGCCGCCAACTACGTCCAGGCGCGCCAGGGTTCTTGGCGCTCACCAGCGGAAAGAGGACGCAAATCCCACTGGGGAGGAAAAACGCACTCTCATGACTCCTCTGCCTCCTGGCTGGCTACCTGGGGTCCAGTTGCGTAGTTTGGCGTGGACCCGGACGCAGCCAGGTGCAGTCCCGGCCGTGACCTTCTCACTGCTCCACCCAAGCACTTCCCGGAAAAACGCGGAGCAGAGCGCACGCGCTGGGCTGGGGAAGCGACGGCACGAGCTTGGGGCGGCGGGTCCTGGGGGGCAAGAGCACTTCCCAGCACGCCGGGCCTGGGGCAGGGAGCCGGCAATTTGGGGACCCGCTCCGTTTAGGCCTCGGTCTCCGCGACCCACCCGAGGCCCAACAGGAGACGGTCGCGGGCGCCCTTAGGGTTCGCGGTTCAGAAACCAAATAGGGCCTGGTGCCACCGCCTAAGGGTCTTGTGGTGAGTTTCTCAGTTTCTCTAAGTCGTAAACTTCTTACCTGTGCGATGGGGATTCCAGCGTGTCTTCTCCACTAGGTGCTGGGAGGGTTAAAGGGAAGCCCAGTGCCTGGCAGACAGACAGGGAGCAGAGGACAAAGGTTAGGAGCTGTCGTGAATATTATTAGTCATTCGTGCTATTATTAGCCGGTGGGACCCCAGGGGGGATCGCTTTCCCGGCTTTGCCTCCTGCCCTCGCCCCAGCCTGTATGCTCCTCCCAGCCGGTAAGCTCCGCTCCCCTAGCTCTGGAAGTGTCCAGTCAGCCCGGCCTCAAGAAGACGAGCCCAAAGGTCGAAGGCAACCCCGCCTCTCGATCCCTCGGCGCAACTGGGAAGCACTGTGCCTCGCGCGCGCGGGAGTTTACCCCAGACCCGCTCTGTGGCCCTGACAGCCGCGGGGACCCGGGAGCCGCCCGACGTCCCTGCGAGGACCCACCTGCCCCCCGCGCCGCCCCTCCCCCAGTGAGGGCTCGGCCCGGGCTCCTCCTCACCGCTTGGCTCGTGCCAACCGCAGCAGCCGGGCGGTTGTTGGGCGGCCGGGAAGGGCACCCCACGGGCCCCATTCGAGGCCCGACCTGTTCGCGCCGTCGCCAAGTGCAACTGCAGAACAACGTTTAATTCCTTATTCCACCGAATTGACTTTTTTCTTGAAAATTCATGTTCTATATGGTTTCATTTGTAAGAGCGTGGGGGCCGCCTTGGGCCGGGTTCTGACCTTCAGACACCCATGTTCGTGACCGTGCTGGTCTGGCCTGGGGCAAAGGGAAGGAAGAAACCGGCGTCAGCCCCGAGGATCGGCTCTGGGCTCAGAGGCGGCTCCACCCATGCTCCCACGAAGTTTGTTGACCGAATAAATGAACGCATGTAGGCCTGAAGAGGGTTTCGCACTAAAGAGCGGGGGTGGGGGGGGTGGGGGGAGGCTGGAATACGCCGAGAGCTGCGGAATATGCTAAACTCATCTTAAAGCTGGGGTGCAGAAGGTGAGAAGGGAAGGTGGCTGCGGGGAGAAGCAGCGGCTTTTGGGTCGCCAGCAGCCGTAATATAGGGGGTTGCTGCAGGGAATCGGCGGTGCTGGTAGTGTGAACTAAGCCTGCACTGCACGTGCAGGGTGGAGGGAGAATGGAAGTTCGAGTCCAGGCGGCTACCGGGACGTACTTTCCAGAACGTCCCCAGAACTGAACTACTGCAAGCCCCGGAGGAGGTGAGGATCTCAGGCAGGACTTGTGAAGAAGTTCTAAGTGCTGGGGAGGAGATGCGAAACTGGGGTAAAAGCGGACCAATTAAACGGCTGCAAAAACGTGGCTATCTTTCCTGGAAATTCACAGCTGGAACAGCGGGGTAGATGAAGGAGAAGGACCTTCTCACACTTACCAAGTGACTTCTCCCAAAGCAGCAAGGAACGCAATTCTTTTGAAACCGGAGCCCTAAGGACCTGGAGTCTGGCAGGGTCTCTAGAAACTTGCTTTCTCTGGGGGAGTATTTCCTGATGGGCATCTTCATCTGGTTTCCCTCCCACTGGTCACCTGGAGCCGAACAGTGAAACCTTTCTGGTTGCAAAGTTCTTTCAGAATACCTTTTAATTCTTTTTGAAACAACAACAACAAAGTTCTTTCTGTTCTAAAGAAATGGACTATAAGCCCTTAGAAGGCATCCATCTGAGGAGAAAATTGTTTTAATCATAAATGTACAGAATACAATTGCTTCATTTGATACTTGCTTTTTTCCCCCTGGCCCTGCTTTTGAAGATTTTAATGCTTTTTAAAATTTGCCTTTTAATTTTCCCTAGTAAATGTTAATCACTACGTTCTAAATTGATCTCAAATGGTGCTCCACTTTATAAAGGGGGAAAATCAACGTCTTTAGAAAAAAGAAAAACAAATGGAGAATGTATTTACATTTCCCTCCAATTCTTTTTCTTCTATCGGTTTCATAAATACAGAATCCCATTATTTTAAATCCCAGGACCTTTTCAACTTCAAATATTTGGAAGTTTAGAAAGTCATTTTGAAAATTGTTTCCAATACCTAAAATGAATATGGATTGTAAAACTAAACTGTTTAACTGGGAGGAAAGAACTAAGTTTCATTTTTAATTTTTTTAAAGATTTTGAGAGAGAGAGCACAAGAAGGGGAGGGGCTGCCCGCTAAGCAGGGAGCCAGATGCATGGCTGGATTACAGGACCCTGGGATCATGACCTGAGAAGAAGGCAGATGCTCAACCGACTGAGCCACCCAGGTGCCCCAAGAACTAAGTTTTGAAAGAAGTTTCATTTAGAAAGCAATTATTGCAAAGTAATGTGAAATAAACGATGTAGTGCAGTGATTTCGCATTTTATTTAGTCTATATAGCTAGCTTTGATTTTAACAGCTTTCCACGGAAGATGACACATTAGACACACAGATCAGAAACAAATGTTTTGAAATTAAAATTCCACATTACACATCCACTTCAGGAAGAAATAAAGAGCGTAAGTAGTTTGCACTTGACTTGGGACTAATATTTACAATTCCTAGGGAGTGAACAAGGGAAAACAAGTTGTGCATTGGACATTGTATATTTCTTTCTTTTTTTTTTAACCAGAACAAAATGTCCCACTCACGTTCATACTTCCTCGGAAATGGATAAGCGGAAAAGCCCTGGCCGCCACAAGTGGAGGCTGGAAAAGAAAGGACAAGAGCTGCCGCCCTCCGAAGTTTATGTTTCTGTTGTCTGAACAGTATCCAAGTTGAGCTTTGTAAATATTTTGCAGCTACCCGAACTGTGGTTCAGTTAGTGGTGGTTCCGATGAGGGATTCAGGTGCACCCGTCCTGTTCCCGCTGTGCTGGGTGGTATGGGTGAGAGCAGACGGCGAGAAGAGCGGGACCCCTCATCGCTCTGCGCTGCAGCTTGGCTGCAAGTGCGCCCCGCGGAGTCAGCGCCAGGACAGGGTGTGGATGCTATTCAGCAGGCTGGCAAGCTACCCTCTCTGCCGTAAAGGCTGGCCGCCGTGGTCAGCCTAGAGCCTTGTGCTCCAGGCTGACACTCCAACAGCGCCGCGGGGGCGGACAGGTGTTGGCCCAGCAGAGCGCCCTCGCTGGGAGCGCAGCCGCTGGTACAGACCTGCTGCTGGGGCTGCTGCGGCTGCTGCTCTAAAATCGTTCGAGCAGCGGCCGCGGCAGCCGCAGCGGACACGTGCAGCAAGGGGGTAGCGGCCCGGTGGTGCAACAGGCACGACGGGCGCTGCAGCAGGTGGCAGTAGCCCCACGGCGTCGGAGGCAGACTCTGCGCGGCCCTTGTGCCCCCTCCCCGGACCCCTTGCATGATACTCTCGATGCTGAAGGGGGTGCATCTGTCTCCCTGCCGCGCCGCCAGCCCCTTGCCCTCCTCCCAAGTCTGGGAGCGCAGAGAGGTCTGCAGTGCCGAGAGCGCGCCGGAGGCGGCCAGGTCGGCGCCTTGCGCTTTCTTGGGCGTCTCGGCGTAGGCCGGGGCCGACAGCAGCAGGTAGCGAAGCGGGTGAGGGTGCAGCAGCGCGCACGGGCGGCTCCCGGCGGCGGCGGCGGGGTAAGCCCCCGGCACTGGCTGCTGCGCGGCCGGGGGCCCGAGCAGCAGGCCCGGGTAGGGGCCGTGCAGGGCGGAGGGCGAGGCGGGCAGGGGCAAGGGGTGGTGCAGGTGGACTCCCGGGGGCGGGTGGTGGCGCTTGAAGCGCTTCCTGCGCCGGAGGAAGCTGCCGTTGTCAAACATGTCCTGGGAGGCGGGGTCCAGGCTCCAGTAGTTGCCCTTGCCGGGGTGGCCTGGCTCGCGGGGGATCTTGACGAAGCAGTCGTTGAGCGAGAGGTTGTGGCGGATGCTGTTCTGCCAGGCGGGGAACTTGCGGCGGTAGTAGGGGAAACGGCCGCTGATGAAGGCGCAGATGCCGCTGAGCGTGAGGCGCTTGTGCGGGCTCTGCAGGATGGCCATGGTGATGAGCGCGATGTACGAGTAGGGCGGCTTCGCGGGCTGCGGGCCGTCCCCAGAGGCCGCCGCACAGCCGCTCGATGCTCTGAACTTGGTGCCAAACTTGGAGGAGTCGCTCCGGGCGCCACCGCTCTCGGGGTTCTCTCCGGGAAGCGCGCCCGCGCCCCGCCGCGCCTCCTTCGTGACGGGCGTTTGCAGCTGCTCTAGGAGCCGCTGGCTCTCCTCCGCCTCTTCTTCCTCCTCCTCGTCTTCATCTTCCTCCTCTCCCAGGATGTCGATCTCACCGTCTTCCCCGTCGGAGCTCCGGAGGCTGCGCTGCAGTGCGGGGTGGAGGCGGTCGGGTTTTGGCAAGTTCATGGAGGAACAGGTCCTGCAGACGCAGGGGAGGTGGCGGCCGCTCACCTTGCTCGCGGGGGGCTGGGCTGGAGGCCTTGGTTAAGAGTGTTCCAAAAAGCAGAAACCCTTGTGGTTGTCCTTTGGTGGTGTTCTGTTGGTTTCTCCTCGTTTCCAACGCCGTCCAGCAAAGATGCACTTTGCCTTTTATTAATGCTTCTTGGAGTCTCTATGTGGTTGGCTCCCTCCCCTCTTTATACCCCTTCTTCCCCTACCTCGGAGAGCTCCCACTTCCTCCCGACGCAGTCCAATGATGAGGGTCCTCTGCACGTTACCCGACAGGGCAAGAACCTTCAGCCTCCTCCTTCTTACACCCACCCGCCAGCAAGGAAGATGCGCTGTTAAAGCGCTTCGAAAACGTGCAAATAAAGAAGAGGCAGGAAAATATGGTACCCAACAATCTATGGCTACCTCGACACTCAGGCCTCGCCCTTGGAGGACAGAAACGGGGGATGGGGGCACTAAGTGTCGACACAGTGCTTGACTGTAAAACAATGTGTAACAGTAAAAGTATGTTTTCGTGTTTCATAGCTGGTGATTCACCCATTTTCATTGGTGGATTCCGTCCTCATCCAGAATGATGAACTGAAATATTCTTAATGTTCTAAGTATATCCATGAGCTCAGGGGGATGTGAGGGAGGCTTGCATGGTCCCTTCTACTCCCCACCTTAGCTCCCCAAAATGTTCTCCCCGACTCAGCTTTTCAGAAAAGGCTGAAATGTTCTTGGCATTAAGTTATGGAAGTTCAGGGTGGAAGGAAAGCAGGAGAGCTAAAGCAAAGTTCCCTTGCATCAGTGATTCTCTAACTCCTTTGACATTTAACCACAGTATGAAATATATTTTATGTCACAATCTTGGATAGATAGACTTCTGTAACTAAAATGGGTTTCATAAAACAAGTGACCACTGATATATTTTTTTAAATGTCCAGGACCAACTACACTGTTTTTGCCACATCCTAACCAGTACAGAGCCAGTGTGAAAAATCCTGTTTTCAGAATAACAGCCTCAGAACACCAAGAGATGCACCAGTCTGAGAGTCAATCTCTCACGCATGTGCTCTATCTGCCCCCCTTTGTAAAGCCAACATTAAGCACTTTTACTATAATAGTAAATACTAACGTTGTAACTTAAATAAGGCAAAGGAAGAGTGCAGTTTCAGTACTTTGCCAAATTACTGGGTCGTCATTGCCTACACTGGAGGAGCGATACGGCGGAGGAGCGACACGGCAGAGGAGCTCCGTTTAACTCACTTGACATTCTTGGAAGTAAGGATTTTTAGATTGGCTTCATTTAAATCTATCTGCTCAGGGACTGGAGTAGCAGTTCAGTGGAATATATTGTGTGTTCTAGAAAGGGATCTTATGCTGAAATGCTGAGCAACAGTATATAGTCATCATTTAACATCCACCCACTAGTGAAAAGAATTTGAGAAGACATCTAACAAAAATGCGGCATGAAAATATTGTATTATGCCACTGATTGTCACAGAGTGAAACTTCCACTCTGGATTTAGGATGAATTTTCAGAAAGAAATCAGAAGCCAGCTAAAAGGGCACAATATAACAAAAAACAAAAACAAAAAAAACCCCCCAAAACCCAAAGTAGCTTGTCCCTTCAGGATAAAATTTTGAAATCTGCTTTCTCTCATGTCTTTTAAAAGCTTATCCTCTACTCCTGAGGTTCTCACCCTTTCAGGCTTCTCAGTCAAATGTAGCTTGAAGTAGGACAAATGACAGAACTTTTGAGCCTAACAGATTTGTGTTTGAATCCCAGATTCACCAATTACTACTTGTGTGATCTACTTAACTAAGCCCCAGGAGGGCTGAGACAGGTGTGTCTTATTCAAACTCAGGCTCCCAGCTGCCTCCCTGTCAACCCCCTGCAGGTAAGGGACCTTTCTGCCAGCAGCAGAGGAATCCGATTACCTGGGAAGGGAGTATTGTTAGTTTTCCTAGAGTCAACTTCTGTGGGGATTTGGGTTATTTAAAAATGAAAGGAGAAAAGGAAAGGCATGCCAAAACAAAACAACGGAAACAACCCCCATTCTTGGAGGTACGTCAAAGGGGGCACAGGAGACAAATGAAAGAGCCCTCCCACACACACTGGAGCCCAAGCTTGGCAATTTGAGGAAGGATTAGATTACAACCCAAAGTATAAAATAAATATTCAAGTGTCCATACTGATAAAAATTAATGATCAAGTAAATCAATAAATGAGGGAAAGGAGGGGCCCCTGCTGGCTCCGTCAGTAGAGCATGTGCCTCTTAATCTCAGGGTTCCGAGTTCAAGAGCCCCACTGGACGTAGAGCTTGCTTTAAAACAAAACAAGACCCTAAAAATAAATGGGGGAAAGAAGCAAATCTCCCATGCAGAAGAATTCCAAATAATGGAACTACTCCACCTGGAGGAGGTGGAACACACTGACTCCTTTACTGTGGTGGGCAGCGCTGAGCGGCTCCCTTCCAAAGACTACAGAATGGGGGCAGGCGGAGCAGGTGAATAATCTTACAAGAGAAGAGACCTGACACACACTTCAGCCAGGTCATCAGGTGATTAATGTTAACATCAATAGTCATAGACTATGTTAATAGTATATACCCTTGATATGTGATAAAAAATAATATTCTGTGATCTCGCTCCCCACAACCCATCAAATCAGGAGAAAAACAGACAAATTCCAACAGAGGAGCATCTTATGTACCCAATTGAAATCATCCTGAGAACTACCAAGGTTACCAAAACAAGGAAAGGCTAAAAAACTGTCATAGCCAAACAGAGACATGACAACCAACACCTTGGATGGCATCCTGGAACAGAAAAAGGACACTAGGTAAAAACTAAGGATATCTGAATAAACTACAGACTTTGGGTAATGATTATCTATCAGTATTGGCTCACTAATTGTAACAAATGAGCCATACTATTGTAAGATGCTGAGTGTGGGGGAGGGAGATATGGGACCCAACTGTCTTTTTATCTTGTACTGCCTGCTCAATTTTCCTGTAAATCTAAAACTGTTCTGAAAATTACATTCTGTTTAAAAAATTAAACATGGGAAAAAAGGCCAAAGAGCCAAAAAGCAGAAACTCAAACGTCCATCAGCTGATGAGTAGATTTAAAAAATGTGGTATATAGACTTTTGTTCAGCAATAAAAGGAAACTAAGTGTGGATACACGCTACAGTGGATGAATCTTGAAAACATGGTATGTGAAAGGAGTCCAAATAGGCCAATTCTAGAAACAGAAAGTAGCTCAGCAGGTACTGGGGGCTCCGAGCAGGGGGAAATAAGGAGGAGTAACTGCTGATGGAGAGTTTCTTTGGGGAGAGATGAAAATGTTCTGGAATGAGACAGTGGTGGTTGTGCCTGCCACTACCTGTAGATATACTAAAGCCACGAACTGTACACTTTAAAAAGGTAAAGTTCACTGTACGTATATCTAAATAAAACTGTTATACAAAATATGTCAATGTAAAAACAAAGAGCTTTATCAATGAAAACTGAGTGAGTGTTTGGGAAAGATTCCATTATGCCGCACTCTTTTTTTTTTTTTAAGATTTTATTTATTTATGTGACAGAGAGACAGCCAGCGAGAGAGGGAACACAGCAGGGCAGTGGGAGAGGAAGAAGCAGGTTCCCAGTGGAGTAGCCCGATGTGGGACTCGATCCCCAGAACGCCGNTTTATTTATGTGACAGAGAGACAGCCAGCGAGAGAGGGAACACAGCAGGGCAGTGGGAGAGGAAGAAGCAGGTTCCCAGTGGAGTAGCCCGATGTGGGACTCGATCCCCAGAACGCCAGGATCACGCCCTGAGCTGAAGGCAGATGCTTAAGGACTGCGCTATCCAGGCGCCCCA
The DNA here is from genome assembly GCF_002007445.2 of Ailuropoda melanoleuca. Taxonomy (NCBI): domain Eukaryota; kingdom Metazoa; phylum Chordata; class Mammalia; order Carnivora; family Ursidae; genus Ailuropoda; species Ailuropoda melanoleuca. Next base: position 23,742,804 of record NC_048234.1, on the reverse strand, counting down.
GTATGCCAAGTCACTCTTAAAAAACAAAAGGGGGGGGAAGAAAAAGAAAAGAAAGGAACTCTTCCTGTCCCATCCCATCAATTCTTCAGTGTTGCCTTAAGAATCAAAAGCCTTCCTTTGTAGCTCCTGCAATATTTAACATGCGGCCTACTGCATGGTGAGCACTCCTAATACTTGGTGATTACTTCTTTCCTAACAATGAATAGGTTTTTTTCTAAACAAACCTATCCAGCTCACAAAATGCCATCCTAGTGTGAAAAACCAAACTTCNTATCCAGCTCACAAAATGCCATCCTGGTGTGAAAAACCAAACTTCCTAAACAAATCTACAAAAAGGACGATCATGTCTGGTTTCTCTCCATTTCACTCTGAAAATTAAAGGCAATGTGGTCAACAAAGTTGATTCTAGTATTAAGACCAATTGAGAAAGAAAAATCTAGCATATCTTTCTTTCTCATCGAAGTAGGAAGGGCAAGTTGCTAGTCTATGAATGCAGAATTTACTTCTTTCAACATTACTTCCACAGTGTATGGCATTTCTAACACTGGAATAGTCATTTCAAAGCAATCTAAAAATAGTTTTCCCAACTAAACTAGTAATCCAAAGGAAACTACTACTCAATTTGCAGCAAGCAACCAAGTTCCTAAGTGCTTAAAAGCTTCTTAGCTTTATTTTTGCTGATAACTCCCTTTGAACATCATGAGCTAATAATTATAGACCCTTTCAATCACCTGGTCTTCCCTCACTGTGCCCACCCCTTCCTACAGCTTTCTTGTACTCAATCTTCTTGCCCCTTACACTAAAAGCTGCAAAAAGCCTAGAAAAAAAACTATTTGCTTTAGGAAGGTATGCAGAAAGCTTGATTTTTTTTTAAATCAAATCTTGCTATAAAAAAGAGAATTTGCGTGTACTGAGACTCTGTATTCAGGGTGCTTTAAATTTCATCCCTGGGGGCGCCTGGGTGGCACAGTCGTTAAGCGTCTGCCTTCAGGCTCAGGGCNTCTGTATTCAGGGTGCTTTAAATTTCATCCCTGGGGGCGCCTGGGTGGCACAGTCGTTAAGCGTCTGCCTTCCGGCTCAGGGCGTGATCCCAGATCCCAGCGTTCTTCTCCGCTAGGAGCATGCTTCTTCCTCTCCCACTCCCCCTGCTTGTATTCCCTCTCTTGCTGGCTGTCTCTGTCAAATAAATAAATAAAATCTTTAAAAAATAAATAAATAAATAAATAAATTTCATCCCTGGAACAATGAGAGAGATGTGCATTTTATCTCCGTCTTATGAATAAGGAGGCAAAGGCTCAGAGAGATTTAGTAATCTAGCCTATATTACTCAGTAAACTATAGTTTTAGATAAACTGTGCCTCAACCTTGATCATCATCATCAATACCCTTCAAATTTTCCATAGTTAGCAGAATAACAGCTCACCTTATTCAGTGATTTGCATTATAAAAAAATATTCTTTCCAGGATATCTATGGCAAGTTCGCAAGTCCTCTAAAGTGCGGTTTATTTATTTTTTTAAGATTTTATTTATTTATTTATTTGACAGAGAGACAGCCAGCGAGAGAGGGAACACAAGCAGGGGAGTGGGAGAGGAAGAAGCAGACTCCCAGCGGAGAAGCCTGATGTGGGGCTCGATCCCAGGCGCCCGGAGCCAGAGGCGACTGAGCCACCCAGGCGTCCCTGAAGTGTGCTTTAAATNATATCTATGGCAAGTTCGCAAGTCCTCTAAAGTGCGGTTTATTTATTTTTTTAAGATTTTATTTATTTATTTGACAGAGAGACAGCCAGCGAGAGAAGGAACACAAGCAGGGGAGCCAGGAGAGGAAGAAGCAGGCTCCCAGCGGAGAAGCCTGATGTGGGGCTCGATCCCAGGCGCCCGGAGCCGGAGGCGACTGAGCCACCCAGGCGTCCCTGAAGTGTGCTTTAAATCAATGATGATTCTGATCATGGAAAAAAACTTTATTTGGGGAAAAATAAGAATGAAGAACAGGACAACACATCTTTAAAAGAATATGTAAACAACATATCTAAATTAAAACAGTGAAGGGGCGCGTGGGTGGCTCAGTCAGTTAAGCGTCCTCTGCCTCGGGCTCAGGTCATGATTGCAGATCAAGCCTTGCTTTGGTCTCTGCACTGAGCTTGGAGTCGGCCTGTCCCTCTCCCTCTGCTCCTCCCCATCCCCTCAGGTGCACTCTCTCTCTCTCTCTCTGTACAATAAATAAATTTTCTAAAAAGCAAACTGCATTACAATATATAAGGAATGATGCTTTATCTAAAACGCACACATTATAAAAATAAAACCTTTCCTTGAAGATATTTACAGCAAGCTCCTAAATCTCCCGAAGCGGCAGCTTAAATTATGGTTCTAATCACTGAAAAATAATTCACTTTGGGCGACAGCGTAAGCCATGTGTGTGAGTGAAAAGAAACATGGAAAAGGGCAGACAGGAAGCTGACAACACTGCTTACCGCCAAGGAGTGACAGTGACAGAAAGAAAAAGGTCAGGGGAGACTGACTTCATCTGCAACGTTTGCATTTTTACAACACACATGTATCCAGTCAATTCTTATGGGATAAAAAATATTTAAAGATTAATACATATTAAAGAAAAAAACAAATATTTGTGAGTTTGACAGACTTTTAAGAGTATAGATTAGTATTGCTTCAAACATTTCTCCCACAACAGGACAATTAAAGTAAGCTCTTTCTCACGGCCAGAACAGATTAATCTAAATACTTATTGTTTGCCAAAGAACATTATGGAATATTATTATAGCAACATTAACTATAAAATAAATCAAGTTTAAGTCGTTAGGAACAAGAAAAAATCTATCCAGGTTCTGCTGTGTGCCAGGAGCTGAGTTGGTTGTGTCAGAAACCTATTCAATCCTCACAACCTTGAATGATTGATATATCACCGTCCAGTTTATAAAATACGGAAACCAATCTCAAGAAAATACTTTGCCCAAGATTACACAGCCAAGAAGCAAAAGAACTGAAATTAAAGTCCCAATCAGACTCAAAAATCAGCTGAGTTTCTATTGGGCAATCTGCTACCCAACCAAGTAAGCTTACTCTCTCAACCATGAATTTAAGAGAATGGATGCAGGAGGCAAATGGATAAATACAGAGACCGTTTATTTAACAAGGGACAGCATGCAGGGGAGAAGAGACATATAATCTTTTTTTTTTAAGATTATATTTATTCATTGAGAGAGAGAGAGAGAGCATAAGTGGGGGGAAGGGCAGAGGGAGCAGGAGAGGGAGAAGCAGGCTCCCTGCTGAGCAGGGGGACTGACATGAGGCTCCATCCCAGGATCCTGGGATCATGACCTGAGCTGAAGGCAGACACTTAACCCACTAAGCCACCCAGGCGCCCCAAGAGACAAATAATCTAATCAATTGGCCTGCCTCCAAACACTGGAATCAATTCAAGATACAGAGATGCAACTCTTTTATTTAAAATTCTGGAAAAAAACAAATTCTAAAAGGCATTTTGATAGGATTCTGATATTTAATAATCATTAGTTTGGGAAAGCTCTTCTTTAAATCCCATCTAATGCTTTTCTCTTACAATCCAATATAGTTATGCTGACCTGGCCTTTAGTAGGAATAGGAGATAAGTAAGCCACTGTATACTTAAACACCAACCACTGATACAAAGATGGTTAAATTATCCTAAGTTACCTGCAGTTACGTCTGAAGTTTTGCACCTCATCACTTTTTTGCTTATACTGAAAATTAAAGAAGTTCAAAGAAATCACAATGAATTTGATACCACAACTTAAAATTAAAAGCTCTAAAATTGGGGGGCACCTGGGTAGCGCAGTCGTTAAGCATCTGCTTTTGGCTCAGGCCATGATCCAGGCGAGCCGGGATCAAGTCCCACATCGGGCTCTTCCGCTGGGAGCCTGCTTCTTCCTCTCCCACTCCCCTGCTGTGTTCCCTCTCTCACTGGCTGTCTCTCTGTCCCATAAATAAATAAAATCTTTAAAAATAAAAAATAAAAAAATAAAAAATAAAAAAGCTCTAAAATTGGAATCATCTAAATATATTACAAAGTAAATGGACACTCCATTACTCAAAAGGAAAGCTTATTAGAATTGACTAAGAGATGGCTTAATTTTTTGACTCAGATTTCTTCCACTCATAAGCTCTAGCCACATTTAATAAAAATGGTGATATTGTTTTTAAATAATTTTTGTTAGTAACAATAAAATTGTATCTATGCAATCAGTGCAGTTCTAAGGGAAAATGACAATGTGAAAGTAAGTTTTATCATTATGACTATGAATAACTTCCATGGGTGAAAAATTCAGCATATGTAAATCCAAAGCCAATTCTGACAGATACTTTTATGAAACATTTATTTAAAAAAAAAAAAACCCAAACTGGGTGCCTGGGTGGCTCCTCGGTAGAGTGTCCACCTCTTGATTTTGACTCAAGTCATGATCTCAGGGTCATGGGATTAAGCCCCATGTTTGGCTCTGTGCTAAGCATGGAGCCTGCTTAGGATTCTTTCTCTCCCTCTCCCTCTGTCCCTCCTCCACTCGCAGACCTCCCACACACTCGCTCTCAAAAAAACAAAACAAAAACCAAAAAACAAACACTTCAGAGGACATTATATTTTATTGTATGAATGTCAAATGTTTTAAGTACTTATTTACTACATTTTATGTGTTCCATAAAACAAACACTATTTTAAAGGACACTGGAATTCATAACAGAAGTACTGCAAAGAATAGATGCGTGAAATACACCCAGTAGGAAACTTACTCCCTATTTATCACCCAATCCCTCTGATAAGAAATGCTTCTAGTATTACGGGCAAACTTGATCTTCTTTGAAATGTGTTGTCCACTGCTTTTCTGTTTCCATTACAGTAGCTATAAATAGTTGTTTAAGGATCTCTTTATCTAAATTCCTGCCTGCAAACAGAATAAAATACGGTGTGATCATACAATCCTTATTAAAATGATACAGTTTGCCTATTAATTCCAAATCATTAACGACTTGATAATTTTCAGAAATTCACAAAAACCAAGTAATCAGTGATCCCTTCCCTTAACTTCCTATTTCAAGTTAAGTTCCTCAGAACCAAACTGACATTTTAATTACTTTTCTACCTTTGAAGAGGAGTAAAATGCCTAACAAGTTCTTATGAATGTTATCACATCATGAAGACAAATACATTAACCACAAGCTTAGTTAGGTTGATAAAAGGGGTTGAGATTGGTTAATACTGGTTAAGTAGCATATTATGTCACTTTCAAATATATATTTTAGAAATTTAACTGTCACTTACCAATAAGAACCAATCGATTTGTTCTCTCGGTGTCATCGTTCCAGCTCAGTGGCGTCTCCTCCAGATCATAGAGCTCGTGGACACCCTGGACAATCACCTGTTTTGATTTGTCTTTGATTGACACCAGCCCCTGCTCAGATGAGAGGGACCATCAGCCGCAGCTCAAATTTAAAGCAGAAACTGAGCATCAATGTTAATGGATAAATTATTCCAATTCCATTGTTTTTAAAATGTATTTAAATACACAGCCAAAAAGAAGATGCTGTTAAAATTACTTAAATCCAGTTATTTGTCCCTTATAGAAATAGTTTCTTAAAGTCTCCAATTTTTAAAAAAGGTTGGTGTGCACATGGTTTTTTTTAAATAATCCCTTTTTCTAATGATAAAATGAATATATGTATTAAGATGTCCTTTCAGTGTTATGACAACCAAAAACTAAAACAACCAAATGATAACACAAGCATCACGGATGTTTCTACTTTAAGGATATTACACCCGTTTTCACAGTTTTAGTAGGAAAATTTGAGAAGTTAAAGGACTGGGGCGATAATTCTGACTGGGTTGCAACGAATGGTGCAGGGAATGATGGAATAAAGGAAAGGAAACGTTGTCTGGATAAAGTTCATTTTTTATTGATTTGCAGAAATGAGAAACAAGCTATATGATAAACTGGCCCCTGTGGGGATAAAATAATTTCTCTGAAATAATGTTTGTTATACTTGTTATAAAATTAATATATATATGTTGCAGAACGGTAAGAGACAAACCACTCAAAGTCACTCACACCACATAAGCTTTGTGTGTTTTCAGTGCATTTATGTATTTTAGGTGTATGTTGTTTTCCTTTGCCCACTTCTGTTTTCTGCTTTTTATTTTCCAGTTTTACTGATAAAATTGACATACAGTATTGTATTAGATTAAGATGTAAAATATGATTTGATTTGTTTTTTAAAAAAGATTTTATTTATTTGAGAGAGAGAGATAGTAAGAGAGAGAGCAGGAGCAGGGGGGAGAGGGAGAAGCAGAATTCCCGCAGAGCAGGGAGCCTGACGAAGGCTCGATCCCAGGACCCCGGGATCATGACCTGAGCCAAAATCAAGAGTTGGCAGCTTAACCAACTCAGCCAGGCAGGTGCCCCTTATCACTGCTTTTTTAAATTTGAATTTTATTATGTAATAACTCCTAGGAAAGAGTTATCTAAACTCAAATTTCTGTTATTTGTATAAAGACTTTGAAGTGTTAGCTGTTAGCTGAATGACCATTTTAAACATATTCATTATTATCACACTAACACTTCCTAGCCAGAAAAGAAGCAACTCTATGAAGGTGAAGGCTGTGTTAGCCCGGATCTCAAAGTGTTGTTGCTTGAGAGGAAGGCCAAGGGAAGAATCAAAGAGAACAGACAACTGCAGAAAAATTCTCTCGCACCTAAGGACAAAATCCACACCGGGATGGTGCAGGATGAGCCACGGATTGTGTGTGGGGGTCTTGGTGGCAGCGTTTGTATACATGCCCCAAGGGCAGCTTTGCAGTAGCCACCCCCCATTCGGGAGCAGGGGATAAACGCAGTGTTGGAATGAAATAGAATCTGCCAGTTAATATCAAGGAATGTAGGCGGTGCTCCAGTCAGGAAAGCAGCAGCAGGATCACACTTAGTTCCTCTGGGTGGGAATGACGGGAACAGACTGAGAGTCACCCATGTGGCTCTAAAGCCAATCCCAGGCAGAGACAGCACAGGGAGGGAAGAAATCTAAACCGAAATGGTCTGTTGATTGTCTCTACCTTTGTCATTCTAGTGAGCCCAGGAAGTCAGCTGCTAACTGGAAAATGTACCTACTAACAGTAATAATAACAAATAGTAATAATAAAAACTTTATGCACACTTCTGGAAACACGGGAGCAGACAAGTGACTGCTGACTGGTCAAACACACGAATAGAACCACTGCCCCCTGGAAAAAACACCTTCCATGACATAAATACCCAAATGCCAAGTAACATGAACGGGTTTCCAAACACAGAGCAAGAATTCTTCTAGTCTTCCCTAACTCTGTTTACAGTATGACAACTGTTTAGTGCCTGCTAAATGTGCCAGCCACACAGGTTCAGCTCCACCAAGATTTCTAATGTGATTTCTCCGTTAATGAAGCTCTCTTGGAAAATTAAACACAAAATGATGTTCAGGGGGCGCCTGGGTGGCGCAGTCAGTTAAGCGTCCCACACTTGATTTCAGTTCAGGGTTGTGAGAGCGAGCCCCACGTGGGGCATTGGGCACAGAGCCTGCTTAAGATTCTCTGTCTCCTTCTCCCTCTGCCCCTACCCACCACTCCCTTAAAAAAAAAAAAAAGACATTCATTCAGTTTTTCCTAACTGACCAAGCTGAGTGCCAAGGAAAGGAGAGTTCCAGCAGCCAGATTACTGTTCAGAATACCTGGGAGGAGAGAAAAAGGGGTGATGGGCACATAGGTTGTTCTAGCTGCAACACTGAATGAAGCTATGCACATAAATCACTTTATGCAGTAGTTTCCAAAGCATCTTTTCAGCAATGGAAATTAGAAAAATAAAGAGACAAAAGTTATTTGTACTAAAACCAGTGCTTGTGTTTAAAACCAAATGCGGTTTTATGTAACAGTCAAGAAAGGAAAGGGCCTTTGTCCCAAAGTATGAAAGAAAGGTGTAGACGGTACCCCGCACCTTTAGCCGTATGACCTCCATGCAGTCATTGTCCTTGTTCCGCACATTCTTCTCCCACAGAAGATTCTGTATCAAGTGACATATTTAATAAGACCAACCACTGCTGCCAGCAACAACCACGTAACACAACAGGTGGTAAATCACAATCAGTTAAATACTGCATTCACCTGAATAAATACATTCAGACTTTCTTCCTTTGCATTTCCTCGTACTTCAAATGTCACCGTAATAATGCTCTATAAGTCAAGAGAGACAACCAACCATGATTTTTTTATAGTAATGTCGGCATATTTTTAGAACATCGGTGTATTTTATAGTAACGTCAGTATATTTTAAGACCAGAAGTAAGGAACACATTCATGAACATGTATACTGCCTGACACCCATATTTGGTCTTTTTCACTATCTCGCTGAGTTCTGGTAGCAGCAATTCCATTTTCTGTATTCTGCAGAGGTGATCAGTGGGTCAGTATTCAAACAGAGAAACTTTCATGACAGTTGATGGTTTAATTCATCCTTTCCAGGACCCTCAGATTGAACGGGAGGGTATTATCTACAGTGTACCAACTAAGTACCGAGCCAGGGACTCTTGCCCAGGTCACTTCATTTCATCTTTTCATTTACTCGTGACAACAATTCTGTGGAATAAAGAGAATTATTTCCCCTTTATAAACTGGGGGGAATAAGGCTCAGAAAAAATAAACTACTTAACACTGGGAGTAAAACTCACATGCAAAAGTGTAATTCTGCTCTCTGGGAAAAAATATAAAGGAAAAATTCGGTTTATCTCTAACCAAGTATGTGCCAAAGGAGAAGAGTATCTGGAGATGAGAGCAATAGTATAACGTCACCTTTGGTTTGAGAAAGTTGACATCATTTAGAATGTTAACTCTGAGATTTATTTTTTCTCCTACTCCTGATAAGTCTCTCACTGTCCACTCTAAGGAACCAGAGGCCCAAGATTTCCTGCAGCTGGTCACATAACTAAAATCCAAAGCACCATTTGCTCCCGTAACCAAAATTTCAACTTAATGATGAAAATACACAAGGGTTAAGTGTAAGATGATGAAAACACAAACCCCACCCTGGATAATTAGGATAAGATGCTCCGCCAAGCTTTAAAACAAAAAACACAGTAAAGCACGGCTTTGCATAATTTCCTACAACTGCAAATATTAATAGCAATTTTATTCACCAACGGAAAAGCACACACATATAAAATGTATAGCAAATCATGTAATATATCAAAATACATAGCAAAAAAGGTTGCTAAATGAAACATAATTTGTCATTTTCAAAAGACAGCAGCAATTCAACCTTCAAAACTGCTTAAAATGTATTTTATTCAAGTTGGATAACTTGGCTTTCAATATTGGAAAGGTCTCAACACAGAACTCAAAACTACTTAATTCTAGCTGAAAGAATTTTTACTGGGAATGACTACTGCTTTTGGCAGGTCAGCGATACGACAGTATTTCTAACTCTAATATGAGATAAAAAGGGTTTAAAAAATTACGACAATGCATCAGGGGGCTCAAGGAGATACACATCTTAGAACTAGATGTTTTTCTGTACCAATAAACTCTCCTCACAGTAGACAAATCTTAAAGATGAAATCCACAAATTCCCAGCGCAGAGAATGAGGGTCACAACTCCTAATTCCTAATTTAATAAACTATGCATAGACTGCCATTTGGGTTTTCTCACCTTCTCACCCTTCAACCTCAGTTCTTCCTTATAGGGAGGGAACAAGGAATCCATGAAAGACAGAGAGCTGTATTACAGATGATTCAGGGATAAAACCTTAGTAACATACCTACTACGTCATCCATTTCAGATTTTTTCCCCCAGTTTTTGTTTTGAATCTAAAATTAACTCTCCTTTTCCCAGACACAGAAAGAAGCAGAAACCCAAAGCAATCATTCAGGGAAGTAAAATAAGGTACTGTCCCTAAAATAAAATTTAGGAATAACTCCAAAATTTTAGTTTTCTGGTCTGTTTTTTCTTCAACCTCCCAGGTTATTTCCCTTGGTGTTCTACTCTTTGGCAAACAATATCTAATATGCAATACCTTCTGTGTACTTTCTTCGTCTGGAAAACTGAGCCCATTAGCATGCTCAACCCCAGTGTGAAGCTCCGCATGAGTCATTTCCACTGTGACAGGCTGCCACCAAGTATGAAGCTGCAAGTCTGGCATCTTTCTCCAGATCAGTGTGCCTTCCAGGTTTCTCTACACCGAGGTCCCTCCAGTCAATCAGGCCTGTTTCCCATCACTTCTCCCGCTTACTGCCCCAGCATCAGGCAGGAAGTCGATTCCGGCAAGTCTACCTGTGAATCAGACCTCGATTTATCCCATTTCCATCCCCCCCATGAGCCACACAGTCCAGGCCCTTGTCACAGGGTATCTTCCTGCTTGGTCTCCTGCTATCAGCTCCAACCCAGCTCACCTGACACTGTAGGACAGCACAGTGTGAGTTCTGCTTGCCCCGCACATCGAAGCCCAACACCTGGGTTCAGGATTCAATTACCAAGCATCCACCAAGACTTCTACACTACAGACTTCCTCTTCTAGAGCCTTCTCACTTTCCCACTTTTCAACACCTGGATTGTTCTTTCCCTTACTTCTTCAAACGAAAACCTCCTAGTTGAAGGCTACGTTTTGATCTCGTAACAGAACAGCAGTTGCATCTTTGCAAAGAACATTGCTAACTGGAAAGAGAAACAAGGGAACTTTCTTAATTCTGGAAATCTTCTGTATCTGGATCTAAGAGAGAATTACATAGGTATGTGTCCATGTGTGCACAAACACAAATATATGTAAAGACACACTGACCTGTATGCTAAAAACTTGTATGCTTTATTGTACATTAAAAAAAAAACAACTATCTTTCACGAAAACTCAGACCCACTAAACCAAAGGAGACCATCATTCCCAAGTCCCATAGCCCTTTGTCTGCAATATTATATTCTGCCCGTTCTTATATACCTAAAGCAGGAAAGTACATCAGAATCTCCTGTAGAGCCTTAAAAAAAAAATAGACATGCCCTATTTACTGGTGAAATGACACACTGTCTGGGATTTGCTTTAATATACTCCAGCAAGGGTAATGGGCACTTGCAGTTTTATTAAACTATTCTACTTTCACGTATATTTGAAATTTTCTGTTTGAAAAACACTCCAGCAAAAGAAGTGTTGGGAAGACAGGAAATAAAATTAGTAAACTGTTGACAGCCATTGCCAACTGGGTTCCTTTTGCTATTCTCTGTACTTTTGTGTCTTTGGGAATTCCCATAATAAAATGTTAAAAATGTACCTAACACATTCATTTGCACATACTGAAGCCCCACTCCTGGAGATATGAAGGACGGGGGACTACTGAGCATCCAAATTTTTTTTAAATGTTCCACAGGTGACTCTGATGTTTCCCATTTGAGAATCGCAGCTTTTCATTCTTGTAACAAACATTCACTGAGCTGCCACCACATACCGTGCCAGGCGCGAAGCACTGAGGAATCTACACTTAAGGAGTGTACAGACAAGGAAAAAGCATTTCAACCCGAACTACAAGGCACTGTAAATGCCAGGGCAGGGGTATGTGCAAGATACCATAGGTACAGATACTGGCCGTTATAAAGGGTCTTGAAACCGACTACTACGTTCTTCATCTTTTACATGGCTCCTAGTATGATGTCCCTCACCTGGAAAGTCAGTATGAACACACTTCCGGTTCATCTTTAGGACTACTGCTGAGTATTGTAAACAGTTGGTTTTTCCCAAAAATTCAACCACCATTAGAGAACTGTATTTCTCTCATTCACTCATTTTAAAAACATGTGAAGATGAATATTTTATGAAGTTTCCGAGAGGGCAAGTGCCAGGAACACGGTTGTACAGGTCCCCATAAATAAAAGCCAAAATGAAGACAAATGAACAAGTGGTCCCATCACGGCGAGTAATGCTTCAAAGAGTGAGTGACGGTTTCCAGACAGAGGAGGGAAGACGGTACACGGCTCACTCACATGCCCCCTTGCTCTCACCGTGTTTCAAAAGAAGAAAGAAGTTCCCCAAAACCTCCACCATCTATGACTTGCTTAAAAGAAAGACTGGTACGGTGAAAACATGTTTTGTTTGTTCCTAGTATCATCAACATTTCCCTCAGCAGTTAAGAGTTTTAGAGCACCTAAATGAAGGACACCTTAGGGAGTTCAAATTTACAGTGTTATCTGCAGGTGAAACGTCAATTTTTCATTTAAATAAGCCATAGATGCTTTTACCAGACTTTCCCTTAATCTGTTAGTTCAACATATAAAAACAGGCTGCGTATAGAACCCCCAGGCTGCTTTCAAGCAGTGATTCCCATTGGAAGAACTGATCAAAATATTCTGTGTGACCTGTTGAATGGAGAAGCTAGAAAGCATGATTCCTTAAGAGTCTAAAGAACTCTGGTTTAATGAATTCCTATTATGCATTAAGAAGCTAGATGAGATTACCTCAAAAGCATCCAAATTCTGAAAATTATCAACACAGTTCAAAAACACTTTTTTAAATCAATACTCAAATAAAACAGTCCTAACAGAACAAATTTATTTTTTTTAAATGCTTAAAAAATTTTTTAAAGACTTTTTTTTACCTGATCAAGGTGAGGCTGTGTTGTTGGCACATGCTGAAGTTTTTTCTGCAAACTAAAAACAACTGATTATAAATTCGGAGATCAATATACTTTTGATTTAACCCTACATGTTACTTAGAGATACAGAGCTAAAAAAAGAAGAGCGTTTCCACAACTCAATCTATTACAAAGTTCCAATTTTACATGCTGTTTACACATTCTAATAGAGAAAAACTAGCAGACTGTTTAAAGATGTTTCCTAACGATGTGTACGCATTCAACAAACAAGCAAACAGACCTGTGGTTGCCAGAGCAGAGGTGGATGGGGGATGGGTGAAATGGGTGAAAGGGACTAAGAAGTAAAATAAATAAGTCAAAGATGAAAAGTACAGCACAGGGAATATAGTAAATAATACTACAGTTAACATTGTATAGTGACACATGGTGACCACACTCATGAAGGTGAGCACTGAGTGGGATACAGAATTCTCAACTCACTATGTTGTACTCCTGAAAATAAAACATTGTATGTTACACTTCAGTAAAAAATGTACACACATTCACACGCATACATATACACACGATACAGAAAAAGAACTAATCTTTAGTGACACTATTTTGTGTGGTTAAATATGTCAGCAGATTTCTTTTTAATTCCAACAGATCAATTACCGGCCTAGAAAAATATACATGAACATTTTACTACTGCTCCAAATTTCATCAACTTGTCCCATGCTTCCTAATGTGAAAATAAGGCTAGTACCTAAAGAACGTTAGAAGGGTATATTTTTCCTTCATCAATGTTTTCCCTTAAACATATCTACTTATCAAGAAATAAATAGTATCTGAAATATAAGCCTTCTATATAGTCAGTTGCCAGTGACCGCGAGAAAACAAAAAGAATCCTAAAAATGTACTGTTCTGATATGAAAAAGAGCAAGAAGATCAATATGGCACAACCAATTACAACCTTAACAAGTGTGGCGTACATTTGGACACTGACGGGGGTAGGCTGGGAGGAGGAAAAAGACTTAAAACCTTGCAGATGTTTTGTTTTGCAGAACAGTGAGGGGTAAATTAGTAACAGGGAGTTTAGAAAAGAGAAAAGGATTGTAGGAGCTGTTGGAGGGAAATGAGCCTCACTGGAGGGGGTCTTAGTGGAGAAAATGTCAAATTAAATCCTTGCCAGCTGGTTGCCCAGGAAAGGATTCTCCATTTTTGCAACTGAGCACAGTGAAAAGTTATGCACAGGCCTGAGCCACAGAAAGGGCATCACATTAAATAGCTATTTCTTTAAGTGTCACTAATGCATTATCACTGTTCTTAAGCAAGTGTGGAATGAGATTACCTTAGAAAAGTTTGAAAAAATCACACGTTCTTTCCTTATGTTCAATATTTAATGATGTTAAAAATAACTGCCAACAATTTGTGCAACAGAGGAAAAAGTTTTCCTCAACCCTCTTAGGTGCGTGGCTGGGCATGAAAATTAGATTGATAAACACAGATTAACAGGAGAAAAGGGTAAAAGTTNAGTTGATGGTTTAATTCATCCTTTCCAGGACCCTCAGATTGAACGGGAGGGTATTATCTACAGTGTACCAACTAAGTACCGAGCCAGGGACTCTTGCCCAGGTCACTTCATTTCATCTTTTCATTTACTCGTGACAACAATTCTGTGGAATAAAGAGAATTATTTCCCCTTTATAAACTGGGGGGAATAAGGCTCAGAAAAAATAAACTACTTAACACTGGGAGTAAAACTCACATGCAAAAGTGTAATTCTGCTCTCTGGGAAAAAATATAAAGGAAAAATTCGGTTTATCTCTAACCAAGTATGTGCCAAAGGAGAAGAGTATCTGGAGATGAGAGCAATAGTATAACGTCACCTTTGGTTTGAGAAAGTTGACATCATTTAGAATGTTAACTCTGAGATTTATTTTTTCTCCTACTCCTGATAAGTCTCTCACTGTCCACTCTAAGGAACCAGAGGCCCAAGATTTCCTGCAGCTGGTCACATAACTAAAATCCAAAGCACCATTTGCTCCCGTAACCAAAATTTCAACTTAATGATGAAAATACACAAGGGTTAAGTGTAAGATGATGAAAACACAAACCCCACCCTGGATAATTAGGATAAGATGCTCCGCCAAGCTTTAAAACAAAAAACACAGTAAAGCACGGCTTTGCATAATTTCCTACAACTGCAAATATTAATAGCAATTTTATTCACCAACGGAAAAGCACACACATATAAAATGTATAGCAAATCATGTAATATATCAAAATACATAGCAAAAAAGGTTGCTAAATGAAACATAATTTGTCATTTTCAAAAGACAGCAGCAATTCAACCTTCAAAACTGCTTAAAATGTATTTTATTCAAGTTGGATAACTTGGCTTTCAATATTGGAAAGGTCTCAACACAGAACTCAAAACTACTTAATTCTAGCTGAAAGAATTTTTACTGGGAATGACTACTGCTTTTGGCAGGTCAGCGATACGACAGTATTTCTAACTCTAATATGAGATAAAAAGGGTTTAAAAAATTACGACAATGCATCAGGGGGCTCAAGGAGATACACATCTTAGAACTAGATGTTTTTCTGTACCAATAAACTCTCCTCACAGTAGACAAATCTTAAAGATGAAATCCACAAATTCCCAGCGCAGAGAATGAGGGTCACAACTCCTAATTCCTAATTTAATAAACTATGCATAGACTGCCATTTGGGTTTTCTCACCTTCTCACCCTTCAACCTCAGTTCTTCCTTATAGGGAGGGAACAAGGAATCCATGAAAGACAGAGAGCTGTATTACAGATGATTCAGGGATAAAACCTTAGTAACATACCTACTACGTCATCCATTTCAGATTTTTTCCCCCAGTTTTTGTTTTGAATCTAAAATTAACTCTCCTTTTCCCAGACACAGAAAGAAGCAGAAACCCAAAGCAATCATTCAGGGAAGTAAAATAAGGTACTGTCCCTAAAATAAAATTTAGGAATAACTCCAAAATTTTAGTTTTCTGGTCTGTTTTTTCTTCAACCTCCCAGGTTATTTCCCTTGGTGTTCTACTCTTTGGCAAACAATATCTAATATGCAATACCTTCTGTGTACTTTCTTCGTCTGGAAAACTGAGCCCATTAGCATGCTCAACCCCAGTGTGAAGCTCCGCATGAGTCATTTCCACTGTGACAGGCTGCCACCAAGTATGAAGCTGCAAGTCTGGCATCTTTCTCCAGATCAGTGTGCCTTCCAGGTTTCTCTACACCGAGGTCCCTCCAGTCAATCAGGCCTGTTTCCCATCACTTCTCCCGCTTACTGCCCCAGCATCAGGCAGGAAGTCGATTCCGGCAAGTCTACCTGTGAATCAGACCTCGATTTATCCCATTTCCATCCCCCCCATGAGCCACACAGTCCAGGCCCTTGTCACAGGGTATCTTCCTGCTTGGTCTCCTGCTATCAGCTCCAACCCAGCTCACCTGACACTGTAGGACAGCACAGTGTGAGTTCTGCTTGCCCCGCACATCGAAGCCCAACACCTGGGTTCAGGATTCAATTACCAAGCATCCACCAAGACTTCTACACTACAGACTCCCTCTTCTAGAGCCTTCTCACTTTCCCACTTTTCAACACCTGGATTGTTCTTTCCCTTACTTCTTCAAACGAAAACCTCCTAGTTGAAGGCTACGTTTTGATCTCGTAACAGAACAGCAGTTGCATCTTTGCAAAGAACATTGCTAACTGGAAAGAGAAACAAGGGAACTTTCTTAATTCTGGAAATCTTCTGTATCTGGATCTAAGAGAGAATTACATAGGTATGTGTCCATGTGTGCACAAACACAAATATATGTAAAGACACACTGACCTGTATGCTAAAAACTTGTATGCTTTATTGTACATTAAAAAAAAAACAACTATCTTTCACGAAAACTCAGACCCACTAAACCAAAGGAAACCATCATTCCCGAGTCCCATAGCCCTTTGTCTGCAATATTATATTCTGCCCGTTCTTATATACCTAAAGCAGGAAAGTACATCAGAATCTCCTGTAGAGCCTTAAAAAAAAAATAGACATGCCCTATTTACTGGTGAAATGACACACTGTCTGGGATTTGCTTTAATATACTCCAGCAAGGGTAATGGGCACTTGCAGTTTTATTAAACTATTCTACTTTCACGTATATTTGAAATTTTCTGTTTGAAAAACACTCCAGCAAAAGAAGTGTTGGGAAGACAGGAAATAAAATTAGTAAACTGTTGACAGCCATTGCCAACTGGGTTCCTTTTGCTATTCTCTGTACTTTTGTGTCTTTGGGAATTCCCATAATAAAATGTTAAAAATGTACCTAACACATTCATTTGCACATACTGAAGCCCCACTCCTGGAGATATGAAGGACGGGGGACTACTGAGCATCCAAATTTTTTTTAAATGTTCCACAGGTGACTCTGATGTTTCCCATTTGAGAATCGCAGCTTTTCATTCTTGTAACAAACATTCACTGAGCTGCCACCACATACCGTGCCAGGCGCGAAGCACTGAGGAATCTACACTTAAGGAGTGTACAGACAAGGAAAAAGCATTTCAACCCGAACTACAAGGCACTGTAAATGCCAGGGCAGGGGTATGTGCAAGATACCATAGGTACAGATACTGGCCGTTATAAAGGGTCTTGAAACCGACTACTACGTTCTTCATCTTTTACATGGCTCCTAGTATGATGTCCCTCACCTGGAAAGTCAGTATGAACACACTTCCGGTTCATCTTTAGGACTACTGCTGAGTATTGTAAACAGTTGGTTTTTCCCAAAAATTCAACCACCATTAGAGAACTGTATTTCTCTCATTCACTCATTTTAAAAACATGTGAAGATGAATATTTTATGAAGTTTCCGAGAGGGCAAGTGCCAGGAACACGGTTGTACAGGTCCCCATAAATAAAAGCCAAAATGAAGACAAATGAACAAGTGGTCCCATCACGGCGAGTAATGCTTCAAAGAGTGAGTGACGGTTTCCAGACAGAGGAGGGAAGACGGTACACGGCTCACTCACATGCCCCCTTGCTCTCACCGTGTTTCAAAAGAAGAAAGAAGTTCCCCAAAACCTCCACCATCTATGACTTGCTTAAAAGAAAGACTGGTACGGTGAAAACATGTTTTGTTTGTTCCTAGTATCATCAACATTTCCCTCAGCAGTTAAGAGTTTTAGAGCACCTAAATGAAGGACACCTTAGGGAGTTCAAATTTACAGTGTTATCTGCAGGTGAAACGTCAATTTTTCATTTAAATAAGCCATAGATGCTTTTACCAGACTTTCCCTTAATCTGTTAGTTCAACATAGCTAAAAACAGGCTGCGTATAGAACCCCCAGGCTGCTTTCAAGCAGTGATTCCCATTGGAAGAACTGATCAAAATATTCTGTGTGACCTGTTGAATGGAGAAGCTAGAAAGCATGATTCCTTAAGAGTCTAAAGAACTCTGGTTTAATGAATTCCTATTATGCATTAAGAAGCTAGATGAGATTACCTCAAAAGCATCCAAATTCTGAAAATTATCAACACAGTTCAAAAACACTTTTTTAAATCAATACTCAAATAAAACAGTCCTAACAGAACAAATTTATTTTTTTTAAATGCTTAAAAAATTTTTTAAAGACTTTTTTTTACCTGATCAAGGTGAGGCTGTGTTGTTGGCACATGCTGAAGTTTTTTCTGCAAACTAAAAACAACTGATTATAAATTCGGAGATCAATATACTTTTGATTTAACCCTACATGTTACTTAGAGATACAGAGCTAAAAAAAGAAGAGCGTTTCCACAACTCAATCTATTACAAAGTTCCAATTTTACATGCTGTTTACACATTCTAATAGAGAAAAACTAGCAGACTGTTTAAAGATGTTTCCTAACGATGTGTACGCATTCAACAAACAAGCAAACAGACCTGTGGTTGCCAGAGCAGAGGTGGATGGGGGATGGGTGAAATGGGTGAAAGGGACTAAGAAGTAAAATAAATAAGTCAAAGATGAAAAGTACAGCACAGGGAATATAGTAAATAATACTACAGTTAACATTGTATAGTGACACATGGTGACCACACTCATGAAGGTGAGCACTGAGTGGGATACAGAATTCTCAACTCACTATGTTGTACTCCTGAAAATAAAACATTGTATGTTACACTTCAGTAAAAAATGTACACACATTCACACGCATACATATACACACGATACAGAAAAAGAACTAATCTTTAGTGACACTATTTTGTGTGGTTAAATATGTCAGCAGATTTCTTTTTAATTCCAACAGATCAATTACCGGCCTAGAAAAATATACATGAACATTTTACTACTGCTCCAAATTTCATCAACTTGTCCCATGCTTCCTAATGTGAAAATAAGGCTAGTACCTAAAGAACGTTAGAAGGGTATATTTTTCCTTCATCAATGTTTTCCCTTAAACATATCTACTTATCAAGAAATAAATAGTATCTGAAATATAAGCCTTCTATATAGTCAGTTGCCAGTGACCGCGAGAAAACAAAAAGAATCCTAAAAATGTACTGTTCTGATATGAAAAAGAGCAAGAAGATCAATATGGCACAACCAATTACAACCTTAACAAGTGTGGCGTACATTTGGACACTGACGGGGGTAGGCTGGGAGGAGGAAAAAGACTTAAAACCTTGCAGATGTTTTGTTTTGCAGAACAGTGAGGGGTAAATTAGTAACAGGGAGTTTAGAAAAGAGAAAAGGATTGTAGGAGCTGTTGGAGGGAAATGAGCCTCACTGGAGGGGGTCTTAGTGGAGAAAATGTCAAATTAAATCCTTGCCAGCTGGTTGCCCAGGAAAGGATTCTCCATTTTTGCAACTGAGCACAGTGAAAAGTTATGCACAGGCCTGAGCCACAGAAAGGGCATCACATTAAATAGCTATTTCTTTAAGTGTCACTAATGCATTATCACTGTTCTTAAGCAAGTGTGGAATGAGATTACCTTAGAAAAGTTTGAAAAAATCACACGTTCTTTCCTTATGTTCAATATTTAATGATGTTAAAAATAACTGCCAACAATTTGTGCAACAGAGGAAAAAGTTTTCCTCAACCCTCTTAGGTGCGTGGCTGGGCATGAAAATTAGATTGATAAACACAGATTAACAGGAGAAAAGGGTAAAAGTTTATTAATGTAAGTTTTTTTTAAAAAAAGACTTATTTATCTTAGAGAGAGAAAGAAAGAGGGCGCAGTGGGGAGGCGCAGAGGGAGAGAGAATCCCAAGCGGATTCTCCACTGAGCACAGAGCCTAACACAGGGCTCAATCCCAGGATCCTGAGATCATGACCTGAGCAGAAACCAAGAGTCAGACACTTAACACACTGAGCCAGTCGGACACTCCTATTATCATAAATTTTATGTGACACAAGAGCCTTTATAAAGAAATGAAGAACCAAAGAAATGGTTAAACCCGATCGTTTTTATGCTATGTTTGATGAAGAACGGAAGGTTGTGGAAAGGAACAATGGGACAGAGTACGAAACAAGTGTAGTAAACTGGGAGGTACCCAGAGCGGCCTGTTTCTTCAGATTCCTCCGTGTGTACCTTCGTCCATTCAGAGATATGGATGCTCCTTTCCTCTGGGCACAGGGAGGATACCTCTCACATGAGGCTTTGATAACTCAACCACTTCAGAGGAAATGTGAGAAAATGTTTCCAAATCATATAACTGATGAGGGGGTAATACCTAGAATACATTAAAAAAAACTCCTCCAGCTGAGCCACAAACCACAACAAACCACGGGATTAAAAAATGGACCAAGTATTTGAATAAACATTTCTCCAAAGATGATCTACAAATGGCCACTAAGACACGAAAAGATGGTCGTGATCTCTAACCGTTAGAGAAATGCAGAGCACAAGCACAAGGAGCCGCCACCTCACACCCATGAGGATGGCTACCACCGAAACCAACTGGAAATACCGAGTGCAGGCAAGTCCACAGAGAGAGCAGACGCCCGTGCACTGCTGGCGGGAAGTTAAAATGGTGCCGCTGCTGTGGAAAACAGTACGGCATGCCTCAAAATATTAAAAAGAAGTGAAAGCAGGAATTGTGAAGAGACATTTGCACACCCATGTCATAGAAGCATTGTTCACAACACCCAAGAGGTGGAAGCAACCCAAATGTTCATCAATGGATGAATGGATAAACAAAATGTGGGACATACATATGATGGGATATTATTTAGCATTAAAAGGAAAGAAATCCTGTCACATGCTACAGCATGGATGAATCCTGAGGACTATGTGAAATAAGCCAGTTACAATAAGACAGATGCCATACATTTCCACTGGTACAAGGTATTTAAAGTAGTCAAATTCTTTTTCTTTTTTTTTTTTAATTTTATTTATTTGAGAGAGAGAGAGTGAGAGTGAGCACAAATGGTGGGGAATGGTGGAGAGGGGCAGAGGGAGAGGGAGAAGCAGACTCCCCACCAAGCAGGGAGCCAGACGCAGGGCTCGATCCCAGAACCCCGAGATTATGACCTGAGCTGAAGGCAGACGCTTAACCGAGTGAGCCACCCAGGCGCCCATAAAGTAGGCAAATTCTTAAAAACAGATACTAGAATGGTGGTTACCAGGGGCTGTGGGGAGGGGAACACGGAGAGCTGTCATTCAACAGTTCGAGTTTCAGTTCTGCAAGATGAGAAAGTTCTGTAGATCTATTGCACAACAATGTGAATATACTTAACACTACTGAACTATACACTTAAAAACGGTTAAGATGATTTAAAAAAAAAAAAAAAGATACTGATGTCCAGGAAAGAAAGATACGTTCCTCTCCCATATCAAAAGATTCCCTCCAGGGAAAGAAACAGGAAAGTGATCCATCACTTAGGACAAAGGGGGAGTGTGTAGGAATACCCCAAGCTAAAATTTTTTATGTATTTCATCCATTTTTCTCATAGAAAGTATTACAGACAGTGGTTGGTGTAGAAATATTAATGAAGAATCTATAAAGTTAACTACCATTTATACTAAAATTTCTGTAGGAAAATGCATTGTGATTTCCAAACATCCAATTAATAAAACTTTCAAGAATATAATCATTAGGAATGATCCTGTACACCATAGGAATGACAAGAAGCTTAAATCAAGTGTGCAACTGTATAAATCATTCCTGTAACTTGTACAACCATGGAATAAAAAGTACATTACAATAAAAGTGAACAAAATACGGAAAACATACCTTATTCCAGAAAGACTGTCAAAGGCATGAAGATCTAATACATTAGAGAGATCAACTCTAAAAGGAAGAAATCCAATGTAAACAGTGGGAAGTTCTATGAAATATATCCAATTAATCAAGGAAAAAAAAATCTCTTAAGACTCTTTTGCCCAAAATGTAAACATAAAGTTTAACCAATATATCATACTATTTTGGGAAACACATAAAAATGACAAGCAAAGAGCAAAACGATCGTTGTAAAATTTTTAAATAGAATTTCTTCATAAAATTCAAGAAACAGTGAATAATATAAATTCAAGGCAGAAAATCACTTGATTATTGCTTCAATAAGCTACATATACTTTTATTTATACTTTCAATTGTCTTTTCAATCCTGGAAATTTATAAGCTTGATTTCAAATACATTTTTACAGCCAAAAAAAAAAAAATCAATCAGTTATAGAACTGGAACTTTCCAAAGCAGCACTTCATTACTCAAAAGATGAACTGCGGGAAGTGGAACAAAAGACCTAGCACAGTACAGAACCTCACTTTCAGAACGTCTGCATTTCTTTTTTTTTTTTTTAAACGATTTTATTTATTTATCAGAGATACAGACAGCACAAGCAGGGGGAGCGTCAGGCAAAGGGAGAAGAAGACTACCCCCTGAGCTGGGAGCCCGACCCAGGACTTGACCCCAGGCTCCCAGGATCATGCCCTGAGCTGAAGGCAGACGCTTAACCGACTGAGCCACCCAGAACACGTCTGTATTTCTTTTACTTCACTTCCCTGCTTCCGTGACGTAACAGGTAGTATTTTAAGAATACGAGGAGTCAAACAACTAATGTATAGATGTTCACTCTACAACACTAATCTACATCCAAAGAATGTGGCTTATTTCCTTCAGACCGGGACTGCATAGACTGAAATATCCCAGTTAATGCTCTATCTGAATAAATATTATTTCCATGGGAATTTTTTAGAGGTAATTGTGGCTTATTAGGAAAGCAGTGATTCAAATCAGAAGAGAGTATCATATCACAGACAGCATTCGTTTTGGTTTAAATACATATACAAAGACTAGGGAATGAGCTCCAATTTTTACATGAGCGTGTAAAACAGTAGAGGACAGTGATTTCTCTATAATCAAAGCTATGATGAAGGAACGTTTCAAGAAAATGACAACAGTATGAATTTCAAAATTAGATTCCAGGAATTTGCCAAACATGTAAGTTCTCTTACAAGGAAAACAAAATTTAGTCAAATTCAAGATTTTTAAAAACATGCCAACATGTAAGCCAAACCACCTCTTCTAACTTAGGGGTGACCAGCTCTGCCAGCTTTGCTGATTCTCAACAGTCTGCCCAATACTCAGCCTGTGGCAACAACACTGTTTGATTAGGAGTACCTATCCCGCACAAGGCAGACAAATTCCCATCTTACTAAAAGAGTCATACTCCAAAGTTACAGGTTAATAAACTATAACAACACTCAAATTCTGGACATTCTAGATGAAAAGAGTCAGGAAAATCATCAAAGAAGTAAATATTCCATAAAGAAATTTTTAAATATCATCTTACATAAGAGATCAAAGCCTTAACACTAAACATATTTCCATTGTCACTATGACAGATGAGTAAATATTTGTACTGATACGTGACAAATGAATGAACTCCTCCCCCAAGTTTATCATCTATACCTTAGGAAACAGCTAGTTTAAAAAGTACACCTGCCAACGTCTGAATATCAAAATTGAGGCCCACTGTATGAATACCAAAAGTCAGTTTTGAAACACAAGTTTCTAAAATAAACAGTTTCACTCTGACAGTGTTCTTAAGAATCCATGTCACACATTTAGAAATAATTTTGCTTGATACCCAGAATCTTTTGATATATCCAAAACACACACAACACGAGATCTGTACAGGTTAAAATCAACAGAGAACAGAGCCCCACTGAGGCTGCCTCAACCCAGCTGCTGTCCTTGCTCCTGCAGCACAGCTGGGCGTGTCAGGGGTGCCGGGGTGCATGCCTCTCTTCTCTGTACATGTGTGGAGGGGACTGGAATAGGGCTGGAGGAGCTCTGGTCTCCCACCTGGACCAGACTGGGGCTCTCTGCTGCGGGGACCACTGGGGGCGGGAGGCACTACAGCAGTGCTGGGAGGGGAGGGGGGAAAAAAAACCCTACAGAGAATAAAACAGTACCAGTCTCTCACTGTATCTCACCAGATTCTCAATGGAGAGTAAGACAGGAAGTCTAAGGTTCCAGATTAGAGTTACCAAGGACCTGCCCCAAATCTAGTACCACCGTGGAAAATAAATTACTCCACTTGTCCAATTAGAAAACTAATTTCCACGGCATAAGATATATTTAATTTCCATAACTTATAGACAAAAACATCAGATATTTCCAAAATAGTAATACAAAAAAATAAAAATAAAAAGACAAGTACCATCAATTTCTATGTGGTAGGGAGGGGAGTTCAGCTGCTACCCCGGGTTAGTGTCTATTAGTCATCTTTCCGAAGTTCAATGAGTCTCCGAAACAGGGGCCACCAGCCAATCCCAGATCTACAAATTGTCAAACCCATCCAATAGCTAAGTCCTGAACTCTAGAACCAGATTTCTGAAGGCCTTCCCCAGTGGCACCTCAAATTCAGTATCTACAAAACTCAACTAAACACCTTTTACCAAATACCTGCTATCACTACCTCACCCGGAAGTTACTCCTCCTTCTGGTATTTTCTTCTGTGCAGAACTGCACCATATTCAATCCTTCTCCCCAGGATTCATACTACTTTTAAAAACTTTAACTGACTTTTTGCTGCCCAGAAAAAAAATCCAAAGGATATGTCATGGCATTCAAGATTCTTTGTGGAAAGTTTTCCACCTCTTCAGTCACACCTCTTTTTCTCTCTGCCACACACCATGTGCTCTAGCTGTTCTAAAATACTCACAGGTCCCTGGAGTACAAAATCTTCCTATGCCTTAAAAAAGCCACTGCTACTCTTGTTCATCTGGAAAAATCCTATTCACTCTTCAAGAGGTCAATAATCACCTTCTCACTCAAAATTGCCTGAATCTTCATCAAGAAGAGCTGAGATGGGTACTAAAGAGGGCACATGTGGTGATGAGCACTGGGCGTTATACAAAACTAATGAATTGTTCAACACTACATCAAAAACTAATGATGTATTACAAGTTGGCTAATTGAACATAATAGAAAAAATAAAATTAAAAAAAAAAAAGGAAGAGCTGAGTTGTTCCTCTATGTCTTTTTTCTTATAGGACCCTACACAATTAATACTTCTGTTATACTAATAATATTTAATATATTGGGTTCTGCTTGTTTACTTCTGTCTCCCCCAAATGACTCATCACCTACCACAAAGGCAGAGTTTTTGCCTTATCCATTGCTTAAATCCTCAACAAGCCAAGAAACACCTAGCAACTAATAGAAAGCCCAATAAATAGTTTATTGAATTGATTAACTTATTATTGAACAACTACATTTTCGTTTTCCTCTGTTCGGGCCTCTGAAATCTCTAAGATTAAAAAGGAGTCAGGAAGAAATAAGAATGGCTGTTTTTCTAATCTCCCACTCCTACTTCTGAAGTCGATGGGGCCTATTAGAACTTCCATTTGCCTCAGAGTGAACTTAAATCTTACCAATAAGACAATGTTACACGTGATTCTTATTCCTCAACTTAAACACTCACGGTAAGCCTTTTCTACATATGCTTACAGCAGTCTTACTATTATCAGTTTTACTACCATCTGTGTTTGTCAACCAAAAATGCTTGAAGCATTAAAATTTAAAAACAAAACAAAACAAAACACAGTAAAACAAAATTTCCATCAGTGATTTCAACCATTTTGTTAAAAACCAGATCTCTCGTTTCTAAACCAGAAAGCTCAAGTTGCTATGCCTCAAGGAACTGGGGGAAATGTTTAATGTAAGATTCATGATCATGTAAGAACTCTACATGGAGGTCTGATCTTCACTGAAACAGATCCTTATCCAGCTTCAGCCCTCACAGCAAGGAAGTACTATTTCAGAAAGTCCCTAGGTTCTCAGATACAATGGCAAACACAAGACGCTGAAGAAACAGAAGAAAAAAGGAGATTTTATCCATTTGCTCATTCTTAATCACTGCATGTTTACTGTTCTACGATATAATAGAACTGTCAGAAATGTCATATAAACATCAAAATTGTTACACAACAATCTCTTCAAGAGAAAACCTTTATGCAAGACATAGCGGTCTAAAATGAAAACCAACAGAAAGAAAAACGAAGCAAGGTAAATCCAGGGGCCTGTAAAAACTGACCTGAGATGTTTGTAAATATGAACCAAATAAATGCTATTACAACGGAACCACAGCTCTTTATGGATATGGTTTTTAAAAACTTATTTCAGCTTTATGTGGTCATCTGTGTGTCACTTTGTAATGAAGAGAAAATTTAAGGAGAAAGAAAATGGTAAAATGTAATAGAAAGAAGACCCATAACTGAGGAATGGCTCTGGTATGAGTTAGATTACTAGAGATTTTCTACATCGGAATCTGAAATGCAGGGAGCGCATTTGGTGACGCTTGCAGAAGACTTACACTAAGGGCATTCTTCCACCACCCCGGCCAGCAGATGACTGGCTTCTGAGAACACATACCAAATTCCTTCCCCAGCTGCTCACATGCACACAGGCAGCTGCCACCGTCCCTGCCTCACGCTCAGGGCAGTCTGTCAGCACCTCTAATCTCTGCCGTAGCAGACAAGCCTCTCAGCTAAGACCTCTGCTGCACTTCCAAGCAAAGAATCTCTGAATTAAGGACTGGGTTGGCACCAGACCGCCAGCTGTGAACCTCAGAGCTGCTGGCTGCAAGTTGCTGGGTCTACGAGCTGCTGAACCATTCTTGCTAAAAAAGGAGCTTAACAACATATCCCTGTAAGAAATTTTCTGAAATCATAATGGCATTCATTGGAAAACAGAATTCAATCCAGGGAAATACATTTCACAGATGTTTCAAGAATATGTCTATTTTTATAAAGTAATGCACATCTGTATGAACAGAATAAAAAGAAGAACCTACAGGAAATGAAAATAAAAATGTAAAAAAGGATGTGTTAGAAACTTAAAGGTTCCATCTATTTTTACATGACAGATTATTTTTGCAGCTATACAAAATACTAGAAGTTTTTTGAAAATATTAGAATGCCATTTAAGTACCTCAACCTAAGCTGAGATTCCTAATAATATACTTTTACAGTTTTCTATACTAGTTACTTTACTGAGTGGACAAAAAAGTCCTATGTTTTCTTCCTCATGAAACAAAAGCACAGTTACCCGTCTTGCCATGGCTCTGTGGTCTCAGCTACAAGAAGAAGCAAACATATTAACCAAATATACCAAAATAATTGATAAAGAACATTCAAAACATTTTGGGATCCCATTTTTAAAAAATGCACATGTATCTTTCTTATAATAGAATCGAGCATATTTATCAATTACTTAATAATTATTATTAACTAAAATTATTTACTGTCAATATTAGTAGTGGGTTTTAAAAGTACCTTGATCTTTGTGTTTCTAAAATTTTTCCCAGTCCATTTATTGATCTGAAATAAACATAAAAATGAAGAAGTGTAAAAAAGTGAATGTTAAACTTTTTAAAGATTATAAAGCATATTATTTCTAAAACAGGAAATAAACATATACAAATATATCTGGAGGAAAAAAACAGAAAAGCAAAACTTACATTTTTTAGAGCATATTTTTTTTCTAACCATAAATCACATTTATTCCACGTAGGTATTAAAACACGACAGGCAAAAATCTACCGCACAACTGACAAACTAAGGGCTACTTTGTGAATTATAAAGAGACCCTTCACTTTAGAAAAAATGATTCATAAACAGCCAGTAATTCTAATGTTCTCAAAATGAGTAGATAAATCAAGATTTTTACTGATACTCAATTTCCCACAAGCACACATTGTGTGCTATACACAGGCTAGAAATAAAAACCTGGTTGTGAGTGGCTTTGACCCTAGCCCATCCTCAGTTTTCACAGTAACAGTAAGTCACACATCCACGTTCTTTCATAGAATAACCTCTTCATTCCCTAACTAGAATCTCTACCCACTCTGCTGGTCCTTCCCTTTCTGATACTAAGATAATGAAACAGGACTTCCTCTGTATGGCACCAAAAATACTTGTTAAATTCTTTCCAACATACTATATACCTCCTCTATTTACCTTTATACCTCCAATTCCATTGCCTTCAGCGTTACTTGCTTAATATATGTGCCTTTTGCTCAAGCTTATTCTCATGAGTAAGGTTTCCCATCTACAATGATTCCAAGGCAAGTCTCTCTACCATTTCACAAAGTTCTTAATCTTTTCTGCTGAATATACTGTATAATCTGATGGCCACTTCTCAGATATGTTCACCTTCTTCCAACTCCCCAAATCTAATGCCCAGTCAGTTGCAAGTCTGATGTACAATGGAAGGTCAAAATTCAAAGGGTCTGTAATTTATCAAAGCACTATGTCCAAATTCTTTCCTGGTATTGCTGTATAGAGCAGGCTGGCAACAAGCTGGCTAACAGTCAATACTGCTGCTGTTAGAGACCCAGGTGAAAAAGTCAACATGGGGACAGAAAAGCCCAGTAGCAATAATCCTTCCTTTCACGCCAAACATGTTTGGTACGTGGATTTATGTTCTCCTTTCCAGCAATCAAAATGATGCAGAGATTTTGAAAAGAGAAATAAAATTTGGGAGACCAGAGTCAAAAGGGTAAAAGAAGTAATCTCCATTCACTGCGTTCATCTTTCTAGACTTTTCAAAAATATCAACCATTTTTCTATTTCTTTCCTATTTTTATTCATTGTAGCTTGAAATTACTATGTAAACCAGGAAAAAAAAAATCTACACTCTAATAATGATAATAGTAGCTAACAGAGCACTTACTATGTGTCAGGCCCTGTGCATAGTTCACCTACACCGTCTCATGAACACTTAAACCAAACTTAATGAAGTAGGTATTATTTCCTGTTTTAGAGAGGAGAACTAAAAAGAACATAGCAAGAAACAGACCAAGGAGTAGAACCCAATCAGATTCCAAAGTCCATCATCTTAAACACTATGCAGCACTACCACCTGCCCTCCAAAAGGAGCCAGTATTACAGTTTTCTATAGTAAAGACTCAAAGGATATTAACATTAAAATAAAACAAAATATGCCAAAAAATATGAATTTCTTTCTTCTTCAATCATTCATCACTGCAGCCAATCTCCTCATGAGCCTGACCTTTATTGATTCAACTTATAACATACTATATGCACTGGTACTGACAGAATCAAAATCTGATGTCAGCAGATTACACGCATTAAAGATGACTAATAATAAAAGCTGTTGAATGTTTCTTTGTAGATGGCATTTATTAATTTATGTCTTAAAAAATAATTCAAAGTCCCTGAACTCTAATCTCATTCGAAAAGTCCCAATGACAGTTGAATCATTTAGCATATATTTGAGTACCATTCACACTGTCCTATGTTGACCAGCCTTGGCCATGGACACTGAAGACATTAAAGCTAGCCGGGAGACAGGCATGTTTGATTGACAGTCAAGAAAGACAAAGTCAGTGAGGGTTCAGGGCAAGGAGACCACCTGAGTCAGGGGAGATTTCAGAGAGGAGCGAGCGAGAAAAGGAGGTGCCAGGACAACACTACAGAATGGATAAAATTGCTTAAGAAAAAAAAAGAAAGCAAAGAAAAACAGAGACAAGGAAGGAATTCAAGGATTGGCAGAGTGAGAACACGTAAGAGTAAAGAAAGGATCTGGCAAAACACATCCATGGGAAAGTAAGTCGTCCTGAGTAAAGTTAGAGAACTTCCTGTAGGGAAAGAGGCAAAGAGAAGACAGGAAAAGGAGGATGGGGTCCGAAGATCCTGAATATCAGTCTAAGAATTCTCACTACCTTCCATAAGAAATGGGGAATGATTTTATGTGTTACTATTTACACAGCAGTCAATTAGGCATCAACAATAAATGATTCCAGAATGGTACCTGAAGCACGTCAAACTTGAGCCTTAAGTTTCTACAGGGTAATACAGGAAAAATATTTTGTATAGTAGACTTTGGATCTGTAGGTAGTTAACACTTAAAACTTCATACCTAATGGCTGTTCTTAATTTGCTTAAATCCTCTTCTGAAACCAAGTCTGTTTTATTAATGATGATGATGTCTGCCAAAGCAACTTGCCTAAATTAGCAAACAAAGAACAGATGTCAAAAGAGAAATGTTAAGAAATTAAAAATAGAAACATTTTCTTCAGATCAAATAGCTTTAAGAACTATATAGTACTCTATACGGTAACTGATTTTACTCCTATCTATCATTCTTCAAATAGTAAAAATAAATTGCATCCATCACTATATAAATTCAGACTTCACATATATTCATTCAAAAAATATTTACCAAGTGCTCTCGTTGCTTCTCTGAAACTACAAAGATAAACCTCCAAAAGTTCAATCAAGGATCATTTTCAACTCATAATTTTCTTTGTAAAGAAATGCATAAAATTCAGATATTCAATACAGTAAAAATATGGACAGTCTACTGACTAAAATATTCCATGTTATCACATGGAATTTTTAAAGAAATAAAACAAATTAACATGAACACTGAACAGTTTTTTTAAAACTACACTTCAGAAGATACATCAGGATCGTGAAAAAGTATCTTCTTCATCACTACAAATATGTATTATCTCTGTAAAACAGATACACAGACATGCAAGTTAATGCTATTCTGTCCCATTGACAGAACGCCAGATAACAAAATAGCTTACTATAAATAGAAGTCCTATTGTCTATTAACAGGAGTAGTAGAGCTGAGGATTCTTTAAATTTTCCTCAATTCTTCTGGAAATTTTAATCACTAGGCTATTTATTCCTAATTCTAGTTTTATGCTACCTGAAGATGTAGCCAATTATTTCAAAAGACATAGCCAAATTCTCAAAAATAAATTAACTTTAATTTACTGAAAAAGCAAGTTTCAACAGTATGTACGTCATAATCCCATTTTTGTTTAAGTAAGTGTTCTATGAATAAAGATTTAATGTGGACATCTCAAAATATAAACAGTCACTATCTTTAAATTGGAGGCCTTCTACATTTAACTTTATTATTATTTTTTTTTTAAGATTTATTTATTTGAGAGAGAGAGAGCATGAGTCGGGGGAAGGGGCAGAGGTACAGGTGAGAGAGAGAGAGAGAGAGAGGGACAGACTCCCCGCTGAGCGCAGAGCCTGCCGCTGGGCTCCATCTCACACCCAGAGAATGTGACCTGAGCCAAAATCAAGCCGCTCAGCTGAATGAGCCACCCAGGTGCCCCATCTTTATTGTGGCTTCTATGACACAGCTATTTTCTATTTGGCCTATTAACATTTTCTATAATAATATATTTTATTAAGGAAAAATTTTCAAAAATGTTTAAGTTCAGTCTAATCTGAATCATACCTACATACCCAATGCAATGTTCAGGCAGGATTATAGCCCCACAGAGCACCATAGTCCAAAATGAGAGGAAGCCAACTGCTTGCTTGCAGTCTATACCGTAGGTACGCCAAATCTCAGGGAGACTCCCCCTTAACCCCAGCAGAAGACTTAGCAACTATGATTTATCCCAAAGCCTTTTTCCCCCATTAGCAAGAATATGCTTAGAGTAGGCAAAGTGATTTAAGTATTTCTAAGTCTAAAGACAACCCAATTAGGAACATAAAGGTATTAAACAAAAAAAATGTTCTAAATGCCAATTAAAACTATTTCCATATTTCCTCCTCTTTTGTTCTGAGTAACAATGAATATGTGAATCAAATGAATTACTGCTGAAGAAGGTAGTTAAGTGAACCAACTCTTTTCTTCATCATCCTCTTGAATCCCAAAGAAATCATGTAAGAACAAGAAAAGTTTTAAAATGTTCACTGCTCCCAAGCGCCTCTCAAAGAACTGTTATGCCCAACACTCATTTTATGATATATATAAAAGTTTTATATAAAATTTTAGTTATCAGACCATTATAAACAGAAATGATTCAATTACAGGGAAAAAAGATAAATTTTCCTTGACTATGTTTTTTTATTTCTCACTTTGGTTTTGGTTTTCATAATAATTTTCCCTTTCCAATTAACCAGTAATCAATATATACTTTTAATATGAATACCTAGAAGCTTCATTGATAAGGCCATCCGGTTTTTCTTCTTCTAAATGCTAAACAAAAACAAAGTTTGAAAAGTTACTGTGGGAAAACACAAATGTTAATGTCAACACAAAGAATTTTACTTTGGCGACTCCTTTCTTGCTTCTAATATAGATTTCAACAAGTTCTATTACTGAATACACAAATGCAGAACTAATTTTTCTAACTGAAAGCATTTTATTACCCATTTGTAATTGTTTTCCTACAGTGAACCTGTAGTTTTTTGGGGGAGGGGGCAGGACTAAAATTCTGTCTCCTTGACATCTCCTCCCTTTTCTTAAAAGGAAAACCCTCCAGATTTAAATAATGTCAATAAAAACAAACAGCATTACAATTCAAATTATAGGCCTTTTCCTTTTCACAAAACTGTTTTTGTTCTAAATATTCATTATTACTTATATGTAAAAGAGAAAACTGCTGAAAGAGACTTTCTTAAAATCTAATACACTTCCATCCATTCCGGTTCCACACTCCACTTCCCACCCCAGCATCACACACAATATAGACTCAGTGCTGAGCCCTTCCTATTCCCTTGAAACAAGCTGTAGGAAGGCCACAACCCCAATTCCAGCCTAGGAGCAGGTGATCATTTAGAGAAACCCACACTTGAGTGATCTGGCCCCTCAGTGCAACTGTTTACTTTGCTGACCTCTCCAGAGTCAAACTAGCTCCAAAAAAATATTGTGACACTGACTGAGGGACCCACAAGGCAGCTTTCATCTCTCTGGAAGCAGTTATTATTTTTCCATAATTCTACTTAAATCCCTAAAGGCATCAATGCCATAAGGTTCATCTCTGCAAAACATGCCACCTTCATCACTTTAACCTTCAACAGATACTCTCTGTCACAAGAAAAAGCTGCCTACTGAGGATAGAGGCAATTTGATTACATTAATATTCTTTGTATTTAAATCAAACTTCACAATTCTTAAATCATTTTACATACATTATCTCATTTAGCCTTCATAAGAATTAGAGGAAATGGCTATTCTCATTTTATAAAAGAAGAAACTAAATCTAATACTGTCACTGTCACAGGATACTCTTTTATAGGGGTATTTTTCAAAAATTGAAAATATGTTCAATAGAAGTAAAATGATCATATAATTTTAAAAACTTGTGAATGAAAGCTTTTTATGTTACATAAAATCAATCTTGAACACAGATGTTACCTAAATGTTAACAATCACGTAAGAGTATTCTCACAGAGATTACTTAAAAATTACATTCAAAATTATTATATTATTATTATTATTATTAGAGTATTGTATCAAAAACTTCCTTGCCAAAAGAAGAAGTTCACTATTTTTGCTAATTATTCTTGGCTTGAGGCTACTGCAAACCCTATTATTATGTCCCGTAGAGAATAAGGCTGATACCATCCTGGAAATAGTACCTGGCACCAGGCTCAACAAGTAATTTGTTGAATGAATTCCAGTTGACACCCCTATTTGTTGACAAAGATAAGTGGATGTTATTATTTGAAATATTCTATATAATGTGCAGCAATAAATCCCCTTCTATTCAGCAGTATATCTATTCACTAAAGATGTATTTTTAGCAAGGTTATCTGTTTGAAAGATCCTGAAATATTTCAGGATTTGAAGACCTGAAATATTTTTCAAAATAGTGTATTGTTGACCTTTTGGAAGCTTTATTTACATATGAATTTGGGGCTATCTGGCTGTCAGTTTGTGGGGTATAAAAAAAGATATGGCAGGAAAATTAGCTATTTTGTTTTTGAATTTCCATACCTAAATGGAACTAACAGTAGTTTCACAAACCCATGTTTTTAACACATTTACTTCTTTTTTTTTTTTTTTAAGATTTTATTTATTTATTTGACAGAGACAGAGACAGCCAGCGAGAGAGGGAACACAAGCAGGGGGAGTGGGAGAGGGAGAAGCAGGCTCATAGCGGAGGAGCCTGACATGGGGCTCGATCCCAGAACGTCGGGATCACGCCCTGAGCCGAAGGCAGACGCTTAACCGCTGTGCCACCCAGGCGCCCCAACACATTTACTTCTCTAGAAGATTAGAAATCAACACTCAAAGCTAACTGGGAAAAACCAACATTTTACTAACTTCAGGCAGTCAAGAAGTACCAAATATAAAAACACTTTAAAATCCCCCAAATATAAACAGGCCAATATGTACAATTCTTTTATGGATAAGGCATGTAATAATCACATATAATTATAGAAAAAGAGATAAAAGCCCTGTTCTATGCATTTTTGAAGACCATACAAACATAAAGAAATAATAAATGCACACCAGCATTGATTTTCTCTGGGTTTCAGCCCAATATTTATTTTCCTTATCCAACTTCCTACCTCCCCAAGTCAAACTCTGCAAAAAGACCTGTGTCTTTTAGTCAAAGGGACATTCTCCAGTACTGGTTACTCAGTTGGATAACTTGTATTTATAAAGTTAAAAAATGGGAATTTTGATATTCTATCTATTCTACCTGTACAGGCAAGGAAGGAAAACATCTGCAAATTTTTTTTTCAAAAATTTTAGTGTGTGTATGTGTGTGTGAGAATGTATGCATATGCCCAAAGGATTCCTCATCTCTGCTGAGAGACTACAGCTTTTGCTTATATATTGAAAAAGACCAAAATGATTTTGGTACTAATTAACCCAACACTTCCCAAAAGTCAAGGTTCAACCCTCCAACCCAGCACAGAGTAAGAAAGAAAGAAACCCTTTGAAATAACATCACAGTAGACCTGACTTCAATAAGGGCTATCAGGTATCCCCTTCTGCAGAAACAGAAATAAGTTGGACCGAAAAGAAGAAAGATAGCGGGGAAAACACTGTTGTTGACCAAAATGGAAAGAAATCTAGTGTCAAAGATGTCAGACGACATTTTTAAAAACCAGCAGCAGCTCTCTCTTCTTAACGGACTGGTTATAGATCTGACGCTATTTCAGCTGTTAGAAAACGATTATTGCATAATGTCAGTCTATTTATTTTTCCAGTCTTTTCCAAGCCAAACTGTTTTCTGACTGAATTGTTTCAACAGCTAGTGCAATATAGCAGAAGAGCCAAAAAGAAACCTCTCACTTGACCTTTCCTGTGTAACTTCATCCATTGATTCTATTGCATTAAATGCTGTCACGTTTGTAGAACTGAAAAGAACAATGTTGGCAGCCTGGGTGTCAAGTCCTGAGAATAGAAAGCTGTCATTTGAAGTTGTCCAATTCTTTGCCCATGATTAAAAAATGAATATTTCAGATCAATGGGTGACAATCCCATTAGAGTGATAGCCCATGATATCAATTACCACTTCAGTTTCAATTTGGCTGCCTGGCCACAAGGTACCATTTCTCAGCTTTACTTGTGATGGGCTGGCTCTGTGAAGCATGACACCCTTAAATTGCTGCCCATTATCCAAGTGTCATTACTTGTACTGCCTCAGAATTCTCTGAATCACAAGCAGCTACTGGGGTCAAGCTTTGCAACCAGAGGAATTGGACAAGTGGGCAAATTCTTTATATAAA
Organism: Ailuropoda melanoleuca; assembly: GCF_002007445.2. NCBI lineage: Eukaryota > Metazoa > Chordata > Mammalia > Carnivora > Ursidae > Ailuropoda > Ailuropoda melanoleuca. The sequence continues at coordinate 23,707,210 of NC_048234.1, read as the reverse complement.
GGAAAAGTTATTTATCTGGCATCTGACTTAGAAAATCTAAAGTTTCCATTATCCTGACAGTATGTCAGTTTTGTGTAGGTATATTGATTTAATAATTTAAGAGGTTTTATCAAGGTGACAGGAGGTTAAACATTTACTGTGTTTGCATTATTCAGAATGTTGCTTTGTTTATTTGGCCTCAATTACACCAATAATAGATTCTCTTTAACTCCTCTGCATATCTGAATATACATATAAAATTATTCCTGTAATCATAAATACATAAAGAGTTTAACACTGGGTATGATACCTTAGGTCTATCAAGAAAACAAATAAAATATCTTTTTTTATTTTTTTTTTTTTTTAAAGATTTTATTTATTTATTGGACAGAGAGACACAGCGAGAGAGGGAACACCAGCAGGGGGNAGCAGGGAGCCTGATGTGGGGCTCGATCCCAGGACCCTGGGATCATGACCTGAGCCAAAGGCAGATACCTAACGACTGAGCCACCCAGGTGCCCCAGAATATCTTAACTGCTATCTCTCCCGTAGGTATGCCAAATTTGGTAATAAATGTATACAAGAGATGAATTCAAATGTGCCTATAATAAACATTCAGAATGAAGAATTTGATTTAGTTTGCTTCCTCCATAAATATTTTGTTAGAAATATCAGGGTTTCAGAACAGTCAGAATTTTTCTGAGTAAAATTATAATATTTGGAATCTTTCTTTGATTCTTAAGATGATTAATAAATTTGGACTTAAAATCTACAAAGAAATTATTTTCCAGGGGGTGCCTGGGTGGCTCAGTTGGTTAAGTATCTGCCTTTGGCTCGGGTCAAGATCCTGGAGTCCTGGGATCGAGCCCCATGTCGGGCTCCCTGCTCGGCAGGGAGCCTGCTTCTCCCTCTCCTGTGCCCCTCTACCTGCTTGTGCTCTGTCTCTGACTCTCTCTCTCAAATAAATATATAAATAAATAAAATCTGAAAGAAAGAAAAAGAAAAAAAAGAAAGAGAAAAGAAAAGGAAAAGAAAAGAAAAGAAAAGAAAAGAAAAGAAAAGAAAAGAAAAGAAAAAAGAAAAAAGAAAAGAAAGAATTCTTTTCCAAACATCTCAAATTAGGCTGCTCTATTCCTGAGGGAGACCAAGGGCCAGTGAAGGGATACTGGTAACCACTTAACAAGCCTGCCATATATTCCTAGAGCATAATTTTATTGAAGATTTGGAAGGAAAACAGTTTTTTAAAGATTTTATTTTTTTAAGTCATCTCTACACCGAACACGAGGCTCGAACTCACAACCCCGAGATCAAGAGTCTCATACTCCACCAACTGAACCAGCAAGGTGTCCCGGAAGGAAAACTTTTTCAAATTAACAAATTCAGATATATTGTGGAGTAGAATATAAAATGGATGTGAATTTTTAAATATTAAATTTAAACTTCTAAGAAATGATTACTTAGGGGGCTATTCACATCGCAGAATGGGAATGGGAGATGGAGGATAATTTCATTCTCTTTTCCCTTTAGTAGTATTTCACTTGGAAAGTTGAGAAATACTGTTTTATTTTATGCAACATGTTTTTAAAAATCTTACTAAGTGCATTTTATGAATTAAAGTCCATTTAAATGCATATGAAGACTTGGCAGTTATGAAAACATTCACAGGAGGATACTTTTTAAAGGAGAGTTTCTCCTCACTACACCTACATATAAATCCTGATTTCTTCAAAATAAGGTAAAGCAATTATTTTTTTAAAGGCAATTATTTCCAGTTTGTGTCTGATAGCAGTTTAACAAGAGAAAAAAGTCCTTACATGCTTTATGAAGCTCAATTTCTTCTATCAAATAGAAAAACTCATCAACATTGGGGTTGAATCCCAGTGAGGAGTTACACACACCCAAACTTTATCCTGTAATATCATCATTACAAAATATTACACTTCCAACTTCTATCACATCAAGCCAGAGTAACAGAAAATATACACTTAATTTTAAAACACAATAATTAAAAGACACACAAATTTCACCTATTCTTCATGATAGTTAAAAAAAAAAAACCTTTTTGTTAAAATATTCAAACAAAAAGGTAGAAAAAAATAATATAATCAATCCCTATATACAAAGCTTTTAACAAATAATTAACAACTCACAGCACTCTTTCAACTTACTTTTAATCCATATTTTGAATCCACAACAGTTACGATACCTACAAAGGAATACATCTTTTAATCACCTTTATGCATGAGAATGAAAATCACAACTAACTTATTTCAGTTCACAAATGTTACTCAATAAAATATTGGTTTTTCTCTTGCCAAAGCTTCAATTTAATTCAAGTCCACAAACAAATAGACACATTTCAAATGTGTACTGAGTGTCTAGCACCATTTTAAGGCATTAGAGGTGTTATAAAATAATTTTTTTAATTACATAAACAAAGAAGTAAATAAGTAAAGAATGTTAGATTTCTCTGGCCTTTAAAAAGCTTACAATCCAAAATATGAAACAAATTCCATAATATAAACTGGAATGTGATAAATTATACAAGACAGGTTATTTCCAGTTTATATATTCACATTATCAAAATCAAGACTTTTCTTAACATTTAAATTACTGCTTAACAAATGAGACGCCTTAAAATATCTTATTCCTAGTAATCTGCACCAAATCTAACTCACACAATTATTTTCCATAACATTTACCTAAGTTTCCAAATGGTCAATTAGTTTAGCAATCTCTGAATTTATACGCCAAATAATTTTTTCAAATGGTAACAGCAGCAGGAGTCTGATGCCTAGGGAATTTCAACCAGTTACATGCTACATATACCAGAGCCAAATGACTGGGCACAGTCTTAAATTTCACTCTTGAGTCTATGGAAGGCCTGGTTTAAAGAAGGGTGGGTGGGTTGGGGCGCCTGGGAGGCTCAGCCATTAAGCATCTGCCTTCAGCTCAGGTCATGATCCCGGGGTCCTGGACTGAGCCCCGCATCAGGCTCCCTGCTCGGCAGGAAGCCTGTTTTTCCCTCTCACACTCCCCTTGCTTGTGTTCCCTCTCTTGCTATCTCTCTGTGTCAAATGAATAAATAAAATCTAAAAAAAAAAAAAGAAAGAAAGAAAGAAAGAAAAAGAAAGGTGGGTGGGGCACAGTTACTTCATTCAGAAAGTTTCCATAAGTCTTAAATGAAGTCTGTGAATAAAATTGCCCAAAAAATGTGAAGGCAAAGAAAGTAAGGGGTGGGGGCTTTGCTTAACTCTAATCTTCAAGGGAAAATGAAAGCATAAATATGATCCTCATACTGTATATTTGAAATAAAATTAAAAACTCTCTAACATACTAACCACATAAATCAGAGGATATATGAAACTGACATAGCATTTTAAAAGGAAAACCATAGTGGAAGCACTAAATTGAGAGCTGAAATTAACACCTGACATCTAGTTTTACTACTGTCTGGGGCTTTGGAATCTTACTTCATTATCAAACTAAACAAGTTTAAAAAGAGTAACAATGCAAAGATTAAAATTATAATGTGAATGAAAAAAAAATCTAAACCATAACATTTTACCTGAAAACAAAAGAATATTTGCTTTTTAACTTACCATCAAGATAAATATCAACCCCTAATTCAGCATCAACCCAAAACATAGAAGCTACAGCACCTGAAAAATGTATAAAATATTCATCAAATAAAAATATTTACTCAAACTGAGAAACACTATTCTACCCAGGCTGTTTTACGGTGTCCTGACAGAATTAGCAGGCGAACATGTATATAAAGTATGTATAGCTTTCCAAACTTCTTTATGAGAATTACAATGATAGAACATTTTATTACTTATACTCATTTTTTCCCCTCTCCCTTCTCCACCCCACCCCCCCAAAAAGAAAGAAAAACAGATCAGCTCTTATCACATAGAAACCTAACACCAAGCTTCTATCAATCCCATAATAATCTACCAATACATATTACCAAATAAGTTGGGCATTATGGATATGTGCACACGGGACTTATTTTTATGTTTTCTCTCTCAAATTTAATAATCATACAGTTCACAAATAATGAATTATCTCTCTAAAGGGAAGCAAAACCAACATAGATAATTTGGAAGCCACTTGACCGAAAAAGAGAAAAACTTCTAAGTTTTATAGAAGAAAAAGAACAGAAGGTAAAATTATATACTCTACAGCATTACTAATAAAACCTTATACTATTTATTTAATACTGATATAAAATTTGGGTCTGAGGAAAGATAATTTCTAAGTAAGAAATTAAAACTTGTTTTTGACAAAAACTGGTTCAGTAGCAAAGCACACGCCCTGATTAGGATGCCACTACACAAGAAAAAGAAAACCGGCAGTAAAGAAAGTATTTGATTTTTCAAAGCATCTCAGGTCCAGTTAGTGACAGGGCTGTCTAAAAGAAGGAGTACTAGGGAAAAACAAGGATAACTGAACTCATTCCCGTGTCTGAAGCTGTCCACCTACCCTGAGGAGATGTGGTTCCCCAAGCATCACTCTGTGTCAACAGTGAAATACCTGTCAGCTGTTTACAGTGATTACTCATGCAAGATATAGCAAGGGCCACAAGATCTAATGGTTTCCTGATACCTATTGATTTTTTTCCCAAAAACTTAATAGTTTTCCAATTTGACTGAAATAGGATTTGTGAGTAACAGGAGCGAATCAATGCCTGTTCTTTTCAAGAAAATTACTTTACCATGACAATTATTTAGCTTAGAACTGGAGAGTGTCAGTCTCCTAAACGGGGAACAACTGAATTGCCAATAAGAATTTTCTTCACTTACTTGGCTATCAACATGATTTTAACTAATGAGGGAGAAAAAAGTAAACCTGTGAGTATCATTACTCCAAACAATAAGTTACTTAAAAAGTCTCAATTTTTTCACTCAGTAAAATTCCACATTGTTCACAAACCTTTTTTTTAATTCATGGATTACTATTCAGGTAGCTTATAAGTCTTATACAGTTAACATTTGTGTAATATTAAGTTGAATTGCAAGAGTATATTGAGCTTTTTTCCCTAAATCTGATGTGCATCTTTGGCAACACTTACCAGGCTATTCAAGAAAGAACTATTTAAAATTTAGATGCAGATGTTTAGCAAGAGGAGTAAAGATGAGAGAATAAGTTAATCAGCAGTTCCAAACCCAGGGTGATTTTTCTCCCCAGGGAATATTTGGCAATGTCTGAAGATATTTTTAATTGTCTCATCTAGGGGAATGCTACTGGCATTTAGTGGGTAGAAGCCAGGGATGCTGTTAAACATCCCACAAGGCAAAACAAAACAAAACAAAACACAAACAAAAACATTCCACAATCCACAAGACAATCCCCTACAAAAAAGAACTACCCAATCCAAACTACCATTTATGCCATGGTTAAGAAACCCTGAGCTAGATTATAGAATCTCCCTTATTCAAAACCGATTACAACAAAAATTTAAAATAAAAATTTTAAAAGCTAAATTTTATCAGCAACAACGAAATATACAACGTCTTGCAACAAATTCTGAGCAGTGATAGTCTAAATAAGAAACAGAAAGTCCATGGGGTGCCTGGGTGACTCAGTCGTTAAGCGTCTGCCTTCAGCTCAGGGTGTGATCCTGGCGTTCTGGGATTGAGCCCCGCATCAGGCTCCTCTGCTGGGAGCCTGCTTCTTCCTCTCCCACTCCCCCTGCTTGTGTTCCCTCTCTCGCTGGCTGTCTCTCTGTCATGTAAATAAATAAATAAATAAGAAAGAAAGAAAGAAAGAAAGAAAGAAAGAAAGAAAGAAAGAGAGAAAGAGAGAGAGAGAGAAAGAAAGAAAGAAAGAAAGAAAGAAAGAAAGAAAGAAAGAAAGAAAAGAAAAAAAGAAACGAAACGAAACAGAAAGTCCTATGTGACTTCTGATAATTCTTAATTCCACCCCCACCAATAAGTGGTTGTAGGGAAAGAGTTTACAAAATCCAAATACTTATCCAAAATGGCAAGAAGGAGAACTGAGCAAGGAATAAGTAATATTGGGAAAAGTCAACCAAGGGTAAAAGTTTCTAAACATTTACACATTTTTGGAGAAGGGGGTCACTTTCTAGGGCTCAGAGCAAAATGAACTGAAAGGTCTGAGGCTCAAGGATATACCCACACAAGGCATGAGTAGTTGGAAGAAATTCAGGAGGGGAACACTGAGTACTTTAAGAGAGCAGAGCCTAAAAGTCATATTGCCCATCTGGCTCTCTCAGTCACCCCTTTTCCTTTGCTTCCCCTTCTCTGCTCCCAGCAATACCCAGCATTCAAATTGAGGCCTGGGAGAAAAACACATTTAGGTAGTAAGATGGGTAAGACATTAAAAATAATTCAGCAACACCATATGTAAGTAGGCTGATGTTCTCTACATCAGTCACCAACATGCTGAAAAGACAATGCACATATATTACAGCTTAGAAGAAATAAAAAAGAAGATAAATGAAAGGAAAAAGCTGAAGATATGAGTAAGGCTTATAAATGGCAAAGAACCCATTCCGGAAGGAAACATAACCCAAGAAACCAAAGAAAATTTTCAAAGGTCTATTCATAATAAAGAACTTTAAAACATCACAATCAATTAAAAACAACCTCTAAAAGGCAAGATAAAGCAGCGTAATATGAAACAGTACTTTGTGCTGAAGAAAGAAACATATACAGCCAATAAACATATCATTACTTAACGAATTCTTTTAAAACATCAGGGAATAGAACAGACACTGGTGGAAACTGATAAAAAGGAACATGTGAGATGATTAAAGTAAATGCAGAAGTAAAAGACAATTAGAAGATAAAAGATATGGGGGCGCCTGGGTGGCACAGCGGTTGGGCGTCTGCCTTCGGCTCAGGGCATGATCCCGGCGTTGTGGGATAGAGCCCCACATCAGGCTCCTCTGCTGTGAGCCTGCTTCTTCCTCTCCCACTCCCCCTGCTTGTGTTCCCTCTCTTGCCAGCTGTCTCTCTATCTCTGTCAAATAAGTAAATAAAATCTTTAAAAAAAAAAAAAAAGAAGATAAAAGACATGGAGAACAAGAGAAAAGTCAACATAAGGAAAACTAAGCAGAGGACCCAATAATTGGACAAAAAAATTTTCATAGTAATAAATAAGGAAAATGCTTCTAACTGAAGACATAAACCTACAGATTAAAGAGTATATTGTAATCCAAGAAAAAATGATTATGGATGACACGTAGATGTATCTTGGTTATATTACTGGACCTTCAAAAATAAAGGAAAAAATTGTCAGGCATTTTGGATGAGAAAGCAAGTCACTTTCAAGGAGGCAGAAAAGAAATCAGACTTTTCTACAGTAACATTCATTGCCCCAATAAAATAAAATAATGACCACACAGTTCTAATGAAAGTGTTCCTAAGGATATCACCTCATGCCAAGTTGTTTTTCAACGATGAAAACACCAGGTAGACAGACTCAAAACATTAAAGGAAACAACAGCATTAAAACTAAAGAAATATACTACTCACAAATCCTTCCGGATGAAATAAAAAAGGAAATTCAGCCAATCAAAAAATACTATGAGATCAATAAGCAATATTTGCTAAGTTCCAAGGGAAGGAAATTGTGATCTGGAAATTTTATACCTAGTCAAATAATCCTTCAAGTATAAAACAAAAGACAAGCATTCTCAAATGGGTATGCAGAACTCAAGGAAGGGGGGGCGCCTGGGTGGTTCAGCCAGTTGAGCGTCTGGCTCTTGGTTTCAGCTCAGGTTGTGATCTCAGTGTCATGAGACTGAGCCCCATGTTGGGCTCTGCACTCAGCACAAGTCCTCCCAGGACTTTTCTTTCCCTCTCCCTCTGTCCCTGCTCCTGACTCTCTCTCAAATAAATATATCTTAAAAAAAAAAAAAAAAAAGTCAAGGAACACAGCATCTATAGCTNAAAAAAAAAAGTCAAGGAACACAGCATCTATAGCTTGAGAGGATTACCTGACCATGAAATTCAGTCAATCAAGAGATTCATCAACTCAGGAATGGAGAAGCCACAGTACTGAGGTAATGAGGACTAAAATTGCTTAATATACAACTAAACAAAGCGTGAGAGAACATAGATGTTAAGAATCTTAACACAGCACAGAATAAATCAACCAAAATCAGGAGATGGGAGTAAAAAGAAGTGTTTATTCCCTACTCCTTTATGTCAGGGAGTCAAGAAATACTCTGAACTGACACATATAGTTCAAAAACTAACTCGTCCCATTTATGTTCTTTATAACCTTTTTTCCCCCTCTCTTATACTTCCAGTGAAAAAGCATTTTTCTGATATTCAGGATTCCTTCATTTCTTTCAAGTTCTCTTTTATTCAATTACATAGTATTTTTTTGGCAGTTCTGCCCACCTTTTATTGAGCAATTTATTAGATAAATAATTTTAATCATATTATAGTTGATTTGCAGAGTATCTAATATGTATTGGCTCCATTATGTGATTTACATATATAATATACATATTTTTAATTGAGGTAAAATAGTATATGACCTTATATTAGTTTCAGGTGTATGGTATAATGATTCAGTATTTGTATACATCACAAAATGATCACCACAGTAAATCTTGTTACCATCCCACACAACTGACCCCCCTAGCCCTCTAACCCCTTTCCCCTCTGATTACCATCAATCTGTTCCCTGTACCTGAGTTGTTTTCTTTGATCGTTTCTAAGGTTCCACAGATCAATGGAATCTAACTTATTTCCTGCAGCATAATACCCCCAAGGTCCATCTGCATTGTTGCAAAAGGCAGGGCCGCTGTGTATGTGTACATATATATGTGTGTGTGTATGTATATACTACACAGATATATATGGCACATCATCTTTATTCATTCATCCACCCACAGACACTTAAGTTGTTTCTGTATCTTAGCTATTGTAAATAATGCTACAACGAACATAGGGGTGCAAATATCTTTTCAAATTAATTTTTTTCATTTTCTTCAGGAAAAATACCCACAAGCGAAATACCAGATCACATGATAGTTCTATTTCTAATATTTTGAGGAACCACCATACTATTTTCCACAGTGGCTGCACCAATTTGCATTCCCACCACAGTATACAAGGGTTCCCTTTTCTCCGCATCCTTGCCAACACTTCTTGTCAATTTGACTCTAATAGGTGTGAGGTGCTATCATATTGTGGTTTTGATTTGCATTTCCCTGATAATTAGTGAAGATGAGCATCTTTTCATGTGCCTGTTGGCCACCTGTATACGTTCCACCTGTATAAGTTCTTTGGGAAAATGTCTATCTCAATCAGATTGTTTTTTGCTATTGAGTTCTTTAGGCATTTTGGATATCAACCCCTTATCAGATACATAATTTGCAAATATTTTCTCCCAGTCAATAGACTGCATTTTCATTTTATTGATGGCTTCCTTTGCTGTACAGATGCCTTTTAGTTTGATATATTCCCACTTACTGATTTTTGCTTTTGTTGCCTTTGCTTTTGGAGTCAGATCCAAAAATTCAACGCCAAGACCAATGTCAAGGAGCTAACTACCTGTTTTCTTCTAGGAGTTTTGTGGTTTTAGGTTTTACATTCAAGTCTTTCATCCATTATGAGTTAACTGTTGTATATCATGGAAAATAGTAGTCCAGTGTTCCCATCAACATTTATTGAAGAGACCATCTTTTCTTCATTGTATTTTCTTGCCTCTTTTGTCAGAGATTAATTGGCCAGAAAAGCATGGGTTTATATCTGAGTTCTCTATTCCATTTCATTGATCGGTGTCTGTTTTTATGCCAATACCATATTGTTTCATACTACAGCATCATAGTACAGTTTGAAGTCTGGAACAGTGACATCTCCCATTTGCTCTTATTTCTCAAGACTGCTTTGGCTATGGGGGCCCAGGGTGGCTCAGGAGGTTAAGCATCTGCCTTCAGCTCAGGTCATGAACTCAGGGTCCGGGAAATGAGCCCTCTCTGCTCTGTGGGGAGCCTGCTTCTCCAGCTTCCTCTGCCTGCTGCCCCCCCCCCACTTGTGCTGTCAAATAAGTAAAATCTTTTTTTTTTTTTTTAAGNTATTTGAAAGAGAGAGAGACAGCCAGCGAGAGAGGGAACACAAGCAGGGGGAGTGGGAGAGGAAGAAGCAGGCTCCCAGCAGAGCAGGGAGCCCGATGTGGGGCTCAATCCCAGCACCCTGGGATCACGCCCTGAGCCGAAGGCAGATGCTTAATGACTGAGCCACCCAGGCACCCCCCAATAAATAAAATCTTAAAAAAAAAAAAAAAGACTGCTTTGGCTATTCGGGGTCTTCTGTGATTCCACATAAACCTTAGGATTAATTATTTGTTCGGGGGCGCCTGGCTGGCTCACTCAGTTGAGCATGTGACTCGATCTCGGGGTTGTGCATTCAAGCCCCATGTTGGGTATAGAGATTACTTTAAAAAAATTATTTGTTCAGTTTTGTGAAAAATGGCATTAAAATTCTGATAGAGGGGCACCTGAGTGGCTTAGTCAGTTGAGTGTCTGCCTTTGCTTGGGTCATAATCCCAGGGTCCTGGGATTGAGCCCCATGTCGGGCTCCCTGCTCAGTGGGGAGTCTGCTTTTCCCTCTGCCTCTGCTGCTCTCCCTGCTTGTGCTCTGTCAAATAAATAAATAAAATCTTTAAAAAAATGTTTTAAAAATAAAAACAAATAAAATTCTGATAGAGTTTGCAATGAATATATATTTTGCTTTGGGTAGTATGGACATTTTAATAGTATTCCAAACTGTTCTTCCAAACATGAGCATGGAATAATTTTCCATTTAGTTCTGACTTAATTTCTTTCATTAATGTCCTACAGTTTCCAATCTACAGATCTTTCACCTCCTTCGTTAAATGTATTCCTAGGTATTGTATTCTTTTTGATGCAAACTGTGTTGTTAGGCTTTTGGCAAGGATTGTTTCCTTAATTTTTTGACAGTTCATTTTTTGTGTATAGAAACACAACAGGAAGTGTACACCGATTTTGTATACAGCAACATGACTGAGTTCATTTATTGTTCTTTTGGTGGAGTCTTTAGGGTTTTCTATATATAGTATCATGTCATCTGGAAATAGTGAGAGTTTTATTTCTTGCTTTCCAATTTGGATGCTTTTATCTCTTTTTCTTGTGTCATTGTCGTGGGTAGGATTTCCTTGAATAAAACAGGAAAGAGTGGGCATCCTTATTTTGTTCCTGATCTTAGAGGAAAAGCTTTCAGCTTTATACCACTGAGTATGAGTTTGTCATGTATGGCCTTTATTATATGCAAGTATTCCCTCTATACCCACTTTAAGAGTTTTTATCATAAATGGACACTGGAATTTATCAAAGGTTTTTTCTACATTTATTGAGGTGATCACATGACTGTTACCTAAATTTTGTTATGTGGTGTATCACACTGATTTGCAGATATTAAACCATCCCTGCATTCTTGGACTAAATTCCACTGATCATGGTGTATGATCCTTTTACTGTATTGTTGAATTCAGTTTGCTAATATTTTGTTGAGGGTTTTTACATCTATGTTCATCAGGGATACAAGCCTGTAATTTTCTCTTTTTTGTGGTGTCCTTCTCTGGTTTTGTTATCAGGGTAATGTTGGCCTTATCAAATGAGTTTGGAAGCTTTCCCTCTTCTTCAATATTTTGGAAGAGTTTGAGAAGCATAGATATTACATCTTTTTTATATGTTGGGTAGAATTCCCCAATGAAGACTTTGGTCCTGGACTTGTTCGCTGGGAGGTTTTTGTTTACAGAGTCAATCTCCTTACTAGTAATGCATCTATCCAGATTTTCTATTTCTTCATGGAAGACTGGAAGTCTTTAGAGATTGTATGTTACTGGGAATTAACCCATTTCATTATCATAGTAGTCTCTTTTGATCCTTGATTTCTGTGGTATGTTAACTTTTCTTTTATTTCTGATTTTATCTTTTTCAAATAACCAGCTCTTACTTTCATTGATCTTTTCTATTGTTTTTTTAGTCTCTATGTCATTAATTTCTGCTCTGAGTCTTTATTACTTCTTTCCTTCTACTAACGATGGGATTCATCTGTTCTTCTTCTAGTTCCTTTAGGTAGAGCTGTCTTTTTATGAACCTTGCTCTTAGAACCGCTTTTGCTACATCCTACAGATTTTGGATTGTTGTATTTCCATTTTCATTTGTGTCAAGGTATTTTTTATTTCCCCTCTGATTTCTTCATTGACCCATTGATTATAATAGTTGCATGTTATTTAATTTCCACATATTTATGATTTTCCAGTTTTCTTTTTGTAATTGACTTTGTTTCATACCACTATCATTAAAGAAGATATCTGACATGATTTCAATCTTCTTAAATGTATTGTGACTTGCTTTGTAGTCTAACATGTGACCTATCCTGAGAACGTTCCATATGCAGAAAAGAAATGTGTATTCTGCTGCTTTTGGATGATACACTTTGTATACAATTAACCCTTGAACAATGCAGGAGTTGGGGCACTGACCTTCCAAAATCCACATATAAGAGAGAGAGAGCACAAGCAGGGAGAGAGGGAGAAGCAGGCTCCCCACTGCACAGAGAGCATGATGAGGGGCTTGATCCCAGGACCTTGGGATCATGACCTGAGCCAAAGGCAGATGCTTGACCAACTGAGCCACCCAGGAGCCCCCACATGTAACTTCTGATTCCCTAAAAACTTAACTACTAATATAAACAGTCGATCAACACATATTTTGAAAGTTGTATTACACATCGTATTCCTACAATAAACTAGAAAAGAGAAAATGTTATTCAGAAAATCATAAGCAACAGAAAATACATTTATAGTATTATACCGTAAAATATCTGCACATAAATGAACCCACACAGGTCAAACCCTATGTTGTTTAAGGGTTAACCATATACCTATTAAGTCCATCTGGTCTCATATGTTGTTTAAGGTTGATATTTTCTTATTGGTTTTCTGTCTGGATAACCTATCCATCGATGTAAATGGAGTACTAAAGTCTTCTACTATTACTGTATTGCTGTCCATTTCTCCCGCTAATTCTCTTAATATCTGCTTTATGTATTTAGGAATTCCTTTGCTGAGTAAAAATTTTCAAATGTTACATCCTCTTGTTGGATTGACCCTTTGTCATTATACAATGTACTTTATCTTTTATTACAGACTTTGTTTTAAAGTCTATTTCGTTTGATGTAAGTATAGCCACATCAGCTTTCTTTCATTTACATTTGCATGGAATATCTTTTTCCATCCCTTCACTTTCAGTGTTATGTGTCATTAGATTTGAAATGAATCTCTTATAGGCAATATACAGATGAGTCTTTTTAAAAATTCTATCCCCATTTTTGATGGGAGAGTGTGTCCATTTACATTTAAAGTAATTATTGATAGGTATGTACTTCCTGGCATTTTGTTCATTATTTTCTGGCTGTTTTTGTAGTTCCTCTCTGTTCTTTCTCTTGCTCACTTTTGTTCATTATTTTCTGGCTGTTTTTGTAGTTCCTCTCTGTTCTTTCTCTTGCTCACTTCCCTTGCAGCCTATACATATATATATGCAGCTTATATATATATATATACACACACACACACACATATATATTTATATACTTATGTTTGTATACTCATATGCTTATGTTTATATTTATACTGATATATATTTATTTACATTTATATACTTATATATAAATAAAAGCCTATTTCAAATTGATAGCAACTTAAATTTGAATGTATTATAAAAATTCTCCATTTCTGCTCTCCCCTCCACATTCTGCTTTTCATGTTATATTTAACATCTTCTTACTTTGTGTATCTCTTAATTATTGTAGTTATTCTAAAGTTTGCTACGTTTGTCTTTTAACCTTCACAGTAGGTTTATAAGTGGTTAACTCACTACCTTTACTATATATTTGCCCTTACGAGTGAGATTTTTACTTTCCCATATTTTCTTGTTATTAGTATCTTTCCTTTTCTGCTTCAAGAAGTCCCTTTAACATTTCTTTTGAGGCCAGTTTGTGGTGAACTCCTTTAACTTTTGCTTGTCTAGAAAACTTTCCTCCAATTCTGAATGATAACCATAGCAGACAGAATATTCTTGGTTGGAAGTTTTTTCCTTTCAGTACTTCGAATCTATCATGCCACTCCTTCCTGGCCTGCAAAGCTTCATCTGAAATATCAGCTGATAGTGATTTGGCGATTCCCTTGTACTTAACAAGTTGTTTTTCTCTTGCTGCTTTTAAGATCCTCTCTTTAATTTTTGACATTGCAATTAACGTCTCTTGACGTGGATGTCTTTGAGTTCATCTTATTTGGAACTCTCTGTGCTTCTGGGACCTGGATGTCTATTTCCTTCCCTGGGCTAGGGAAGTTTTCTGACTCTTTCATTCTCTCTTTTCCTTCTGGGATCCCTCTAATATGAATGTTATTCCACATGACATTGTCCCATAGGTTCCTTAAGATATCTTCATTAATTTTGCTGTTGCTGTTGTTGCTTAGTTTGCTTGAGTTCCGCTGCCCTGTCTTCCAGGTCACTGATCGGTTCTTCTGCTTCATTTATTCTGAAGCTGAACCCTTCTAGCGTATTTTTTGGCTCAGTTACTGTATTCTTCAACTCTGTAACTTGCATTTGGTACTTCCTTATATTTCCTATCTGTTTGTTGAAGTCTCACTGTGTTCAACCATCCTTCTGACTCTGGTAAACATCGTTATAACCATTACCTTGAACTCTTTATCAGGTAGATTAGTTACCTCCACTTCATTAAGATCTTTTTTCTGAGGTTTTGTCCCCTTTTGTTTGGAAAATACTGTCTCTTCATTTTGCTTGACTCTATTTATTAAACAAAACAGCTACCTCTCCCAGTCTTGAAGGAGTGGCCTTGTATAGGAGATAAACTTTATTATTCAACCTTGCACTAGCTCTTGGTTGTCTCTCTGAAACTTTGTGATTATCTAATTAGCCTGAATTATTCTTGATAGATCCCACAGTTGTTGAGAGTGTGTTAAGACCTGCCAGTGTTCCAAAGGGAGTGATCTCAGCACCTAGTTTTAGACTGACTGGAAGACAGAGCCACAGGAAGGAGCTTTTGTAGTATACAAATATATAGCCCTGTGGCACCACAACTATAAACCCTGCTGACTGCCAGCCCAAGAGATCTGGAGGTGTCTCCTGAACTCAGGCTGCAAAAATCAGGGCTTCAGAGAAGTGCATAAACTTTTTGGAGGTACCAGCAAGCTGGGTTGAGGCTGAAGGAGAGATCAAAGATGGTATCTCCCTGCCAACATTTGAGAGCACCTTCCAGCACAAGTGGATGGGCCTTTTTCATAGGCAGACTATAATAGTGTTTCAGCCTGCTGTCTATGCAGTGCCTTGGGTATAGTAGCCCTCCCCAAACTGCCTTCCTATTATAGTCCCATAGGGTGCAGAAATTCAAGTCCCTCTGGCCACCAGGGACAGGTGATCAACAGACATTCCCTCTGTGGATTGCACTCAAGGCAGGCTTTAGCTAGGCTTCAAGAGTACTGAGGGTGGAACATATCCATGGCTTCAGGGATGCAAAAGGAGAACTATTATGGGCAGGATACACCCAAGGATTTAGTGAGGCAGGGAGATGGCTGGGGATAGGGCACGCCCACGGCTTTAGGGAGGCTGTCTGTGTCCAGGGTGCCTAACTGAACTTGCAAAGTGGACGGAGAGTGCAAAAATGGTGCTCACAAGCACCGCTGGACCCAAAGTCCCTACTGGTCCCAGCTACTTCAGCAAACACTTTAGAATTAGCAAATGAATCTCCTTCACATATAATTCAGTCACTTTTCAAACTGCTGCCTTTGCACTGGGTCCCAAGATGACTGCGCTTGTGTATGAGCCCCTCAAAAGCAGTATCTCAGATTCCCACAGCGCCCCAGGTTCACTGTACACAAGCTCCTTTGGTTTCCAAATCCATTTGAGGGGGCCTTGACTCTCCAGTGCAGGTTCCAAGAGTTGGCATACCCAAAGTGGGGTATAAACCCATCCCTCCTCAGGTAAAGACTCCAGACCCGTGAAACCCCTCCCTTCTTTGAGTTGCTGCACCAGGGGTAAAGTTTTTGGCAGGATCACATCTCTACCTCTCTTATCCATTTCAATGTGGCCCTTACATTCCTTGTTGTAGAAGGAGCTGTTCAGCTAGTTTTCAGTTCTTTCTGAGCAGGAGTTATTCCATAAGTAGCTGCAGATCTGGTGTGTTTATGGAAAGAGATAGTTCAGGGTGTTCCTAAACCGCCATCTTGAACTGCCGCCAAGTTCTCTTCTTTTAGATTCAAGTAAAACTAAATTAATAATTACTAAGAACAGCACAAAGAATGCAATCACATTTTTGTAAAATTATTTGTCTGTTTATACAGCTTTCAGAAGCGCACAGAGCACTACTTACCAAATTTATGAATGTCTAAGAATCCCCTGGAGGGAATATTAAAACAGATTGCTAGGCTCACACCTTTACAGATTCTGATTCAGTACATCTGGGATGGAGCCCAAGAATCTGCATTTTCCCCAAGTGTCAGAGACTGAAGCTGTCATTCAGAAAGTAGCAATAGTACAGAAAAATCCCTGCAATAAGATTTACCTACTTGTATTTCATGGTAGTGAGATACAGTGTGATTTATTTTAACTTTCTTCTTGAATTTTCTTAGATATTGGGTAAATTTTTTTTATAACAAATGTTCCATTTTTACCCAAACAATAAAATCATTATTCTAAAGAAAATCAGAAGCAAGAAACATTAACCTGTTCATACCTACAATTTGTACAAAAGCTTTCTCTGAGATCTTTAACTCTTCCTCTCCCTCTGAAAAGCTGAACCATGTTTTATTAAACTCACCCACCTTGAAGAAAAGTTACAAGAGTTTTTCTCTAAGTGGCTACTACCATGAAAGAAACTGATATTTGCTATTTCAAAAAGAAGGCATACATTTTCCCATCTTACCAGATTAAATATTTAACATCAATGTGATAGTCCAAGTCCTATCATCAGTCAAATATACTAGATATGTATGAAAATGTACATAGTATGGTCGACTACAGGAACAAAACAGCCCAACTCAACACTAATTTGAAAACAGGAGGACAATGTTATTAGCAATATTTGTAAGTACAATAACCACTGATTACATCTGGACCTTCAGTATACTTCAATATCTGTTTTAAACAGTTACAACCCCTAATAAATTATTCCTAAACAGTACTTTTATATAGTCCTTTATATAGTTTTATGGCCCAATGTCATTAACTCAAATTAAAAAAAAGGTATGGTCAGACTTACACAAGGAACACTAAATGTTCTGCAAACTAGGAATAAAGGTGTTACCTAAAAGATATTTGGATAAGAAGGAAACAGAAATCGATTGTTAAAACAGTTCAACTTTGTGTAGCTTTCAAGAGAAGTTTACATGTAATTCTATTCAGAGATAAAAATTTCATGAATAATCATTAATTTCACACCAGGAAAAAAGGCCTGGTAGCCTTAATTTAACTCTGTAGCTAACAACAGTATTTACAAATAAAATTATTTCAACTTCAGTAGTAAAAAAACAAAATGCTAATAATTAACTGAAAAAGAGTCAGTAATGCTGAGATTAGAGTCCAAAACCCTTAAGTATCTTTAAATGACCCTCTAAGAAAGCTGGATTAGAAAGCAATCAGAAATAAGATCTCTGTAGAGTATAATCAATCAAATATAGAAGTAGAACTTAGAAGTAGAATGTCTTTATTTTTCCTAAATTTCCATACTTTCAACAACTGTGTTCCTACTAATAATCTTAAATCAATCAATTGAATTTCAATCCTATTATCAAGTTAAAAGTACCAAGTACTCTGATTATGATTTATCTGCAAAAGAAACAGTACAATCCAGTATTTTTCCTGTTTTTAAACAACAACAAAAAATGTTTAGTCTGGAGCACAGGTTTAATGCTTACTTTACATATTTCTCTAACACATTTAAAAATGTTTAAGAACTATAATCTGGTTGTTAATAATGTCATTTCTTACCAGGATCTGCTAACCCAGTGGTCTCTAAGAGTATGTAATCAAATTTCCCCTTCTTCTGCATCAAATTCTCAATAGCTCTAAGGCCATTGTCCCTGGAGAATACCAAAACATAAAACACAACTGATTACCTGAATACTTTAAACTGATCATTATAAACGTTTAAAATACATTTAGCAACCTGAGACAAAAATATCCTTAGGCATGTGAAAACTTTAACTCATTCCCAAACTTCTAACACAACATCCATCAATATTTACCAACGGTGGGGAAAAACAGAGGCATATATACTGATAAGTAATATAAATCAGATACATGAGGAGTTAATACTTTAATTTTATTAAAATTAAAAGCAGAGGAAACTTTAATAACCCTAACTGAAGTCAAAATCTGCTATTTTTATAGTATTACGAAAGAAAAAATTCAACATCCAAAACAATGATAAAATTTATGAATTACAGTGGTTTACTATAACATCTAAAGGGACATGAACATTACTTTTCAATTCTGTTCTGAATAAGAGTACCAGACTTTAATTTCCCTTTTTTCTTAGAACGTCGACAGTGCAAGAAAATACTTACTGGATTTCATTTTGGTTGTTCAAGAAAATCTGTCATGACGTTAGCTTTGTTAATATATTTGACTCAAAGTCAAATCTAAGTTGTAAACGATGTAGAAAAGATTTAATTCACTAAAATATACAAAGTCAACAGTACAGGTATTAATTTTCCTAATTTACTCAACAAATATTTGAGTGAATAGGTATGTCAGGTCCTTTTCTAAGATCTATGGTATATTAGTGGAAAAAAGAGACACTGTCCTTGGAAGCCAACTATCACTAGTGGAACACAACATGAGCTTTTTCGCCTTTTTGATGGTCATTTTTGTTTTTAGAAGGTGAATCTCTGGAAATAAGACCAATGACTCATTCAACATAAAATAATAATTTTTACACATGAAATGTGACTTTCATGTACCACAGAAATTACTAATTAAACCCTGACATCAAAGAAAATAAAAAGAAACTCAATAAAAGAACCAAAGCATTAGAGCAGAAAGAAAAATAAATAAGACAGCAAGACTCTGAGAAAATACATCCTAATAAGTTATTTTCTGTGAAAATACAATGAAGCAGACTGTGTAAATTCAGTTACATTACACGAGAAAATCAAAGCTGGAAATATAATCAATGAACATTTATAACCAACCAACAAGCACACAATAAACACATTCCTCACTTTACTGAACAGCAGAGGCAACCGTTCCTAAGTTCCAGCCATTCTTCATAGAGCTCTCCATTTTGGCTGACAGCTAAGGACTTCTCCACTGCACTTCCTGGAATAATTAACAAGAAGCAGTCTTTAGATTATGTTCACTAGCCAACCAAAAACAAAGATGAGGATATCAATAACACCGATTTCAAATCATCTTATACAAATACCTCTTATAACTTTTATTCTTTCATTCTGTTTGTGCAGCCTCAATGTTTTAAACTATACTACTCTAGATTATTTCAGCTTTTATTTTTTAAAGAGGATTTAAGTCCCTAAAAAGGCAAATCCAAAATTAATAACTCATACCTACTTCTTTGGTCTTCTCACTTGCCCACTCCTATATCCTAATAGAGTGGCTATTTCAAAAGCACTTCTTGCCAACTAGTATGCTTAATATATTGGTTTTTATATGCCTTTAAACCTCTTAAAAGACTGCCTTCTCTATTTTTTTTTTCTTTTCATTCTTCTTCTAAATTGTTTTGTTTCTACCAGACAGACTACGCAATACTCCCGGTATGAGTAAAAACCCCAGTTCATTGTGAGGAAGTTTGTTGGCCAGGGTATCAATGTGCTCATTTAAAAATTAAATTTTTAAACAAAAGTGTCCTAGCAATACTTAAGAAAGAATAATATATATGTGAAATTCTGAGACTGTTATCATACAAGAATGATTTTAAATATCTTACTTTTCCTCCAATAAGTGTATCAAAGCCAAGGAAGAGTTCTAAATATCCAGGAAAGCAAATGGCCACAAAAGAAAATTGAATAATTTTTCATATATATATTCTTTGTTTATATTTCAGTTAGGCAAGGATAAAGAGCTCGGAATGCAACTGATACAGAATTCAGGGTATAGAGCATATGAATAAAATGCAAAGGAAATATTGCAAATAAATCGTTTATATAAATTATATAAATGATCCAGAAGGTATGAAGAAAAATAGTAATAAAAAATAATAAATGTGATCAGCGTTAAACAGATCAGTTAATAAGAAGCTGGAGTACAAGACGATGATTTTAAAAATCTTAGTATTTTTATTTTGTTTAAAAGGGCTTTTCACTTTAGTTTATTAAAATGAGAAATCAAGTTTAACAGGTTCTCCCTTCTCATACACAAAATCTAGCTCCTTTATTCATTTACAACTGAGAAAATAGTATGCTTTAAGGAATAGCTCAACATAAAACATTTTTTGGCTAAAAGCGAGCTACAGTTAAAATTCACACTTAAGAAAAAAAACTTCTAAAAGTAATCAAAGAATTGTCTAACACTACTGTAGAGATTTTCTTTAAGCACAGTTCAATATTAAAAACAAAAAAAATGGAATTTTAAATGCATGTATTTCCACAGACAACTGCAAATGCTTGAGATGGAAACAATGTTTAACTTCTTTAAATCTTCAGTTTTAAATGCTTTGCAAACAATAAACATCCAACAAGGTAAAGTTGTAAAAACTGAAGGATTTTAAAGAATTTTTCAAAAGTTACAAGTGAACGATATAGTCAGTACAAAAGTACATAGAAAGTGCCTGAAAGAACTTTCTTTCATATGTTTATAGATTTTTACTTCTGGATTTATTTCATGCAAAAACTTAATTTAATTCTATTGCTGTGAATTCCAAAGTTACATAAAATTTTATAAAAACTATTTAATTTCAGTATCTCAGGTCTGTACAAAATAAAGCTTGAAAACGAATTAATTTTCCCAAGACTATCCGCATCAACATGTTCACATTATAATACATTGTATTTTCATTTTTAAATATGGAATATCAGGTCACCAGGGGAATAAGCTATCCTGTAAATTCTTACAGCATGGCATTCACTGAACTTTACTTACCTTCCCCAAATTCGTTTAAAATAACTGCTACTCTTTTACTATGTTGTTCTGTCAAAATATAGTTCAGAAGTGTTGTCTTCCCAGCACCTATAAAACATATTTGTTTTAAATAACAACATCCAAGGCTAATTTTAAAGGCACACACACAAAAACAGAATCCCAATGTTTTTAAAAATTTGTGTGCTATTTAAAAAATATTATTTAACTATGGTATAGAAGATTCTAGAGGAAAAGATTAAAGTATCCTCTACAAACTATTAAAAAACCTTTATGTGGACATAAAATCTAATAAATATTTACAAATATGCCTACAACTTGGATCACAGCTTTCTTCAACCTCATATAACAAAAATATGCCTTCTCTACAATTTATAATATAATTAATATAAAGACATCTAAATTTTCTATTAAGAAATTATTGAAATAATGACTTCCAGGGAATAAAGTACTCATACTTTATTTATTTAAATGTAAAGTAAATTTACTTTATTTAAATTACTTATGTACTTTATTTAAATATTTAGACACTTTCACATGACAATGTTTCTTAGCCAAGAATATACGGTTTACTTCCCTAAAACTTACATATAAAGCCCTATCTTTTATTTCAACATTTATCATTAACCAGACACAAATTCAAACTGACTATAGAGCTACTTCAGTACTTAAAGTAACCTCTAAGAAAACACGTATATATATACAGCTGACCCTCGAACAAGTAACTGTGTGGGTTGTAGGTCCACTTTTATGTGGATTTTTTTCTGTAAATATAGTACAGTACTGTATTTTCTCCCTCTTATGATTTTCTTCGTAACATTTTTTCTCTAGCATACTTTATTGTAAGAACACAGTATGTAATACATATAACATACAAAATATGTGTTAATAGACTATTTATATCACCAGTAAAACTTCTGGTCAACAGTAAACTATTAGTTGAGTTTTGGGGGAGTCCAAAGTTACTGTGCAGGAAGTTGGCACCCCTAACCCCCACACCGCTACAGGGTCAACTGTATCTGTCTACCTATCTATAAAACACACACAAAAAGGGAGAACGGATGTAGAAAATGTTAACAATATACACAATATTCAGTACCAGGAAGATAAATTCATAAAGCTACACTAACTTTATCCAGTAGGTGGCAGGTTAAACCTAGTATGTTCAGCTCAAGTAGAAGAAAAACATTTATCTTGTGAACAGCTATATACACCAAAGTTCAAAGACGAAAAACAAACAAACTGCACAGTGGTGTAGTTTAATTGTACGAGTATGTCATTTACCTACTTTTCTGTTGGTGGGTATTTGGGCTATCTCCAGTGTTTTATTTTCCCAGTCTGCTAAGAACTTTTATGTGTAAGCTTGTATGCAACTTCTGAAGTACATTTACAAGATTTTTAGCCTGTAACTAGAAGGGATTTAATGACCATTAGGGTATTAATATCTTCCACATTTTAAAGTCATATTCCTTTAAAGGCTGAAGGGATGNCTTAAAAAAAAAAAAAAAAAAAAAAAGCTCAACATCACAAAAGTATGAAGTATAGAATGAAAGGGACAGAGCTTTAGGAGGCAGGGCAATGAGGAAACTCTTAGAACCAGTCCAAGTGTGAGACAGACCCTGAACATGAGGGCAGCACTAGGCAGTGGCAGTGAAAATGGAAAGGCAGAGGTGGATGTAAAAGACCTTCTAATAAAATTACTAGGACTTAATAATTAACCATATTAAGAAGCAGAAGACTTTAAGGCACAGTTCATTCAAAAGTCTGCTATGGGCCAGATTTCATGCTGGGCCTTGGTGAAAAGTGCACAAAACAGAGACAAACTGTCTCTACTTTCACAATGCTTACAAAGCCTAAGAGAGTGGGAGATGAAAGGTAATTCAGACCAATAACGAGGCAATGACGTCACAGAACTATAGAGTGGACAGATATATAAGCACCTAAAAGGGAGGTCTAAGCAGAGGAATAACAAAAAAGTATTCCAGGGGCTAAAATACTTGGTACCCTTCATAAGTAAAAGTAGTTCAATGTGGTTAGACCACAGTTTTGAAGGCTAGAAAGACTGTCAAGAGCCAGATCACATAGGACCTTTTGATTCAAGTTTAGGAATTTGAACTACAAACCAAATGGAAATCACTGAAGGGTGTAACACAGTTGACATTTACAAGGATCATTAAGGCTAAAATACAGAGAATATATATATTAAAGGGAAGAATGACACAAGACTAGTTAGAAAACTTTTAGAATATTCCAAGTGGTTGGAATCACAGGAGCAGGAGGATTGGAGGGTAACGTAACATACGAAGTTTTTGATCTGCTGAGTTTGAGATGTGTGTGGGACATCAAAATAGAAACACAGTGTGAAGTTGAAAGGATGGACAGAGGTGGGAGAAATTTTAAAAGAGAAAAGCCAGAGAAGTAGGTGGAAATTTCATAAGAAAAACGTGATGGAAGCTTACAGAACAATGTTTCAAAAAAGAGAAAAAGGTCAAGAATAAGCAGTGAAACTAGATCCCCTATATTCAGCAACAAGGTTGTTGGCACAAGTTCTCATTCTTAAGCTTCAGAGCATTACCTCCAATGCTCCACTGGCCTAGGAATAAGAAAAATGGGAAAGGCCAAAGGGGGAAGACTGAACTACACTGTCTCAGACAAGGAATTTCCTTAACTTCTTAGAGCAGCCTCTGAATAACAGTGGGGACACACCAAAAATAAATTCCTTTATAAAATTAGTCCGGAAGAAAAAGGAGAACTCAGTCTACAAAGTGAAAAAAGTTAACACCAGAGATTTAATTCTTATTTTTATGTAAAAGGCCCTCAGGTGCACCAAGTTTGTACTTGTCTCTGGCATCATCTAGGAATGGTGTTATTGACCCCAAATCGCTTCACTTTATTTGTATTTCTTAACTTTCCCCCACACTTTTAATATGGTCCTGTATTTATTCTAGCCCTTCTAGTAAAATGTAAGGCCTTAAAAAAATACTTCTCAGATTCTTTCAAGAAAGTACCTCTAGTGTAAGCCCCCAGTGTCCTTCAGGAAAACTGCACAGTTACACACCCATGAATTTAAGTGTCCATGTGCATTCCTGAACGTCCTCGTTTTGAAAAAAGTCTAGGAGAGTAGAGATTTTATTCTTACTTTCTCCTAGAGTGCTTCGCCAACAGACCTCAAACAAAAAAATGTTTATAGGAGTCCCCTCCCCGCATAGCTAGAAGAGGCTGGCCCGTGGGGAAGGGGGTAATCTACTAAAGAATGCCCCTTGTGGGTCTGGCATTTTACAGACAGGACACCCTTTAAAGGTAACAAACATAAAGATAGGTGTTTCCTGCCCCATTTAGCAGTTAAGAAAACAAACTCAACCAGGTGACCGATTTTACTTCCACTTTCCAGTAAGGTTGACGAGCTTCAGAAAGGTAAGGCTACTTGTTAGAGGCCAAAGGGCTAATCAGGGGGGCGGGTCCAAGCCTCTAAATGCAAACCCAAAAGTAGTTCCAAAATGCGAGGTTAACTTTCAATCTCCCTCGATAAATGTGAATCTAACGCAAAGGGTCTGGGCATCCTTGAGCCCCGAGATGAAAAACACTCAAACGGGGAGCGAGTGACCCAGCCCCTACCTCAGAGACATGTGCTGTCGCCCAGAAGGCCCAGATGCCTAAGGTGAAGAGGCACCGGCAGCCCCCAAAATCCCAGGATACCAGCGTTCACGGCATTTTCTGACCGGGATGGTTAGTTACCTAAATACCCGGTGATAATTGTGACTGGGATCTTAACGCCGGGACCAGACTTTTCCTCCTCCTCTCTTAGCTTCGTCTCAATAGGGACCAATTCAGGACAGTCCTCCTCCGCCTGCTCCTCTTCCTCACCCGCAGTACCCAAAGCCGGTAACATCCCGGCCAAGTGCACAACACGCCTCTCTCCCTCGGCGCAGGAGACGGGACCAAAACACCGAAACGCAGCTGCGCACGCCGAAACGCCACGCCGGGCGCGTTCTTGACGTCATCACGCCGCGACGTGTGGCGCCTCCAGGTCCCGCCCAGATTACCTGAGCCCCGGTTGAGTACCGCCTCGCCCCTTAGCCACGCCCCCAGAGGATCTGGGCACGCCCCCGAGGCGTGTTCTCTGAACGTGCGCGAAGCGGGGCGGAGCTGTTAGGGCTCTGACCCGATGCTGTCACTGTGTGCACCGACTGAGACCTGGGTGGTGGGAGGCTGGAGTGGGTAGCTTGACCCATAGTCCCCGTAGAGAACAGACTTTATCAATTTGACATTTTTTACTGTCATTAAAAAACTTTTTTTAATTCATAGGGGAAAGAATGGGAAGCTGTAACACTACTATATTAATTGTAATTTTTCTACCTGAAGGAATAACCAGTGAAACTTTTCTTCTTTTTTATAACTACATATTTTACATGTATATCCAAATTTTTACAATGTACATGCATTACGTTTATTTATTTTTCTTTCTCATTTCTTATTTGGACTCGTAACCTGTATTCATTTATCATATTCTTTGGTTCATGACACTCTCATCATCAATCCATGGGTAGCTCTCCTTTATATTTATATGTTTATAATGAACTCCTCTGACCTCATCCCTAGCCCAAGAACATTACAGTAAGTTATACCTATCTATGTGGAGCCAGTACCTTGTTCCAATCCTCTGGCTCTGTCTCTCCCCTAAGATAGTAACAATTATCCTGAATTGAGTTCACGTGACTGATCATTCCCTCCTTTCTTTTTAGTGTTATCAAACATATATGTGCATAGACAATATGTTGTTGAATTTTGCTTGTCTTTGAACTTCGTAAAAAGGGTATCATACAGTATGTAATCTCCTGGGGTTATCTATATTTTCAACTCCTCTGTTGTATTATATTCAGTTATGTGACTATACAGCAACTTCTTCATTCATTTCCTGTCAATTATTTCAGGTTTTGCTCTATGGACAGCATTCAGCGACCCTTCAGCACTGTATTACTGCCTGAACAGAAGCTGTTACCGCCCTGACCACTTTCCCTTACACATTTCTCAGACACGTTCTTGCAGATTCCCTTACGTGGCTCTGACAGAATGTTTTACTAACATCTCTTATCTCACCAAGAGCAACCTGCGCCCAGAAGGCCAGCTAAGTCAGGGTGGCTGACAAAGATTGCTGTAATAGTATATAGCCTTGGTCAGAGCAAAAAGTTTTCTACACCACCGTGGTCAAAAGTTAAAAGCACTCCAAGTGTTCATCACCCGATGAATGAATAAATAAAATGTGATACATCCATACAATGAAAAGTGATCTCACAACAAACAGGAATGAAGTACCTGTATAAGATGGTTGAACCTCAAAAGCATTATGCTGAGTGAAAGAAGGCGTTCACCTCACGTGTTGGAACACCACATATCGTATGATTCCATTTATGTGAAATGTGCAGAGTAGGCAAATCTATGGAAACAGAAAGTAGATCAGCTGTTACCAGGGACTGGGCGCTGAGAGGAGTGACTGCTCATGTGTTTATTTTGGGGGTGATGAAAATGTTCTAAAATTGATTGTGGCGATGGTAGCACACACACAAAAAAACCCTGAATTGTATACTTTGTTTTTTTAAAGATTTATTTATTTGAGAGAGAGAAAGAAAGAGAGCGTGGGGGAGGAGGGGCGGAGGGAGAGAATCTTCAAGCAGACTCCTTGCTGAGGGCAGAGCCCCACTCGGGGCTCGATCTCACGACCCATGAGATCATGACCTGAGCTGAAACCAAGAGTCAGACGCCACCCATGTGCCCCCGTATCCTTTAAATAGGTGTATAATATGGTATATGAATTTTACTCCAACAGAGCTGCTATTTTTAAAAGTGTTAAAGTTTCCTCTGTGCATTAAAATGTGGGGGGTGCCAGGTGAATTTGCAGAGAAGCACTCCCTGCAAGGTCTGCTTCCAGGCGTCTCAAATCCTGGCCTTCTGAGCAGTTAAGTCTGGACCTAATTGGTGGTGATTTCTCAGCTGAGCCACACACAGGCATGACTATAAAGATTACAGCTTAATGAATTTCTTTCTTTCCCATCTGTTTCTGTAAGACTCTTCAGCAATATATCTATCCATGAATTCTGTAGAGTTCTGCTATTTTTTTTCTTTTATTAATTTTTTTCAAAATTCAGCATGCATGTGTCTGAAGAGGGGAGGGTTTTGATATATTCAGATATATGGCTTGCAATCTCAGCTCTCCGTACACGTGTGTGACTGTTTTTGCTTGTATCTTAACATAGGACTTTCCACTTTTATCCATTCTATTTTGAGGGAGGTTTTGTTGTTGTTGAATCCCAAATGCCATTTAAAATAAGAAAAAAAAATCCTAATTATAGTATTGTAGAATCTATTGCATTTTCTAAGGTAACTTTAAAATTTCCTCAGTTTTGCCATTTTGTTTGGTTTCAGTAGATTTGTGGCAAAACAACAACGACAACAATAATAGTAATGTGTGGATGCCTTACCATCTGATAGGCATTGTGTTAAGCACATCAAAGGCATTATCTCCTTTAACTTGGCAAGATAAATATTATTTCTGTGCCCATTTTATAGACACAGAAACTAAGCCTTGAAAAGTTAAATATCTTGCTCAAGGTCATACAATGAGTAAATGGCAGCCCTGGGGCTCATCCCAGATTTACCGGATACTCAATCCCATGTTCATCTAAACCGTGGATCTTCAAACTTTTTCTGTAAAGAGCCAGGTAGTAAATATTTTATGTGTCACAGGTCAACAGTCAAATTCAAGGATATTATGTAGGTACTTAATCATAAGAGAGAAAAAATTTCTGCAAATCTTGAAATTTGAATTTGATACAATTTTCATATGTCATGAAATACTATTCTTTTCATTCTCAGCTTGCAGGCAGTACAAAGAGAGGCAATAAGCCGTTGTCTGCCAACGGCAGATCTAACTAACATGCGCTGCCTTGTTAAGCTGTATTAAATGAAATTTTGCAAAAATATATCATCTTTGCTATTTTTTTTGTTTATTTACTACTCTTTTTTTTTTAATAGCATCCTTGCTATTTTAAGCGTAGTTTGTAAATCCTTCACCATTGCAACAATGCCTTGCCCTCAAAGGGTAGGGCACCACAGTTACCACCATATTCATCTTCAGAGGAAGATCTGAAGCCGAGAGGCTTAAACTATTTCTCCAAGGAAACTGATACCTGGTCTGAGAGGGACCTGATTTAGGCGGCACCTGAGTCTTCCTAATGGGAGGAGCCGCCTGCATTGGAGTGGAGCAATAAGCCCCCTGGCTGTCTGGATTCCTGCATTCCAGCAGCTCAGCTTTGAGACAGTAACCTTGCCTTAAGTCCTTTGGCACAATTCCCTGCTCCTCCCCTTTGCCTCATTTTACTCCTTAGAACAGTTAGGAGAGAGTCGCCAGGAGAAAAAGTAAGGAGTGTAGTATAGCCAAATCAGAGGAAAGCTAAAGATATGCCAGCTTGGTTTTGCTTTTCTTTTGTTTGTTTTTTCTTCTCTCATTTTGCAACTTCCTACAAAGGAAAGAACACATTAGTGGCCCAAAATAGCTATTGGTTTAGAGGAAAGGAAACTGAGGGTTTCAGAATTAACCCAGTTCCTCTTACCTAGCTGTGGTTGGTAAACAAGCAACAAACAAAACATCTGTTAAACACTTAACATTTATCGACTTATTTGCTGGTTTTTCACCAGGTGCACATGAACTTAGTGGGAACATCTCTGAAAGGCCAGAAGCCAAAGGCTTTTTGTGACTGCTTCCATTAGATTAGAATATCAATATTCAAATAGTGTATGCCCTCTGTTAAGATGTAAAACCACTGTAAGGACAAGAAATAATACTCTTTCCCGAAGAACGCTGATGGTGGCTGGCAGGTGAAATAGGTACATTTCAGTGCTATGGGAGAGTGTGACTTTCATTTCAAAGGCTGTCAGGAGTATTTAACTCCCTGTCTCAGGCTGTTAAAGCACACTGTAAGCATAAGGCTTAATTTACAGGCCAGTCACTTGTAGATCAGTTTCACTCATACACACACACAAAAGAAAACATTACTGAAAGCCAGCAAGCTGGCCACATGAGTGGTGAATTGTTGTCTCCAAAATATACTATCAGGCAAGGAATGGACATTGAGCAAAACCGAAAAAAAAAAAAAAAAAAAGTTGTGCAACGATTTTGTTGTAATAGTTTAGGAGGCTGTCTAAATAACATCCTCTTCTCTTGTCAATGGACATTTAAAAGTGACATTTGTGGCTTTAAGTTTTACGCTCTGCCTTTTACAGTTTTAGAGAAGTGGCAAAATCCACGGGCACCTACGTGTGATTTCTGCAATGTAAGTAAAAGACACAGAAACAAAAATAAAATACCTTCACTCTTCCTTCTTCTAACTATTCCTTCAAATTCCCTCAAAGAGCGTTTAAGTTGCACTTAACCGAAATATCGTGCAAAGAGCAAAACCAGGTCTCCCCAGTTTCAAGCGAGTGTCTTCTGAGCCCCATAGCTCTGTCTCTCCACAAGGCACCGTGATTTCACTTAGGAGGAAAGATTCACGAATCCTTCTCAGACTGATTTACTTCTCTGTTATTATTTTCATGTTTCTGCTCTGGCCTGGAGTTCCATTGTCAACTACTCCATTTGGATTTGGATTTACAGGGCAATACCTCTAAGTAAGGAACAGGCGAGGCTAGGCAGGGAAAGACAGGTAGGGGGGCATGGGATGAGGCTCACAAAAGTCAAAATGTGGGAGATAAAAGGAAACCAGAGATAAGGGAACAAACCAGACCATCCTGGCCTAGGTGTCAGAGGTGAGCTCTTGTTGTAACAGCGCCTTGGGACCAACCAAGAATTACCAGACCCTAAAAAGGATGTAAGCCATTGAAGGTGTTATCACTAGTCCTTACTCAACAGTGCTGTCAATAGACATGTTAAACAGATTGAAGTTCCCTGATTAGCTTTCTATAAAAGACCATCCCTAAAGGCCCTCCGTGGCTACCCTGTCGCAACTGAGCTGCCCAAGTGCCCCCAGAATCCTGATTTTTAAGCTACGTATGTGGCCTCCAGGATACCTACCTGGCAGCTGGGTATGGCCACGTACCAGAGTTCTGGCTAATGGAATGCAGAAATGCCATGGGGCAGCTTTGCGGAACATAGTGTCCTTCATTCCTTCCTTTATCTTCCTGCCTGGGATGCCACAGTGGGGGCTGAAGAAGAGAAGCCATGGTTACTGAGGAGAGAAGCCATGCCCTACGGTGAAGGACAGGGGGAGCAGGGACTTGGAAGCAGCCTGCACACTGAGCATAGCACTGAGTAGAGCTGCAGAAGAGGAAAATGAAATTTTATATTGTTTAAATTTCTGTTTTTGCCACTGAGACGAATCCTCACCCGCAGAGGGGTTTATTCGTTGGTCTTTAAAATAATATCAGTAACAGGGGGCCCCTGGGTGGCTCAGTCGGTTAAGCATCTGCCTTTGGCTTGGGTCATGATCTCAGGGTCCTGGGATCAAGTCCCACCATCGGTGCCCGGTTCAGCGGGGAGTCTGCTTCTCCCTCTCCCTCTGCCTGCCACTCAACCTACTTGTGCGCACTCTGTCAAATAAATAAAATAATACCAGTAACAGCTGAATGCATCAGAATGAGAAAAAATTCAAACAGTACAGTCGCATCTAAGGCAAAAATTGGCCATCTCTGATACTCCCCAAACCCTCATCCCCCCCTTCACTGATGTCACAACCTCTGTGAGTGACTTCATGATGTTGGTCTGGAATTTTTTTTTTGCCTAGTACTATCCCTGCCACTGTCGTAGTAATCGGTTTTCTATGCATCTGTACACATATGTGACTTTTTAATATCACAATATAACTAGGAACATACAAATAGGCTTTGTTCTGGAACTCGCACTCTTAACGTGTGCTGATCATTTTTCCTTCTCACTAGAGTTAAAACTGCATGATTCATTTTTAACCATACATGGTATTCCTTAATAGAGATATATTATTAAAAAGAGAGAGAGAGATTAGAACTCTTTCACCCTATCTTTGTAAGGGTCCTGGAAATTGGTTAGTCACCTCTAAAACATGCTCAAAAATAAAGTGAACAAATTAGCAAGAAATACAGATAGGTGTTCTGATAAGCTAAAGCTTGTACGCATGATAATAAATTTTATTCCGATTCCAGCTTGGTATTTGAGAGTGGTTAGCTTCCCTCTAAATTAGTTCAGTTTAATTATAAAATATTAAGGTTTAAATTTATAATTTCCTCTCAAAAGTTCTGGGTTACTTATAATTCATGTGATTCTTTGAACATACTCTATTTTATAACAAGCTCATGTTTTGGAGCGTGCGTTTACTATATGTAACGTTACATATGTACTTTTATAATTTAATTGTAGTTTGTGAGTTTTGGGCAACAATGTACACAATACATGGCTTAAATTATTCATTTCTGAGTTGCTGTTTGCAGAAAAGTTGAGTTTACCTATTGGGTCTTGATTATTGGGTTACTTTGTGCTTGAGTTATAACTTCTTTTCAAAACCCAGAGTAATACTACTGGAAAGTGTTAGTAGATAGACTATTAGTCTATATACTTTTATATCTTGATGTTTCTTTTTTTAAGATTGATTTATTTATTTAAGAGAAAGAGAGCGAGTGAGCATGAGTGGGGAAAGGGGTAGAGAGAGAATGAGAGAAAGAATCGCAAGCGGACTGTGCACTGAGCACTGAATCTGATGTGGGGATCGATCTCAGGACCTGAGATCGTGACCTGAGCCTAAACCAAGAGTCGGACACTTAACCGACAGAGCCACCCAGGTGCCCCCAGAACATTTCATAAACAAAAATGGATGAAGTTAAAAAAACCATCAGGGCACCTGGGTGGCTCAGTTGGATGAGCGTCTCACTCTTGGTTTAGGCTCAGGTCTTGAATCTCATGGTTGTGGGATCCAGCCCCACATTGGGCTCCATGCCCAGCAGGGAGCCTGCATGTCCTTCTCCTTTTGCTCCTCCCCCCACTCTCTTTCTCATAAATAAAATAAAAAATCTTTAAAAAAAATGATATGTTCTAAACCAGACAAGCTAGTGATGATGATGGCAAGAGAAAGTTAGGCTTTGGCACACTTTTTTAGGCAATGATAAGTACAAAGTACATATGGAAGTGGTATTTATATAACTGTGTATAATTAATGATTACAGCATAATCAAGTTGTTAACAGGGTTTGTCTTTGAGGGAGAAGAAATAGGGAGGGTGATATGGGTGGCAGAGGCAAAGAGGAAGAAGCAGCAAGCCCTTTCCCCCGAAAGAAAAAAAAAACTTTAGAAATAGCAGGTATAAAATTAAAAATTTTTAAAAATATATATTTAGAATATAATCCTGTTTAGATAAAATTGAATATATTTGAATATACACTGGACCCTTGAAAAATGTGGGGTTTAGGGGCACCGATTCCTCATGCAGTTGAAAATCTACATATAAATTTTGACTCCCCAAAAACTTGATAGCCTGCTGACCAGAAGCCTTACCAATAGCATAAAAAGTCAATTAACACATACTTTTATTATATACTTTATTCTTACAAATAAAATAAGCTAGAAAAAAATTAGTATTGAGAAAAATCATAAGGGGGAATACATTCACAGTACAAACTCATGTTGTTTAAGGATCTACTGTATGTATGCATGTGTATGCTGACATGTTTATGGGGGGCTAATATGTT
Organism: Ailuropoda melanoleuca; assembly: GCF_002007445.2. Classification (NCBI taxonomy): domain Eukaryota; kingdom Metazoa; phylum Chordata; class Mammalia; order Carnivora; family Ursidae; genus Ailuropoda; species Ailuropoda melanoleuca. The sequence continues at coordinate 23,674,405 of NC_048234.1, read as the reverse complement.
TGGAAGGGTACACATCATTGTAATAGTTTGGTCCACCTCGGGGAGGTAGAATAGGTGATGGGGCAATGGGAAAAAGGAGAAATTGTAACTTTTATTTTTTAAATACATCTTTGTATCATGTTACTGGTGATAAAAGGCATCTACAATTTTTTTAACCTGAAAACTAAACTTTTTTTTTTTAAAGATTTATATATTTATTTTAGGGAGACAGAGAAAGAAAGAGGAGGGGCAGAGGGAGAGGGAGAGAATCTCAAGCAGACTCCCTGCTGAGCTCAGAGCCCACGTGGGGCTTGATCTCCAAACCCTGACATACAACCTGATCCGAAATCAAGAGCTAGACACTTAACCAACTGAGCCACCCAGGTGCCCCTGAAAGTTAAACTTCTTAAAATAAATAAGATATATATCAACAACCTTTTTATGAAAAACAAATTTTAAAATAAGTATCAAAACATTAATTGCATATGCCTTTTGACCTAGACATTCTACTACAAGGAATTATTCTAAAGGTAGGGTGTTGGAAACAGGCTAAGTATCCAACTGTAGGGAATAGCTAAATAAATCTGGCTCTTTCATACATTGGAATACTATGGTCAGGTAAGGCTTTGCATTTTATTTACATATGAAACTGCTAGAAGCACCTTTATTTTGAATAACCTCCAAGAAAAAGTTGGACAAAAAGAGTGAATGGAGCATTCTGATTAATAAGAGAATCTACACTGAAAGATGATGGATTTTTTATTGATCACAAGTGTGGTAAATTAGAATACAGCTTTACTTGAAAACTTTAATTCCCTGTAATATCTATATCCCATAGATTAACTAAACAAATAGGATTTCCTTCAACAAACATGTTGATAAGGTCGTGACATGCTTTAAAGTTAAAGGTTACATTCCAGGAGATTTAATAACTTTGAAGTTAACAATCAACTCACCTGGGGAGATACTTGGTCTTTTTCAGTAAACATCGAGGAGAAAAATTAATATAACAGCAACGGAGCACAAGTATGATGAATGTGTCATAACAGCAACAGAGCGTGCACAGACCTTTGCCCTACCTGGCCAGTGCTCTTTGTGCATTGTGCTCTTGTGGTCACCAGAATGTAAACACTCACTTTTTTTTCTTTACTGAGCAGCATAATAACCGGAGCAGTACTTTGACTTCTGAAAACTCTGGGGTCGATAAGATTCTGTCTCACCAAGTTTTGCGTGAAATATCATTGTGACCCATAACCTGTCTTTTATATTAAGTAAAGCAAAATCAAAATTTTAGGTTTAAAATACTTTATTTGGGGGACATCTGGGTGGTTCAGTCGGTTAAGCCTCTACCTTCAGTGCAGGTCCTGTTCCCAGTATCCTGGGATTAAGCCCCGGGTCAGGCTCCCTGCTCAGTGTGAGTCTGCTTCTCCCGCTCCCTCTGTCCCTTCCCCCTCCACTCATGTTCTCTCTTTCAAATAAATAAATAAAATCTTTTTTTAAAAGTTACAGAAATAACACAGAGATTCTCACATACTTTTCATTCTGCTTCCCCTAATTTTAATATCTCACACGATCATAATGCAATTATCAAAAGCGGGAGATTAACATGAACACAATACTATTAACCAATCGGCAGGCGTTACGCAATTTTTGCTGGTTGTCCCGCTAAATCCATTTTCTCGACCAGGATCTAATATAGGGTCTTACATTATTGATTGTCACATCTCTTTAATGTACTTATCCTGGGGCGTTGCTCAATCTCTTTCATGACTTCTGCACTTTGAAATAGTACTTGGTCAGTTACTTTGTAGAAGGTCCCTCAACTCAGGTTTGTTTTATGCTTATTTGGGATTAAATTCAGGTTATGCATTTGGGATTGGAATACGATAAATTGATAGTATAGCCTCTGTGCATAACTTCAGAAGGTACATGATATCCATACATCCCTTTACTGCTGATATTACCTTTGATCACTTGGTTAAAATGGTGTCTGCCAGCTTTCTCCATCATGAAGTTACTATTTTCCCCATTACAGTTAATAAGTATCTAGGGAGGAGATATTTTGAGACTATGTAAATATCTTACTTCTCATCATATTTTAGCCCACTAATTTTATCATCCATTATTCTTTTCTAAAGTTACAGCTGGGGCACCTGGGTGGCTCAGTCGGTGATGCGTCTGCCTTCGGCTCAGGTTGTGATCCCAGGGTCCTGGGATCAAGTCCCATGGTGGGTTCCCTGCTCAGTGGGGAGTCTGCTTCTCTCTCTCCCTCTGCTGCTCCCCCAGCTTGTGCGCTCTTTCTCTTGATCTCTCTCTGAAATAAATAAATAAAATCTTAAAAAAATAAAGTTACAGCATCATTAAAGTGTAATTGACCTAGCCTAAAATTCAGCGATTTTAAGTGTACAATTCGAGAGTTTTAATTCATTTATACAGTTGTACAACGATGATTACAATCTAGTTTTAGAACACTTCCATCATCCCCTGAAATTACCTGTGGACAATCAATGTTCTCTCTCCTTTGGGCCCCAGGCAACCAGTGATCTATTTCCTGTCTTTATTTATACAATACTGTAATTTTTCTCAGTTTTTTGCTTGCCTTTTTACCCTTGTTCACGTGCACACTAACAGATGTAGACTCTGTAGGAATGAGAAGACCTCAGCCTAACACATTGCTTGGTATTTGACACAGGACGCTGATAAGCCTGGAAGCCAAGAGAAATGCTGAGTCATTCATTGACACCAGACTAAAAACGGACTTCGGATATTCTATATATTAGCAGGATCTGAGTGATGAAGCTGCTTTAGATCTTCAGTTAATTTGTAGAAATCATCCCAATTAAATTCTCTCTCTGAGTATGTGAAGTCAAAGGTATAATCTTTGATATTTTACAAGCACTAACTAATTCCGATTTTATCACATCAGCATGCCTTGGAAAAATGGCAAGGTCCAGAGGTTTTTGTTTCTTTGTTTTGTTTTGATCTGGCTTGTTAGTTTTATAGGTCCTGGCTCCTTGGTTTGCTGTTTAAAATTATTTTCATCCAGAGCCAACTTTACTAACCCAATGCAATATAATTTCAGGGATATCAGGTCTCTCCCACACCCTCCAGGAGAGGAAGAAAAAGCTTCATCCTTCTAACTGGCAGGGTATAGGTCAATGATAGCCCCCAGCTATGTTTTTTCTTAAAGCAGTGTTTTAAAAATCAGGACATTTTCATTTGTAAAAACTTACATATATGGCTTCTTTCAAAAAGCCCCTACATTTTGTAATACGTGTTTTTCATAACTGGAGGTAAATAGGGGTAGCCCACTCGAAGAACAGAGCACGTCTTCTTGGGTTTATTGTGTCCACACTGATACCCTATCCCATTTCATCAAGACTGATTCACTTAGTTAAGCTCCCTGTCCAGCCTCACTGGACATTTGTATTTGCGATCTTAGGTTTTTTTCATTGAGCCATAACCAACAGATAAAGATCACCAATCTTAAGTGTGCAGATTAATGATTTTTTTGACATAACAGATTTGTACATAGGAAAATGTAACTCTCTCTCATTTCTCATCTACACCCGGGACCCACCACTATTTCTGTCTCCCCACACTTCCAACGTGTGTGTCTATCTTGGTTAGATTAATATTTATTTTAACATTATTGGGACTGTGGAAATGATATTTACAGTTGAGCCTCATGGTGTCCTGTATTTTTTTCCTACTCAACTTTTCATTTTCCCTGAAACTGATGTTTTTCTTGTTTTTGTGTTTGTAGTTTTGCTTGCTTACTATAGTGAGCTTATCACTAATTCATCTCAAACTCTTAGACACTTGTCTAAAATGCCCTTTTCATATGTTCAAATGGATCTGGTGTTCCTTTAGTTTCACATTCTTAAAAAAAAAAAAAAGGTCTATAACACCTTGATCGTGAACTTATAGCTTTTAAAACCGAGATGACAGATTTCTGTTATTTAAACCATGCACTCTGTGGTATTTTGTATAGCAGCCCCAGCAGATAAATGCATAGTGTTTGGAAATTGCACAATAATGTGTCTTGGAGCAGGGTCTAATTTCATCTAGTATCTGGACATTCAGTAGCTCTTTCAATCTGCAAACTCATGTCCTTTCTTTGAATTTTCTGGAATTATTTTGTTGATGATTTCCTTCCTTTGGTTTTGTGTGTCTCCCTTTGTGAAACTCCTCTTACGTGGCTCTTAACCTTATTCTGGTCCTCTAATTTTCTTTTCTTTTTTTCAACTCCTATTTTCCATCTTTCTTTTTGATTTACTTTCTGGGAGATTTGCTCAACTCGATTATGTACACTTTCTCTGAATTTTTAATTCTGCTATCATATATCTTTTTAATTTCCCAAGGCCCCCCTTAATTCCTTGAATAGTCCTTTTAAAATTACATCATATTCTTGTTTCATGGGTACAATATCACCTCATATCCTTCTGTGCATATTAATAATAGTTTTCTGACCCCATTATAGTTTTGCTTTCTTCCAAGTTGCTTTTTTTGTTCATTTGGTCTGGTCTGTACCTTTTGATGAGAAAAAAAAAAACAAAAAACAAAAAAACTTTCTAAAGTCCTGATATATAAGGGAAGGAAGGCATTTTAGATTTCTTTCTGAGTCAGTAAGACTGTACACAAACTTAGTTTAAACCAAAAGCCTGGTTTACGGCCTGCCAAGCATACATTGTAGGTCTGCCTTGCAATGGAGGAGCCTAAAGGAAAACCATCTTGCCCTTAAGATATTGATCAATATTCCTAGTATTCCTTGACGTTAACTTGTGATTCCTGCCTATATGTTAACCTATAATCTGTTGAGCGTTTACAAAACACAGAAACATATCTAACCATGTAAAATCATTCTCCAGAGCACTTTCTTTCCTGCGAAGACCATGTTTCCTGGGCAGCTGTCCTAACTTGGGCTTGAATAAAACTCTTTGCTTCTTTTTAGAGATTCTAAAAGATGTGTTGATGGTTTTCCTTAAATGTTTGGTAATTTTTGGTTAGCTACTTGAATTTAGGAGTGAGGTACTAAAAATCTTCAGGGGAAATTCTGGTTCCACAGTGGGGAGCTGGGGGTTGTGGGGGAGAGCTTCATTTAACTGGTGGTTTCAGTTTCTGGTACTCTGGCTGGGCCATTTAACTGGGACATTAAAAAAAATTTTTTTTAATTTAAATTCAGTTAATGGACATACATTGTATTATCAGTATCAGCGGTAGAATTTAGCTATTCATCAGTTGCATACAACATCCAGTGCTCATTACATCACGTGCCCTCCTTAATGCCCATCTCCCATTTACCCCATCCACCACCCCTCCCCAGCAACCCTCAGTTTGCTTCCTATAAAGAGTCTCCTATGGTTTGCCTCCCTCTCTGTTTTCCTCTTATTTTCTTTTCCCCTCCCTTCCCCTAGAAGAACTAACCAGGGCACTCTTGATGCTGTATTTTATGCCTTTCTTCTCGGCTTGGTCTGATACCCCGACATTCCAATCTCCAACATGCTGGGATCAGAATGGAGATAAAAGACGTCAGCTTTTATTTGGTTACAAATGTTTCCATAAGTGTTCATGGAAACCACCTCCCTCTGTTCACTGTATTGAATCCCATCCCCAAATGTGCCAAGTGTCCCCCAGAAAGTGATTCTATCTTATCCTCTGCCAGGCTGGGAGAGGGCAGTGGGTGGGCACTTACAGTGTTGGCTAGGGCATCCAAAGAGGTCTAACTGCTTCTTAAACAGACTTACAAACCAATCCTGTTTTTAGTCCCACTGGATCGCCATTTCCAGAGGTACTGATATTCCCACGCCTTTTGAGAGGTCAGTGATGCAATCAGGCCTTCCTTAGCTTTCTCAGGGCAAGTTTAGGGATCACCTTTCTCAGATCTAATAAATAAGATACCTCTTGTCTGTATGGCTTCTAAGTTCTTAGAATTTGTTTTATCTTCTCTCCTAATCTCATTTGCACTGTGGGTTTCCGCCTTAAAATAACAATTCCTTTACTGTCCTTTTATTAGGTATCAGCAGCAAATGCAAATATCCAATCGATCACCCTACTTAGAAGTCCAGTTTTGCATTTTCACAAGGGAAAGAAAAGCTAGCTCAGGAGTGTTTGAAAACAAGCAGATCTGCTTTAATTTTGCTGCTGGCCATCCCTACACTCAGCGTGTCTGGTAAACAATTGGGTCCCTGGAACATAAATTACAACTCTGACTGGTGCTTTTATCTGAGCAACCACAAGTTCATTCACTTTTATGGCTCACTTGTCAATTGAAAAGGAAACTAATTGCTAGTAGCTTTAACTCTAGCTAAAGGGATCTTATAAAACTTTTTTATCTTCCTGGCTTTGGTCTTTGAATGCTCAACTCCTCAACTCCTAATTTTCTTCCAAAATAACAAAGCCTCCCATTTTTGAGTGCTCAGTATGTGCTAGGAACTGGGCTAGGCACTCTTACAGGCATTAGCCCACTGAATCCTCCCTACAACCTGATAATGTCCACGTTGTTGTCCCCATTTGACACAGTGGGGGAAACTGAGGCTCTGAAAGTTAGAAGATTTGCTCGATCTCACACATCTGTCAGGTAGTGAAGCTAGGGTTTGAGTCGAAGTTGGCCTGACTCTTGACCCATTTTTATTCTACTAAGCTGCCTTGAAGATGATTTCCTTCTGGGCTTTTTGAGTCTTTATTTTCAGGTCCTCAGCCCCTTTAATTATGTTCCCCTCTCCTTTTCCAATTTAATTTTTATGCTGTATGCCCTATGTCAGTTAATGGCATCCAGTTGCTTCGGCCTTTGTGAATGTTTACACCGCTGTCCTGTTTAATCTGGCTACCCATCTTAGCTATCACTGGCTTGGGGAAAGATTCCGTGACCATGCAAGGATGGATTCGGTGTCTTTCATGTGCTCCTATAACTACACAGAATCTCACAGTGCATATAGAAGCAGTGATTACCCTGTCTAGAAACTGTTTACTTAATTATCTCTCAACTATACTGAACTATAGTTTCCTGAGGATAGTAGCAATATTGACCATATTCATGCCTAATGCAAAGCCTGGTGCACAGCAGATGCTCCTGAAATAGTTCGTTGAGTGAATAAATAAATGAATTAAGTTATCTATATACCTCAGTCTGAATGAAAAGATTTTCTAATTTAAAATGATGTTCCGGGGGTGCCTGCGTGGCTCAGTCGGTTAAGCATCTGCCTTTGGCTCAGGTCATGATCCTGGGGTCCTGGGATGGAGCCCACAATCAGGCTCCCTGCTCAGTGGGGAGTCTGCTTCTCCCTCTCCTTATGCCCCCTCCTCACGCTCTCTCTCTCTCTTAAATAAATAAATAAAACCTTTTTAAAATAAAATAAAATGATGTTCTAATGATATTCTAACATTTGTTCAACAGAAGTTCATGAAAACACGTCTTCAGCGCTTTTCATTCATTATTCAGAGCATAGATCCTATTTAACTTCAACATTTTAAACTGAGGTGTTGATTATTAATCCACAAAGTAAACTCTGACAAGTTTTCAAACCACGTATTGAATTTCTCTGTGAAATTTTAAAATGTGAATTTTTATTGAAATAAACTAAAAAGTCATCTTACTCTTGATAAAAATCTATCAGGCCCCGAAGCCTTTCATTTTAAGTGAAAAAATTCTACTACATAATTATAAAGCACAATGCAAGAAATATTCAGAGAAGTATTTTGGGTCTTCACTTGTTATTGTCAATGGCCTGTTGCAGTTTTTCTCGGGGCTATGTGATAAAACTTTTTATCATAATTCCTGAGGAAATAGAAACTCACAACTATTGTCAGAATTTATGCAAAATGTTTTCCCAGGAGATGTTTTTTCCTCTGGCTCAAACATGCGATGATTCTAAATTAGCCAAACTAAAAGAGCAGATCGATGGGATAAAATAGAAAGAATAGGAAGAAATAATAGACTTTTCTCTGAAGGATCCTAACCTTGTCCATCGTTTTTTAAAAATCGCAGGAGTTTAACTGCTTTATCCTGACACCCAAGGCAAGTCATTGAGTGACTTGAGAGTCCTTCTGCGGATTCAAGCTGGAATCAGAGAAGGTCAGGGGAGGCCACAGTCAAGTGTCAGCTACCCTTCACGAAGAGGTTTACTGATCAGATATTAACTGTCCTGGTATATTCATACCATGGCCACACAGAAATGGGATGAATGATCTCCAACTAAGGGTAGTGATATGGATGAATGTCACAAACATCATCGTGTTGACCAGACACAAAGGAGTCTACTTATTATCCACTTCAAAAGCAGGGGAATAAATGGACCTATAGTGTTAATAGTCAGGATATTAATCAATTAATTCCTATGCTGTACTTTTCATCTCTGTGACTTAGTCATTTTATAACTGGAAGTTTGTATCTTTTAATCCACTTTGTTTATTTCGGCCTTTGGCCTACCCACCTTCTCTCTGGCCGCCATCATTTGCTATGTTTAAGAGTCTGTTTGTTTCTTTGTGCATTTGTTTTATTTTTTTTACATTCCACATACACGTGAAATTAGGATACTCGTCTTTCTCTGTCTGACTTATTTCACTTGGCATTGTAACCTCTAGGTCCATCCACGTTGTCACAAATGGCAAGATCTCATTCTTTTTGTGGTTGAGTAATAATATACCATTGTATGTATGTCATTTATATAACCATATACCACCTCTGTATCCATTCATCTATGGATGGACACTTGGGATGCTTCCAGATATTCGTAAATAATATTTGTAAATAATACTGCAATAAACATGGGGTAGGCATATCTTTTTGAATTAGTGTTTTCATTTTCTTTGGGTAAATACCCAGTAGTGGAACCGTTGGAGCTTTCTTATATCTTACCATTCGTTCAACCCCAAGAGGACAGAAACTGGCTAGTCAGCCGAAGTGGAATAAGAAAAGAGAAGTGGCACGAAGTGAAGGGAAGAGCCCAACCATGCATCCTTCCCTTTCTTAGCTGCTGCAGGCTGCCGGCCCAAATCACACACCAGCTGGGGGAAAATCTGTCATTAAAGATAAGGCAGAGTTTTTTCTGGTCTCAGACCTCAAGCTGTGTTTGCAGCTAACTTGTACCTTAGAGTGAGAGAAAAGTCATGGGATACCTGCCCACACTCCCATATGGGATTGTCAAGGATTATCCCCACTGAATGCAGTGGGAACCCATACGGAAGATGTGCTTTGATTCCATCCATCAGTCATGCATTCATTGTATGGGTTACAGGGGATTTCCATTAATATATTCAGTTTTTTAAGAAGCTGACTGCTGAACCATGATTTAGTCCTAGAAAGAGAACCGTTTCAGGATCCTAAATTCTGAGTGTGCCTGCCCATAGAGATGATCTATTTTATCTGCAATTGCTTATGGCCATCCATGTCAATTCTTCATCTAAGGTAAACCTCCAGCAGATAAAAGTTTTTAATCTTATGCTTCCAGGAATATTTTCATTTTATTTGATGTCTCTCAAACAATGGTTCTCAAACTATGGTATGTAACAGAATCACCTAGAGAATTTGGCAGGCCTAGAGAGGTCTATGCTTCATGCTGCTTCAATGAGCCGGAGACTCTGTTTATTGTTGGCTCTCTAGGTAATTCCCACACTCCCAAAGTATGAGAACTTCTGTCTCAAAAGACAACAAGTGCTCCTGAACGCGGCATGGGTTTGGAGACATTGCAGTTATGTCACCTGGATCTAACACCCATGTTCTTAGTACCATGTAGTTATGCTGTGACAAGAATCGCAGAGATCACACAGTCCAACTGTGCCACAATATAACCTCCTATCTGTGGCCCTGCCCAGTCAGTAGTGTGCAGGGATCAGGGGACACTCAACCAAGCAAATCTGTCCAAAGAACCACCATGCAGCTTGCTTTTCCCTCTTCTGAAAATGTCCCAGTGCTTGTCATGGTATCTAAATTGTTAGGCAATGCGGGGTTTGGAAGGAAGGCACAGGATGGAGAGAAATGACCAGGAGGATATTAGAGAATAGTGAGGTGGGAAAAAAGCATTTCAAAAATTCATATAAACTTTGGTCTGACGCTGGTACTCAACAGGGGCCAACAAAATTTCTAAAGATGCTTTAAACCTGTCTGGTTTCTGTCCTTCCCCAAATGGCTCAAGACATTTAGGGAGATCATAGTAACTTAAAGAGAAATACTCCATGTTCTTAACATATCAGTTAAAGGGTGAATATAATCAATAAGAAAAATGCTAAGATTTTAATAGACAAATGGGACAAGATATTAATAGATACACCCCCACAAGATACAACCATGTCGTAAGATAACATGGAAAAATACTCAGTTCATTTAACTAATAAGCACATAATTAAAACATTTGAAAATGTATATTTAGGCTAGTAAACTTGCAAAAACCACAAATAAATGCTAGGGTAAATGCGGGTAAAATGAAAGTCTTTTGAACATTACTTATAAATCAACATGAGCTAACAAAAGTCGAAGTTATGTTTGTCATTTTAATTTTTTATCTTTAACCTTTTCTTTCGAAAAATTTTCAAACTTACAGAGCAGGAATCTTTATGTAATCTTCATCTAGACAGGCCAACTGCTTTATTTTTGTTATTTATAATCTTATTTTAATGTAATCAACATCATCACTGTCATCATGGGTGAGCATCTGAAAGCAAGCTGCAGACATCAAACCATTCTGCTGCTTTACCCTAAAAACTTGAGTGCATATCTCCTAGGAATAAGGAAATTCTCTTCATGCAACCACCGTGTAAGTATCAAAATTAGAAAACGTAACTTTGATACAATACTGTTATCAAATATACAGTCAAGAGGCAGATTTTGCCAACTGCCCCAGTGATATTCTTTATAGTATTTATTTTTCTTGATCTGAGGTCCAGTCTAGCATCCCTCATTGCCTTTACTTGCTTTGTCTCTGTAGACACTCTTTCTCTTTTTTTTTAAAGATTATTTATTTATTTGAGGGGGGCGGGGGTGGAGGGAGAGGGAGAGAGAATCTCAAGCAGACTCCCCACTGAGCATGGGGCCCAACATGTGGCTCAACGTGGGGCTCAATCTCACCGCCCTGAGATCACGACCTGAGCCAAAATCAAAAGTCAGACGCTTGGGGCGCCTGGGTGGCACAGTGGTTAAGCGTCTGCCTTCGGCTCAGGGCGTGATCCCAGCGTTCTGGGATTGAGCCCCACATGGGGCTCCTCTGCTGGGAGCTTGCTTCTTCCTCTCCCACTCCCCCTGCTTGTGTTCCCTCTCTCGCTGGCTGTCTCTATCTCTGTCAAATAAATAAATAAAATCTTTAAAAAAAAAAAAAGTCAGATGCTTAGCCAACTGAGGCACCCAGGCGCCCCTCTGTAGTCTCTTTTAATTTGAACCAGTTCCTCAGCCTTTCCTTGTCTTTCATGACACTGACATTTTTTAGAGAATGCCCGGTGAGTAGAATGTCCCTTAATTTAAGTCGGCCTACTATCTCCTCATGATTAGATTTATGCATTTTTTTGGCAGGAGTCTATAACTTTTGACCTAATAAATTCCAATTCTGGGAATCTGTTAGGAGAAAATAATTGTAAACATGTAAAAGAGAGTTTATATGGCTTTCAAGCAGCACAAATGTTGGATAATAATAAAATCACAGCCCACATGCTCTGAGGGGATAGTGGCTATCCAGCAGTATGCTCTGTCCTTCATGGCATTATCTTACTTAACTTCTCAGTAACGTGAGTGTGGCAGACTGTCTTCATGGCCTACCCAAGAACTACCCTTCTCTGTGTCCCTCTTCTGTTTTGGCAGCTCAGGAGAATGAGTCAGAGCGGTTCTAAGCCAACCACGATCACACACTCCTGTCTCCAGGTATTTCTTTCCCAGCCTCCCTTGCCGCTGAGGAAAAGCATCAGACCCATTTCTGGCCAGCGAGTTCTAAAGGCAGGTTTCCTGGACAACTTCAGAGAAAGGCAGAGCCTCACACAGAGAAAGTGCTGTGGCTGCTCGGAGTCACGGGAGACACCTTGTCAACACAAGCTCATAAGATGATTGGGTGTTTGAGTTGGTGAATTGTTGAGTTGCTGACCTAGTCCTAGACCCCCTTCCTCCAGTTTCCTTGGACAATCAACTTAGAGATTAAGCTAATTCCTTTGGACCTTTGGTAACTTGCTGCTATAGATATCTCAGATAATGGTAGTAACAGGAATAATTACATCATTGACTATAAGAGCTTCACATTATTTAAGCTTTATAACAATCCTGGAAAGAGGTACCACTGTTAACCGCACTTGACACGTGAAGAATGCCGGCTGCAGCTGGAGTAGAAGCTGACCATGGGATCCACTCAAGCGTGGGTCAGAGTCCACCTTACCCTCTGCAGAGACAGCAGAAACAAGGGGGAGGAGAAGGTACGACATTTTAGCAGCTGCCTGGAGAATTGTCCAGACGTAAGAACAAAGCAAAGGATGGGGTAACTGATTTTTTTCTTTGGGGAGAAGGAAGTGGGCTGATGGAGAAATGGGTCCATGGGGGAGCCCTAAGGGAAGTCAGTGAGAGAGCTGAGGTCAGAAATGAGGCAGGGACCATAGGAGAGGCACTCCAGTGAGAGGTCGAAGGAACCAGACCAGAGGACCAGGCCTGACTTTTTGTCCGCCATAAATTCTCCCTCTCTCTATGCGATGTGACTTTGGGAAAACTGCCCAAATCCTTCTGTAAAGAGCTGTGTAGTTCTTCATTCGTGTCCAGTGTGTGAGCTCAGGTTGAGGAAGATGGCGATGGCCGTGTCAGATCTAGGAGGCCTATCATCTCCTGGACAGTCTTCACCATCCCCCTCCAGGTAGCAAGAGGCTCACCGCGCAAGAGACGATGACCTAGATACAGAAACAGCAAGCACGGTCCGGGAGGACAAAGTCTGAGCTCTTTGACAGGACCGTCTTCTTCAGGCCCCGTCCACCTCCAAAGCTTCGTTTCTCCCCACTTCACTCTGCACCCTGCAGCTCCCCTGGTACTTTTAATCCCTAGGATGGACAGTGGCATGTCTGGGCTCCCTGCTTTGACACACGGTGCTCCTGGTGCCTGTGACATCCTGAAGGCACTTCTCTGCCTGGCCAATGCTTCCTTGTTGTTTAAGACCCAGTCCCTTGTCACCGGGTCAGTTAAGTCATTCTTCCTCAGCGTCAGTCTCTCTGCCAACACCCTCTCCACAAGAATAAATCACTTCCTCTCTGTGTTTCCTCACTCACCGAGTTTTGGGAAACAAAACGTTCCTGCACTGTCACCGGGAACTCAAGCTTCTTCTTTCCTTTGTAACACATCTCGTTCCTAGACCGTGAGTTCTGCGAAGTCCGGGAGCAAGGACTGTACATTGTTTTGCCCTTAGTATCACTTAGTACAGAGCCTGACATTCGGTCACCACTCAGTAAATGTTTGGGGAATGAATAAAAAGCACACATGATAATGAAAGAATGAATTAATGAATTAATCCAAGGTCCTTCTAGTTATAAAATGCTATGGTATGAATATGCCTATTGAAAATGAAATAATATCACACGTTGGAATATAGGCTAAATCCTAAATTTAAAATACACATATATAAAGTGTACACACAAAAATATAGACACTATGCTTGTATATATATGCTTGTCACCATGACCATTAAGGGAAAGTTTCTTATTCTTTATTCTTTTCATACTTACAGATTTCTTGTGGCAATACAAGGAATAAAGTGGAGAAAAATAGAAACTCCAATTCTGATGTCCAAGGTATGGCTGGCTTTAAATGCCAGTACAGAAATCTTTCTGTATCTGTCTTCAATTATAAGACAACAGTACAAATATCCACTTGTTTGTAATAATCTATGTGCTGATTTCATTTCTCCACCCAAGAGATAAATACAAAACACAGCTGGAAGATGTTCTTACACAGGGACAGCTGGAATACTCAAGAGAATAAAAAACGTTCTTACTTTCTTCTGAAAGACCCGTGAAACTCGTTGATTCCCATCCAAGCTCACTTCAAGAAATACTTGCTGGGCGTCTGCTCTGTGTTCAATACTGAGTCAGCTGTGCATTCATTTATTCAACGAGTACTTGTCAAACACTGACTATGTATCAGGCATTGTTCTAGGCCATAGAGGGAGAGCAGTGAATAAAACAAAAATCTCAGCACTTACGGGATCATATTCTAGAAGCATGAGGGATAATAAACATAAATAAATAAATTATAAAGTATGTCAGATAGTGATAAAGTCCTTTAGAGAAAAACAAAGCTGGAGACCGAGTTGGAAGTGTCAGACTAGGGAAGGGGGCATTCTAGTGTTTAACAAATGGTCTCAGAAGGTGACAGATGAACAAAATCTTAAATGGTTTGGGAAATAGAGAAGGAGATGTGCGAGTGATGACACTTTTCTCTGTAGTCCTGCGGACCTTAAATTCCACTAGGTTGTGTTCGTTGGTGATGACCTACCCTTTCTAGCTGGTTCAAGGTGCTGTCAGACCCTAAGACATACTCCTTCAGGTAGAGGTGGAAGGTGTAAACTCCATTCACACTTTGAAGGATCAGGAGAGACTGGCTAGGATTTCAGGTGAGGATGGCAGGAAGAACGACACCAGCAAAGAAGGCCCCAGGCCAGAAGATCTTCCTTGCTTTGACAGAGAAGTAAGGTTTAGAATTAGTTACATGAAGTGGGCAGAGATCACACTTGGTTGTAGAGCTATGGGAAGTCACCAAAGTTAACTGCGCAGGGGAGCAAGATGGTGACACAAGTGTCTTAGTAAAATTCATACAACGTTAAAGTCCGATTCAATCAGAGTAAAAAGAAGTGACAGGCAGGGAGGCCATTAAAAACTTTTTTGTGCTGTTACCCAGACATTGATTGCTGAGGGCTGGGCCAGAAGGGAAGCAGCAAGGACAATGAGACTAAATAAGAGTGAAGTTTATGAAACATAAATAATAGGGCTTGATGGACGATTAGATCCAAAGGGTAAAGAAGAGGAAGAAGTTAGAGCTGACACATTCACAGAGTTCAGAGAGAGGCAAGCAGATGGCATCAGCCTGAGACGGAGGGCTCTATCAGCCAAGCGTGGGTGGTGGGGTGTGAGGGTGGGGGGGTGGGGGGGTGGTGACTGGTTCTGGGTCACGCAGTCTGTGAAAACCTGGGGCCAGAACGCAGGTTTCCTGCTTTTCCCACCCTAGATGACTCCAAAGTTCTAAAACTGGCAAATGGGGAAATAGGGCCACCAATGAAATGAGTGATTGTAGAGGGATAGCCAGCTTACAATTGGGTAGAGGAGACCGAGAGTGTCAGTTTTATATTTAAGGAGTTTGAGGATATTCAAATGGACGTATTTGGGAGAAAGGCATCAGTTTAGAATTGGAAATGACTCTGTCCCTTACTAGCTTGTGATCTTGGGCAAATCACTTAACCTCTCTGAGCCTCAGTCTTCCAGGTCGCAAAGTAGGAATACTGTTATTACTTAATATTTGTAATTAATTAATCAATACTTGTAAAGGCTCAGAACAGGCCTTGGTGCAAGGTAAGTGGTATTTGTTTGTCAAATAAAATACTCATGATGCAATGTAAAGAAAGAGGTTGACTTTCTGGAGAGGTAAGAAGACAGAGGGAAGGCTAGAGGAGAATTTGCCACAATAGACATTACATCTGTTATAGAAGTCAAGGGAGGTGGGCGCCTCGGTGGCTCACTTGGTTAAGTGTCGGGCTCTTGATTTCAGCTCAGGTCATGATCTCAGGGTCGTGAGATGGAGCCCTGAATTGGCTCTACGCTGGGTGTGGAGCCTGCTTGAGATTCTCTCTCTCCTTCTCCCTCTGCCCCTACCCCCACTTCCCCACCCTGAGCTTGCTCTCTTTCTCTCTCTAAAAAAAAAAAGTCAAGGGAGGAATTTCATGAAGGTGAAATAAAATCGGATAACACAGAGACAGAGAGGGCGGCCAGGAGAGACATCCAACTACAGGGAACTGAAGAAGTGTGGGAAAGCCAGGTGTTCAGCTAGTGATCTGTGAATGTATCCTGGAGCAGATACATTTTAAAAATAGACATCTGACTACATTAGTGGATAACATATTCATGGTGAATTGTTCAAAGGCTGTTGAGGAAATTTGGAGTCATTTCTAACCATCTGAGAATGGAAAGCATGGAGCATAATGCTGACCTAACCTTTATAATTCGATACCAAATACGAAATTGAATGCAGCACGACCTGGTGTAAGGTGGGAGATTCCATGATTCCATTCCTCCTTACCCACCCACCCCCAAAAAAGTTTTCCTTGATTGCAAATTCTGAAAATTTAAGATACGCTCATTACATTTTATTCGCGTTTGTGTAGAAACCAAAATATTTTTGCTGTGTAGGAACACGTGTGTCACAAACATTTAGAAACTCAGAGGAGCCCAATGAAATGCTGACTTGGTACATAGCAGACTCAAGACTCTGGGGTAAGAAATTGTCTACAAATCACCCAATTGCTCCCAGTTTGAGAAGTCATCACAGAATTGTTCTCTTAGCATTTCTCGATCTAAACATTGGCTTATGCATCCCACTGCAGGAAATAAACTTAGAATTTTGGAAGTCAGAAACTGCACATTACAAAAAGCTCTCTTTCGATCTTTTTTCATAGCCTATATAATAATGTTGGACTGAAGAACTTTGTTTTGTATGCTTAAAGGCATTGGTATTTGCAGGGAAAAGTCACCTAACCAGCTCTGAGGAATTACTAAACTAACAGAGCCAGCCAAAACCAGAGAAAGGAAGGCCATCAAGAAGAGATTCAATTCAGTCCTTAGGTGTTTTACTAATATATTAGGTTGCAAACTACAAACCAGCAGGGCCGGATAGGAATATATGTGACCCTCATACATCAGCTACATGTGTAGTTTAAATTTTCTTTCACCCAAGCCACACTTTAAAGAGGGAAAAACAAACAGGTGAAATTAATTTTAATATTTTATTAAAATAGTTTTATCCTAATATCAACACTATCATTTTAACATGTAACTAACATAAAAAATCACTAACAGGATATTTTGCATTATTTTCTTCTACACTGTCTTCGAAATCCAATGTGCATTTTACAACTCAGTACATCCCAATGCAGACTAACCATTAGTTCCAATGGTCCATAGCCACACTGGACAGTAGTGTAGCTCTGAACCAAAAATATCTTACTTTAGTATTTTTTAAAGGGCAAGTTGCCGAACAGAGGCAGAATTTAGAGAGTGCTCAATTATAGCAAAACTCAGAGCCAACCAGTAACTTGAAATAAACATGTACTTTCCCACTCTGGTGAACATTGGGATTTTTCTGATTTTTCTTGAGTTGGGTCTGGGCCTCTTAGCGGACTTCTGGGTCTGAAACTGAAATAAACAGGGCTGCAGCATATTCTTGAATCACAGGAAAGAGGCGTGCAGTGTTTTCCCAGAGAAAAGCATTTGTCCTCCTGCTGGAAAAAAAAAAAAATTGAGGGGGGCGTTGGGGGATAATTTACAATGTTTATTCCTTGGCTGGATTCACTGCATTTACATATAGTGCCCCTGGAAGGACGAGGGACACATCTTTTGCAAAAGTTGATTTGTACCCTGGTTGGTCGGTTGGCTTTGTTTTCCAATCTGCCTCCCCTCCCCCC
>NC_048234.1:23497664-23655884 GCF_002007445.2 Ailuropoda melanoleuca | reverse complement strand
CCCACCCCCCCTACCCTGGAGCGCTCGGCCCTCAGAGGCTGCCGCGCTGGGGCCGCGGAGCGCGGCACAGCCTCCGCCCGCGCCTCCGCGAAGATCCCAGCCCTCCCGGGTGTCCCGGGACACCGGCGTCCCTTCCCTGAGCGAGCTCTCGGAGTTCCCCTCCCCGACCCCGCCTCGCCTGCGCCGCCCTCGGGGTCTGACAGGTGGCCGCGCCGGGGAGGGGTGAAGGGAGCAGGGAGAGCGGTGCTGGGCTCGCCGCGGGCTTCCTTATACCCTGCGCCTTCCTCTGAGGCTGCGGTGAGATGGGGCCAGACAAGAAGCGGCTGCAAGCAGCGTTGTGTTTCAGGCAGCTGCTGGAGAACTTTGGCTGTTCTGAGTAGGGCTCTTTCCCCTCTCGTTGTATTTTTCCCGAAGAAGTTTGGCTCCTTGGACATCGCTATTTTTATTCCCTGGTCCAAAGGAGCCGTGAAGTGGAAAAAGTGATTTTTTAAAATTCTCCACTTAAATAAACAGAAAGGAATGGCCTGTGGCTGGCATTTTTACATTTCTAGCGCTCCGGCAAGGCCCTAAGGACCATGAATCCGCCTCACCGTCCAATTCATAATCCAAATCGCATACACTCGTTGTAAACTCAGTCACTGCTCAAAGTTCTCGCCAGGGCTGCTTCAGCTGCAGTTTTCCCTCCCCTGAAAAGTGCTGACAAGTACTGGGGGACGTTTTTGTTTTGGCCTGAGAATCGAGACTGTCCGGTTAAAAGATAACACGAACCTGGTCCTGAAGGGTCAACTTACTATTCTAGTGTGTCGTCACTGCTCTAGGACATGTTCTTCTTTTAGCTGAGCCCGTAAGAGGGTAGTTGCACCGTATTATTTTGTGTGTGGAGAGCGTCCAGAGGTTGGAGCCAAAAGGCATTAGAAGCCCCGAATCATCAGGCGGTAAGGACCTTTCGAGGACCCACTGGGCGTTATTGCTGTTGGATGTCCGCCTGCTGGGTAGCTGTGGGCAAACCATTCCTCCTACCTATTTCTTCATCTTTAAAATGAATTTCATTATTAATGGGTATTATATATTAATGTTGCAGTACCAGAGGTACTAGTTAAAAGGCATGAAGCCCATCAGGAATCTCCTTATAGGGATTTTTTTTTTTTTTTTTAAGGTTTCATGGCTGTTGCAAGCCAGAAGGGGCAATGAATTCATTTGGGGAGTATTGGAATCGAACTGAAGTTAGCAATGGGTGTGTCGCTTGCCACAGCTGCTGCTCTTGGGTCCCTGTGAATTTTAGGTCAGGAAGCATGGCTGGGACAGAAAGATGCTCGAGACTGTGGGGTTTGGTGGAGTCCATCTCGGGGGAGCAGCAGGACTGAGCTAATGCTATAGGCACTCTTGAAAGCAGCCGTGGGGTTGGTGTGGCCTGGGGGTTAAGAATAAAGGTCTTGGCTAGAATCAGACCTGCTTGCAGAGTCACTGCCTGCTACAAACTGTGTGACATGGGGCCTGTCATTTAACCTCTCTAAACTTTGGTTTCTTTGTATGTCAAATGGGATCATCATCGGACCTACTTCTTGTGACTGTTGGGAAGATTGAGTGAAATAATGTCTAGATGGTGCCTATAGTGTGTGGCTCAGAATAAGTGTTCACTGTTAGCTGTCCTCATCGACATTGCCCTCAGCTTCATCATTTTCTCTATCGTCATAGAATTTGAGAGCCTAAGGAAGAAGGGTGGGAGAGGAAGCTGCAGTTGGAGAGCACTTTGGGCTGGGTCTGACGTTGCCAGTGGCAGGTTGGAGCTGCTGGGGGTGATGTTCCCACTCAAATGACTTCCATCCCTGTGCTGAGATCACCAGACACACCCAGTGGAACAGAATGTGTGATGCTATCTGAACAAGAAGAGCCCCATTCAAGCGAAGTATAAAAGGTTCCCTAATCCTCAGGCAAGAAAAAAGATTGGATATTCCTATGGGGGGGGGCGTTCTGTTTTCCCTTTTGAAGCATTTGTGTATTAGGTGAAAGAGTTATACTAAGGAGCTTAACAGAAAGTATTGTTCAAAGGAGTGGATTAGTAAGGGCATACCTGCTTTTAGTATCATATTAAAACCATTTATTGATCACTTACTCTGTCCCAGACAACGTGATATGCTTCATGGATTATACTGCTGAATCCTCACAAAAATCCTAGGAGACTCACATGAAGTCTCATGTAGAAGGACAATGAAGCTTGGAGATGTAGTTTGCAAAAGGCCATGCGATTTGTTGAAGGCCACACAAGCAGCAGTAGCAGAGATTACAAATTACTCCAAAGACTGTGCTTTTAATTGGGCATGTGCTATTTTGATGCCTGAGCCTTAGTGATTTCCTTTAAAAGCAAGCAGGGAATTGTTTTTTGTTTTTTGTTTTTAATTGTCATCTCAGTAGCAGCACTGGCAAACTTTTCTGTGTTCTGATCGGTTTCTTAAACCACCAACGTGAATTTTGCAGTTGGAAAAGAAAATGTTTTCCTTTGCATGCCTACGCGGTGTTGAAATATGGCCCTCCATACATTTAGCATGGGTTCCTATTTTTTTTTCACCTTTCTACTTGGAATGAGACCAATTATCCCTTGAAAATGTTTGTGGGGGTAAAATCAGCGTGCTTCCTATTACGGAAATATTCAAATCTAATATATTAAAATTTTTATTTGTAAAGAGCTCAGTTCTGCCCACGCCAAACCTCAAGAAAGAGCGAGCAGATTAACTCATGGGGGGAAGAGAATGTCCCCTACTGTTCCCAAATTCTGTGGCTTCCTGCAAACAGCATTGCTCAGTTTTGTGGCAGGGCCAAAGCAAAACAGGAACCTGGGAATGCCCACCAGTGCCCATCCCCCACGGTCGCCCTGGCTCTCCCACGCTCTAATGAAGCCTGAATTCCCATATGTTGGAAATCCACGTGTTGGAAGAGTCCCATCCTCTAGGACTTTTTGTTTGTTTTGTTTTGAGCATAAAGTATAATTGTATGATGTAATCATATGACTCGTTACAGTTAAAGGTTTCTCTGGAACCCACCTCTCAGGGAGATACAGGGGAAAAGATCCATCACTGAAGTTTTCTGAGTGGAGAAGTAAAATTTAATTTCATGAAAGTGTCACGTAGTCATCTTCATTTCAGTGTAATTGTTGCTGACTTCCTGTGCATGAAAGAAAGACTAGACCGAGTTAAGATAATCATGATAATGTTTGCATTTGGGATTTCAGACACCACTGCTTTAAATGTATAATACAGTCCTTGTACGAGCACCAAGTCTGATCAACTACCTTTCTTTCTTATTAGCAGTTGGTGCTTTCACAGATTATAAAAATTATTACTAATATTCTGAAAATTCACTAAGTGAAATCTTGGTTTCTTTCACACACAGAATAGATATAGAATTTGTCACGTATTAAAGTAAAATAGGGACTCTGGGAGCAAAAGTCAGAAGGCAGAAAAACCATAAATGATCTTCTGGACACTCAGGACTGGAAGGAATAAATAATAATAGCTTATGTTTATAACGTGGCTTCTGTATGGCAGTCTAAATCTTTACACGTTTTAACTTATTTACACCTATGAAGTATGAACAATTATTACCTCCATTTTACACATGGAGAAACTGAGCACAGAGAAGTCCTAAAAATTGTCCAAAGTCACAAATAGCTAACAAAGGGCAGAGCTGGGATTCAAATACAGGCAGCCTGGCTTCAAAATTCTCTCCTTTAATCTCTATACCACGCTGTCATCTCAGGTTTATTTAAAGATAATAGTAAAATAAATAATGTTTATTGACTGCTCACCATGTGCCCAGCATTGCACTAAGAACTTTACATATTTACATTGCATTGTTGTAGAAAAGGGACAAAATCTTAAGCAAAATAATTATCATTACAGAGTGATTTTGTGGAAGATAAGAGCAAGGAGCTGAGAAAACAGATTGCATTCAAGAGTCCCAACAAGTTTGGGCATAAGGAGCAGAACACGATGAAGGTTTAGAGATTTTCCTGAGAAGTAGACACTATTTTGTCTATGAAGTTAATGTAGGCATAGAAGTTTATGTATAAGCGTGTGTCAGCAGTGAAACAGTGCTGTTCTTTGGTAGTGATGGCAGAGCGGGATGTTGGTGCTTTCTGGAACTGCTTGATTTGTCAGACATGTTCTAGACCAATGACCAATAGACGAGGCTTTAGGCAATCAAACTCAGGATTTTGGTCTTTCACATTCCGAATCATTTTCTTACAGAGTCTTGGGACAGCTCCACTTGAACTTTGGGCATCAAGTGCAAATGAAAGAACCTCCTGCCAGGGTGGAATTTTCTTCATTTGTAGTTCTCTGAGCTCTGACAGTTCACATGCGTGTGTGGGGCTAATGTTCTCTTCTACATGGAAGATAGGTGTATAATTGCATCATATGGTTACCTGTGGAAAGCAAATATAATTGCATCATGTGTTACCTGGGGAGAGAGGTGGAGCTCAAGGGACCAGGTCTCCCATCTCAGCTCCCCAGACAGAGCTAGTGGTGGAATGGGGTGATGTTATCAGTTCCCCATCTTTCCATCCTCTTTTACAGGGATCTTGAGGAGGCAGGGATGTGAGGCTTAGACTTCTTGCTGAAGAAGGCTAAGAAAGAAGAGCCCTTAGTTCTTTTCTGTGGCATATGATCAGGTGCTAATTCATGTTTTGGTCAATAGGAATGGGTTAAAGAGACAAAATGTACTACCGCTGTTCCCCACAAGTGTCTAGTCTAATGTACTGGCAACTAGCAGCCACAAGGGTTCTCTAGGGCCTAGGGAAATGCACGTGTTTATATGGTTGTGGTGCGTGTGGTCCCTCTGCTTCTGGAGTTCCCACTGTAATGGTACAGTTGGCTGTTTGGACAACTTGGGGACACACAGAATAAAAACAGGCTAATATCTCTGAAAGTATTTATGGAGGCATCTGTATGCAGGGGTTCGGTAAGACCAAACAAATTGGTAAAGTTGGCATAGGGTATCGTGTCCCACTGCATTCAGATCACATGCAGAACTAAAAAAGCAGGATTTGTGATGGCAGAAACAGAGTTTCCCATGCCCTCTGTTCTTTTCATCCATGTTCGACACGAGAAATAGGAAACAAGTAAGCAAAAATGTCGACCACCTGTAAATTACAGCTGTTAACATTTGCTTGTATATCCTTTCATTTTTACAAAAATAAGATCGTGTTGTGCATGCCACTTTAAGGTTTTTTGATTTAAAAATACCACAAACAACTCTCCATGTCAATCAATGTAGATCTACATTATAATTGACACAAGACTTTAAAATTGCATTGATTGTATATACAGTGATTTAATGAATTCATTTTCTGTTATTGTGCCTCCAGAGTTTCCAGTTTTTCACTGTAACGTACGGAGCTTGATGGAATGCCTTATACATACATCTTGATGTGTTAGTCCAAATGCTACCTTAAAAATTTCTGGGAGTCGCATTGCCTGGCCAAAGGAAAGAAACATTTTTCAAGCTTTTGATACGCATGGCCAAATGGTCTCCCAGAGAAGTTACACCTATTTATGCTTCTACCAGCCGCCCTGAGAGTGATCATTTCCGCACATTCACACCCCCGCTGGGTTTTATCATTCTTTTAAATCTTTATTCGCAAGCTTGACCCCTGCTCTTAAATGTCTCTTACCTCTTCCTGTTCAGCTTCTCTGCCAGATCCCTGCATGACCGCTGAAGTCATGCTTCGGAGATTAAAACGGTCATACATTTCTCCTTTTTGCTTTGCCTGATATACAGCTAAAGATGGTGGTAACCTCCGTCTTCCTTGATTTCTGCCTTCGGTCATTGAATAGGTGGGTTAATGATAAAGGTAGATTATTCTAGCAACTTGGTTCTTTTTTGATCCTCTTTTAGACTCTGGTTGGCACACTTCACTCAGTTTTTACTTTCACAATCTAATATAATCTACCTGTCCTTTGCATAAACTCTTGCTCTTTGAAGTGAAATGGCATGTTAGGGAATCTCTCACGATCAAGATCCCGATGACGTATTTCACTGTGTTTTCCCTTGGATCCAGGTATAAATAGACTGGACTTCTTTCATACTTTTTGGGTCCCTCTGGCTCTGGGATTGGATTTATGTTTATACATCATGTTAGTGTCACTCTCGAGAGGCTTCACAATCGCTCTTATCATTCAAAGGATAAAATTTATTGTTCTTCCTATGTAAGAGGTCAAAGATAAAAATAGCTAACAGTTTACCTAATGGTATTCAGGCTAAACTGGAACCAGATGAGGAAATGCAGAGCTGTAAAGTAATCAACTTCATTCTCCCACCTGTTGACTTTCTGGTGTGTGGATGAGTTCGGAGGCTTGCAAATCCTAGGCTCATAGGTTTTTGAGTGTATTCATGAATACACTCCAGCTAATGAGGGTTTCTCTGTTCTAAGCACTGCACCGGGTCCTGGAAATACAAAGACAAGAAGTCGTGGCCTTGCCTGCAAGGAGCAAGGACATTAACCCAAGATTGTAGACTGGGAAAGGAGGGAGCCTGCTTTTGCCTCCTAGCCCTGCCTTTTGGGGCATTGTGCCTTTAAAGTGGTCGTTTGGCTTCCTGTCGATTATTCTAAGGATCATAGCAGTATCCAGAACATTCTTGGAGATCCTTTTAGAATTGCTCTCAGAGCTTGAAGTCCATTTATTTTAAAAAATAAGCTCAGTGGCATGAAATCTTTTTCCCTTGAGGGAGAATCTGCTTTTCCTCTTACTTGGGAAGTTTCGAAAATATGGTAAATACAGATAGATGGTAACATGGCAGGTACCTGAGGGCCTGCTGAAAAGAATGAACCAATGTGAACATTCGGTTACTTTTTTTTTTTAAAGTGGGCTCCACAAGGGACTTCATCTCATGACCCTGAGATCATGACCTGAGCTGAGACCAAGAGTTAGGTGCTTACCCGACTGAACCCCCAGGTGCCCCAATATTTGGTCACTTTTGTCTTAGATATTTCTAAATGAAAAAAGAGAACATTACAGATAAATTTGGAGTCCTCGTGTTCCGCTCTCCCATCCTGTTCTTTCCTTCCTCCTTCAGAGTCCTCACTACCACCAAGTTGTACTTTTGGGGTGTGTGTGTGTGTGTATGTGTGCGCACACATATCCATAAATGATATATTGTATGGTTTCTGGAATAAGCCAAAGTTATGAGCATTTAACCAAGTCTGTTAAATTAGGTAATTTCAGTTTGAGCTAATGAATAGATATGACTGTAAAATCACGGCGCCAGTTTTTTAGCGGCCTCTTCAAGTAGCTCTGAAAGCAGTTGCCAAGAAGAGCTCCGAAGATGATTTCAGGAAGACAGCTCTATCAGAATAGACTGCATGACACTTCTTGTGTGAAATTATATATATATAAAAAAACAACAACCAACAACAGGTATTTAGATATGTACAATCTGGTCATGCTTTTTTTGATCACTCCTTACATTATAGTCACATTACTCATTTCCTGGAAAAGCCAGGAAATTTAAAAAACAATTTTTTTTTGTCTCCATGAGATGAATGTATCCATGATTTGCATTTGACTTGAGATAAGGAGTTGAGTTGATAACATGTTTATTTTTAAATAATATGTTTCTTTTTTTAAGATTTTATTTTTTTATTTATTTGAGAGAGAGAGAGAGAGAGAGCATGAGTGGGGTTAGGGGCAGAGGGAGAAGGAGAAGCACACTGCCTGCCAAGCAGGGAGCCCGACATGGGGCTCGATCCCAAGACCCCGAGATTATGACCTGAACTGAAGGCAGACACTTAACCAACTGAGCCCCCAGGAGCCCCAGTAATATGATTTTTAAAGCATAACATAAAGATTCTGTCTCATTGCCTGGACATTTGATTAGAGAAAGTATGTAGATTAGCAAAAGAGAGTATGGCGTTTGCTGAGAAGTACGTGGCTCCTCTGGTGTGGGTGTAACTGAATGGTCAGGCTGGATTCTCCCCTGTTTGAACAGGGAGATGTAGTTCCCTGTTGCACCAGACCTCGCCTGAGAAAAAGTGGGAAGAATGGCTCCAGATAGCAGCTCTATCCTGCAAATCTCTACTTTGCCTTGCTGTGACACAGGGCGGCGGTCAACACACTGCAAACCCCTTGTGTGGTAGGCACTTGAGCTGTCTGCGTTTGGTTCTTGGCACTGTACTTGAGAACTCAAGAGAAGTTGAGCTCTCACCAAGAAGATACCCCCCCCCCACCCCGGGGTCCCGGGTCGTTAGGGAGTCCAACCAGAGCTGCCTCGGGGGTGCCAGTCACCAGACAGTCATTTACACCAGCATGACCATCACTTTCCCTTATGCTTGCAGAAAAAGTCAGGCTCAAAGTCCACTAAAAATGTACCTTCTCCTGCTATTTCACATCAGTGTGGTTTCAAGGCAGCGGTGGCCATCTGTTCTCTGCGGGAACAAGATTGTCGCCTCCCTGTTGTCGTTCTCAGTGGTTTGCTTCACCTACTAGTGTCATCCTCTGTCGTTCCAGATCACTGCCTGCTCTCACAGTATCCCTTTAGAACGGGTATCCAACTTAACCTGTGGCATATTGCTCCCTAGCCAATCACTTTATTCAACTCACAAGAATTTTTTTGATTCCCGATAACTTTCTCTAGGCAGTATGAGAGGGGAAAAAACACGAACAAGTATCTGCCTCTCCCCCCCCGAATTCAGTGAGAGTGAACAGATTGACATAAGAGAACATAGGAGATGGAGTTTGTGTGGCTGGGTGAGGGTTAGGGCAGGAGTGTTGACAGAACCCGGGGTGGGGTGGGGAGAATTCCACCAGCCCTGGAAGGGGTTCAGCCAGGCCCCAAGGCACAGGGAGGGGAGCGACAGATGAAACTGGTATAATGGGAAGAGTAGCTAGCCGTGTCGGGGGAGTTCTGTGTGATGGATTAGGAGGGAGCTGCAGTCATCCCTATTGTGAGGTGATGAGGTCTGGGATTAGGCTGGGGTCACGAAAAGGGAATGAAAGGGGACTGTGTCCACAGAAGCACCTCAGTAATTGTTCATTCGCTCATGTCAGGAACATTGACTATAGCCCGCTGTGTGCCTGGCAGTGTTCTAAGGGTCAAAGCAGTCATTTTCCACGGGCGCCTGGGTGGCCTGGTTGGTTAAGTGATCGACTCTTGATTTCATCTTGGGTTGTGAACTCAGGATCATGAGATCGAGCCTTGCGTCAGCTCTGCGCTCAGCACAGAGTCTGCTTGAGATTCTCTTTCCCACCCCTCTGCCTCTCCCCCCACTCCTGTGCTCGCTGTCTCTCTAAATAAAATAAATAAAGACTGTGATAAAAAACATAAAATAAGTCATTTTCCAGTGGGAAGATAATAAAGTAAGACAGGAAAGAAGCAAGGAAATATCAGATAAAATGAGTGCTATGCGGAGAATGTACAAGGGCCATGTGGAGAGTGTGGATACATCAAAAGAATTGACAAGGAAGGCACCCCTGAGTGGGTCGGTGCCTGCCAGGAGCAGGTCAGGGAATTAGCAAGTATGTGGCTGGAGTAAGTCTGGTGTGTTAGAAGAAAAGAAAGAGACTGTGTGTCTGGAAGAGAGTGGATGAAGGGAGAGTGGTAGAGATGAGGAGAAAAGTCGGTGGCAACCAAATCCTTACAAGCCGTGGGAAAAGTTTAATTATTACTCCAGTGCAATGGGAAGGTTTCTGGAACAGAGGCATGACTCCATTGACTTTTGGTTTTAAAAGTGCACTCTGGCTTCCCCACAGAGAAGCAAAGAATCGAAGCCAGGAGAACAGCTGGGAGGTAGTCAGGTTCCAGGGGACCGATGGTGGTGGCAGCTGGGACTGCAGGGGAGAGGGACAGTCAGGTCTGAGATACATCTTGGAGACTGAGCAAAGGGATGAGATGTGGGGTGGGGACAGTGGGAGAAAAAGAGAAATCCATGTCTCTGGGGTTGGAGTTATGGGTGGAGATTGATGTTTTTCACAGGGATTGAAAAGACTGGATGAGGAACAGGCTTTTAGGGTGAATCAGGAGTTTGGTTGGGGGCGTATTAAGTCTGAGATGCATATTAGAAATGCAAATGGAATTTCCTACTGTGTAGGAAATGTAGTAGTAGGAATTTCCTACTATGCAGTTTTATTTAGGAATCTGAGACGCAGGAGAGAGGTCAGAGCTGGATATTTAAATTTGCAAGTCATTACCATGATACTTTTCAAAATGAAAGAAAACAAAATATTGAAATGATCTTGATAAGGTTTTGACAGATACAAAGCTATATGTATGGTATGAAATCATTCTTATTGAAAAATAAATATGTATAAATCTCCCTGTAGAGATAATGGATCAGCACACATGATAAGGAGGGGACCAGAAGGACACATGCGGACATGTTATCAGTGTTCTACCTGGGTGGTTATATTATTCATGATTTTTGTTTCCTGGCATGAGAAGCATGTGATGTACGTATGTATGTATGTATGTGTGTATGTATATTTTCCAAATTTTCTTCAAATTTCTGTAATTGGGAAAGTTGAGATTTATAAAAGAGATAACACCAAGATTTCCATTTTGGGGAAACTGAATAAAGATGGTGCCGATGAGTAATTATGAAAACCTGGAATCCGAGTAAGTTTTGGGAGGGTGACTTGGTACTTCTTTTGTAGAGTTTTTGTTTAAGAGAACATAGTAGGCTGCACATTGATGTATAGTTAGCTGTCCTTCCCTGTGAGATTTTACTTTTCACCTTATTGAAGGTGATGTGGTCGCTTCGAGGTGAAACTTTAAGAGCCAGCCTGGCCTTTGCCATGTCATTTTTTTCCCTATTCTGTACAATCAGCAATGTTCCAGATAGGTCTGTAGCCTGAGTCTTGGGGTGGACAATTAGGGCAGGGTCCCACTTGCTCTCTGGAGGTCTTTGTTTTTATCCGCCGCTAAGATTTTTGGATTATTTGTTATCACAGCATAACCAAGCCTTACTCTGATTGATACAGAGAAGCATAAAATATACAACATTTCTATGGGGTAGCTTGAGATAGAGGCTTGGAGCTTGAATGACAGGTCAGGATGGAACATATTAATTAGGAAGTCATCAATGAAGGTAGGAAAGTGTAGCGGAAAGAGGAAAATAATGGGACTGGGGCATGAGCCAATGCCAGTTGGTCTAAGAGGGAAAAGCTGCAAAAAGAGAGGAAGAAGAATTTGGCCCAGATGTGGCAGATGGGGTAGTGCTAGAAAAGCGAGCTCACAGGGCAATTAGAAAGGTCAGGGGACAAAGAAAGAGCCATTGGATTTGCCTTGCTGGTGGTCAGTGTAAAGGTCTGAAACAGCAGTTTGAGTGGAGTTGTGGGAAAGGAAGTCAGATTTCATAGGGTTATGGGGGGAGTCAGTGCAGAGGAAATAGAGGAAGCTGGTAGAGACCACTCCTTTAAAAAGTTTGGATGAGGCAGAAGAGAAAGTGGGACATCGGTAACCAGAAGGTTCTAACAAAGCTTTGACTTTTATACAGACTTGACACGCCATGCTGGACGGAGCATGCTCTGACCTGAGAGGGAAAGTGCACGTATGTTTTGTTCCTGTAAAATAAGTCTTCCACGTGGGTAAAGATAAGACCCACTACTGTCTGATATATAACAGATTTTGCTTTGTGCCACCATTGAGACCCTTAACAAGAAATAAAATATTCTGTTTATCTATTTTCTTCCGAGGAGATTCTGAACCTGTCTCTGGACACTGTCATATATTATCTTTCAGAACGGGTGATCCTTTCTATTTTATTATCCTTATGTTTATCTTTTTGTGTTTGAAGTACAAAAATTATAGGAAGGAGTACCAGTATCAGTTATACTCTGCTACTTAACAAGCCACCTGTTGTGGGTTGAATTATGTCTCTCCCCAAAGATTCCTAAGCCCTGCCACCCGCGAATGCTCCTGTGGTCTTGGAAAGAGGGTCTTTGCAGATGTAAGTTAAGATGAGGTCATACTGCATTAAAGTGGGCCCTAAATCTAATCAGTGGCATCCTTATAAGAAGAGCCACAGAGCCATGGACACACACAGAGAAGAGGCCACGTGAAGACAGAGGCAGAGACTGGAGTTATACCACCACAAGCCAGGGAACATGAAGTGTGCCAGCAACCACCAGAAGATAGAGAGGCAAGGAAGGATTCTTCCCTAGAGCCATCAGAGCTGGAGCATGGTCCTGCCGACACCTTGATTTTGGACTTCCGGCTTCCAGAACAGTGAGAGAATAAACACCACTAGGTCTGTGGTAATGTGTTATGGCAGCCTAGGAAACTAATGTGTTACCCCAAAGCTTATTGACTTAAAGCAACAGCAGTTTATTATTTCTCATGATTCTGTGGGTTGGCAATTCGGGTTAGGCTCACTGGGGCAGTTCTGCTGGTCTTGCCATGGTCATTCATGTGGCTGCAATTATCTGGTGGCTCGATTGAAATGGAATGTCTACGATAGCCTCACTCACAATTTTGGGGCCTTGATGCTGCTGTCCCTCTTCACGTGGTCCCTTATCCTCCAGGAGTCTAGCTCGATATTTTTTCTGTGGTCAAGGGAAATTTCNAAGACAGTCTCTTCAATAAATGGTGCTGGGAAAATTGGACAGCTACATGCAAAAGAATGAAACTTGACCACTCTCTCACACCATACACAAAAATAAACTCCAAATGGATGAAAGACCTCAATGTGAGACAGGAATCCATCAAAATTCTAGAGGAGAACATAGGCAACAACTTCTATGACATCGGCCAGAGCAACCTTTTTCACGACACATCTCCAAAGGCAAGAGAAATAAAAGATAAAATGAACTTATGGGACTTTATCAGGATAAAGAGCTTCTGCACAGCCAAGGAAACAGTCAAAAAAACTAAGAGACAGCCCACGGAATGGGAGAATATATTTGCAAAGGACACCACAGATAAAGGACTGGTATCCAAGATCTACAAAGAACTTCTCAAACTCAATACACGAGAAACAAATAAACAAATCATAAAATGGGCAGAAGATATGAACAGACACTTTTCCAATGAAGACATACAAATGGCTAACAGACACATGAAAAAATGTTCAAAATCATTAGCCATCAGGGAAATTCAAATCAAAACCACACTGAGATACCACCTTACGCCAGTTAGAATGGCAAAGATAGACAAGGCAAGAAACAACAATTGTTGGAGAGGATGTGGAGAAAGGGGATCCCTCCTACATTGTTGGTGGGAATGCAAGTTGGTACAGCCACTCTGGAAAACAGTGTGGAGGTCCCTTAAAAAGTTAAAAATTGAACTACCCTATGACCCAGCCATTGCACTACTGGGTGTTTACCCCAAAGATACAGACGTAGTGAAGAGAAGGGCCATATGCACCCCAATGTTCATGGCAGCATTGTCCACAATAACTAAATTGTGGAAGGAACCAAGATGCCCTTCAACAGATGACTGGATTAAGAAGTTGTGGTCCATATATACAATGGAATATTACTCAGCTATCAGAAAGAACGAATTCTCAACATTTGCTGCAACATGGACGGCACTGGAGGAGATAATGCTAAGTGAAATAAGTCAAGCAGAGAAAGACAATTATCATATGATTTCTCTCATCTATGGAACATAAGAACTAGGATGATCGGTAGGGGAAGAAAGGGATAAAGAAAAGGGGGGTAATCAGAAGGGGGAATGAAACATGAGAGACTATGGACTATGAGAAACAAACTGAAGACTTCAGAGGGGAGGGGGTGGGGGAATGGGATAGCCTGGTGATGGGTAGTAGGGAGGGCACGTATTGCATGGTGCACTGGGTGTTATACGCAACTAATGAAGCATCGAACTTTGCATCGGAATCCGGGGATGTACTGTATGGTGACTAGCATAATATAATAATAAAATAAAAAAAAATAAAGATGTTGAAAGCAGCACTGTGAAAAATGGAAAGAGATTAGTACACTGAAAAAAAAAAGAAGTTGTGGTCCATATATACAATGGAATATTACTCAGCTATCAGAAAGAACGGGTTCTCAACATTTGCTGCAACATGGACGGCACTGGAGGAGATAATGCTAAGTGAAATAAGTCAAGCAGAGAAAGACAATTATCATATGATTTCTCTCATCTATGGAACATAAGAACTAGGAAGATCGGTAGGGGATGAAAGGGATAAAGAAAGGGGGAGTAACCAGAAGGGGGAATGAAGCATGAGAGACTATGGACTCTGAGAAACAAACTGAGGGCTTCGGGGAGGGGGTGGGGGAATGGGATAGGCTGGTGATGCGTAGTAAGGAGGGCATGTATTGCATGGTGCACTGGGTGTTATACGCAACTAATGAATCATCGAACTTTACATCAAAAACCAGGGATGTACTGTATGGTGACTAACATAATATAAAAAAAAATTTTAAAAATGACTAGGAAAAGGGTCATCGAGCTCTTTATTCTCAAGAGTTACCCTATGGGCTTAGAGATTCGGTAGTGCTGTGGTCCAGTGTTAAGTCTGGGCTGGGAAGAATTCAAGTGAGTAGAAGAAGAGAATACAGCAAGGAAGACAGAAAGACCAGCCTGTCAGGAAGATACNCGTGGTCCAGTGTTAAGTCCTGGGCTGGGAAGAATTCAAGTGAGTAGAAGGGAAGAATTCAAGTGAGTAGAAGAAGAGAATACAGCAAGGAAGACAGAAAGACCAGCCTGTCAGGAAGATACATGACATGGGCTGTGTCAGAAGGAACACCCTTAGATCAGCTAGGATTGCTTTTAGCTGCTGCAGGGAACAGACAGCCCCATTAAACAGTGGCTTCAACAGATTAGGAGTTTATTTTCCTTACATAACAAGAATTCCAGTGGTTGGCAATCCACACGGATTGGTAGGATAGTCTGAGATGCCACTGCAGACCTTGTGTCTTTGTGTCCCATCATCCTTAGAGTGTGGCTGTCATGCTCATGGTCGTGAGGTGGTTCCTGAAACTCTATGCACTGGAAAAACATCAAAGGCAGGAAGAAGACAGAAGGCCAAAGAGGTGTGTTGGCTAACATTGCTCCCCTTTAAGGATCTCTTCCAGAAACTGGAAACTGGACATTTGCTATATATCACATTTGGTCAGATCCCTCTACCTACAAGGGAGGTTGGTAAATACAGGTTTTTGGCCCAGCACATTGCCACCTCCAACAAAACCTGGGTTGAGTTAGAAGGAAGGGGATAATGACTAGTGATAGGCGACTAGTGGTCTCTGCCATAGCCCACCAAAATGGCGGCGGGCATGAATTAGTGACAGACCTTCCATTGTAGCATCATGCCACCTCCAACCCATTAATACTAGTATCAGATTCAGGCTCATCGAATTCCAGGATTCTAATGAGGAGGGATGATCCAGGCCTAATGATCTAGGCCTCATGAGGAAGGTTATCTGGGCTGATAGGTCCTGTATGAATCAGGATAAAAGAGCTGTCATAACAAATAATCCCAAAATCTCAGTGGAATAACCCAGCAAAAATTTATTTTATGTTTATGCCACAGACTGCCACAGGTCAGGTGGCTCTCCTCTAAGCAGTGGCTCTGGGACCCAGGCAGCTTCAACCTTATGGCTCGGCCGTCTTGTAACTTTTAGGTTACTCTGGCATCATTCAGCCAATGGCCAAGAAGAAAAGACAGTGAAAGACTTTGTAGCCAGTCATTAAATACCTCAACTCAAAGTGGTACACATTACTTCTGCTCACATTACATGGTGAGAACAACTTACAAGGCCCACTGATAGGCAGGGAGGGCTGGTGAATATGGTTCTTGTCTGGCAATCACTTTCCAGCAACAAATCTTCCCTGGGAATGAGGAACATGAATCTTTGGGGGTCAGCTAGCCATCTCTGCCACAGGGTCCCAGTCACAAAGGAGGGACAATTAACCAAATGTCAAGAAACCTATGGATAGGCCTGGTTTGCTGTGCTGTTGGCAGATAGATGTAAACCATGTGGTCTAAGTCACAGGGATTACGGGTGTGGAGAGTACCAGGGAAGCACTATCCAGATGTGTATAGCGGAAGCACCCGAGGTTCTAGATGGGGCCGCTAAGAATACAAGGCATACTTATCCCTTAAGGCAGGGTGGCTGGTAGTAGGAAAAAAAAACAATTTAAAATCTCATTGAAATCGAGGACACTAGAAGTGCCATGTGAAAGTGAATCTTTTCTAGAAACCCCACAGATTGGTAAGGAGCCAAGTTGCTCGAGCTTTTTTTTTTTTTTTCCTCTCTCTCAGAACAAGCGTTTAAAAAACATTTGAGGAAAAACCAGAAGATTAAGATATTTTTAAACAGCTTTTGAGTGATTAAATGAGAATTTTTTATTTGACAGGAAACAAGATATTATCTAAGAGAAAGAAGCATTCTAAAACATTCACTCCCACTTGAGGGGTAACCTTGTGATGCTCCCCCTCCCCTCTGTGACAGTATTTTGAGAAGCTGAGTCACTTGTCATGACTGGTTTACTCTGGGTCTGAGGAATCCTCTTGTTTTATTTGCCTTTTAATCATTTTCATAATCTGTGATATCAGTCTTCTTATTCATGTTATCATTTGTAGTAACAAACAACTCAGAAAGCCCTCACTGCAGGGAGAAGAGAACATAGACCTTCAAGACAGAATCTTGGGGAGGCAAACAAGTCCGGTTCCTGTCCCCTTCACTGAAATTCTCAGTGGCAGCATCTTGTGCAAGTTCTGTAATTTCCCTGAGTCTAATTTTTTTTCCATCTGTAAAACAGAATAATGCCAGGGTCACTGGGTCAAACGATATAATCTCTATGAAAATGCTACGTAAGTCAAAGAACACAGCACACATTTTAATGAGACATTTGTAAAATGGGACTGAGTGCCATGATTCTGTCAACATGTCCTATGTAATACACCTGGCACTGGGTCTTCTGCTAGGCAGGTGCTCAGAAAAGAAAACTAAGAGTAAGTACAGACAAAGAGAAAACAGGGAACATGAAGAGTAGAGGAATGTCAAAAATAGCCACCACAACAACGTAAAGTAAGGTCTGAACTCATTTACAAAGCCTGCCTGTCCCCCAGAACACACACGCACATGTGCACACACACATACACACCACACACACTTCATAGTTCACTCAAAAGGAAAGAGATAGAAAGACCAAGGGGAAATTTGGACCTTAAATTTCCCCGTGACCTCACATTTTCTGAAAACTGAAAGAGATGCTAGACATACCCTGCTGCCTTTTGCCAAAAGTAACTTCTATGGGAAATTGTGACAGTTCTGAGAGTCTACAGAGGGAACTTGGTAGAGCCACATAGATAATGCACGTCACGTGATCACCAGGGATGTTTATACGAGAGATGGGGAAGATGTGTGGGAATGCAGAGCCATTCAGGAGAAGAAGTGGTTCATCCTGAAGACTAGCAGCTAGAGTTATAGATTGGAGACCACAGACCTGTTTCCTAGACTTACCTTAAGTGAAAAATGGCTTCTTATTACAAAAGCTATGGGTGTGAATTATAGAAAAAGCAGGAATGCACATGAAGCAAATAATTTTAAAATAATAGTTATTTCTAGGGGTGCCTGGGTGGCTTAGTCGGTTAAGTGTTTGACTTCTTGATTTCAGCTCAGGTCTTGATATCAGGGTCATGAGATCCAGCCCCCATGTTGGGCTCTGTGCTAAGAGTGGAGCCTGCTTTAGATTCTCTCTTTCTCCCTCTGCCCCATCCCCCTTCCCGCTTGCTTTCTCTCTAAAATAAACAAACAATTTCTAGTTCTTTGACCAAAAGTTTATCACTTTTAACAGCTTGATATATATAATTTTGTATCTTTAACAGCTTGATATATGTATATTTTTTCATAGACATACATGCATGTTTTCTGCAAAATTGGAAGCAGGCTTATTGACTGTTTTGTAACCTGCTTTTTAATTTAAAAATACACTATGAACAACTTTTCATGTCACTAAATATTCTTGCATGACATTTCTAAATGAACACATAACATTTCATTGTGAGGAT
The DNA here is from genome assembly GCF_002007445.2 of Ailuropoda melanoleuca. NCBI lineage: Eukaryota > Metazoa > Chordata > Mammalia > Carnivora > Ursidae > Ailuropoda > Ailuropoda melanoleuca. The sequence goes on along the minus strand of NC_048234.1, from coordinate 23,637,913 downwards.
AGATTGTAATTTTTTTTCCATTTTGAATGATTCTTCAGGATAAATGCTGGAAATTGAACCACAGACTTAAAGGTTACTCAGTGATTTATATAGCTGCCCAGTTGTCTTTCTGGAAGGTTTTTTGTGACATATGTCTTTAGAATGAAATTTTAAAATACTTGAAAAATATGGAATCCCTGAACTTTGCCTTAATTCTTAGGGGGAAGTACCAAAAGATGGTTTATGTTCAAATAGGTACAAACAGGTAAGGTCAGTCTTTTATAGATTGAACTGAAACCATTATTGTGATTGAGTCAATGAACCCAAAGATAAATTTGGTTTGGACAAATACTATTAATTCATGAAGTTTCCTTGTGACTACAGTTTTTAAATGAATGCTTTTCTGGATAATCTCCATCCTATTTGAGGCTATCCTCATATTAATTGCCAACATTTCCAGCTGTACCAAGAATCTATAAACTAGCCCTATGAAGGCAGTTAAATGTATGTTTTCTTGAAGAGAGTAAAATTATATAGAAGTATGAGATCACCTAGAAAAAAATTATGTACAGTTTCTTTTTTATTGTCAAAGTTATATGCTATTTACCATTAAATCTGGCTCAGTCGGTTAAACATTTGCTTTTGTCTCAGGTCATGATCCTGGGGTCGTGGAATTCAGTCCCGTGTCGGGCTCCCTGCTCGGGGAATCTGCTTCTCTCTCTCTCTCTTTCTCCCCCTCCCCATCACTCATTCTCTCCCTCTCTCAAATAAATAAATAAAATCTTTAAAGAAAAATCTGACATTTAATTCTCTATTATATCTCCTTATTAATTCATTAATTAACTCACTAACTCATTAATTCATTCATCCATTCATTCATGTGACATTTACTTTTTTTTTTTTTAAGATTTTATTTGTTTATTTGACACAGAGACAGCCAGTGAGAGAGACAGCCAGTGAGAGAGAGACAAGCAGGGGGAGTGGGAGTGGAAGAAGCAGGCTCCCAGCAGAGGAGCCTGATGCGGGGCTCGATCCCAGAACGCCGGGATCACGCCCTGAGCTGAAGGCAGATGCTTAACGACTGAGCCACCCAGGCACCCCGTGACAAACATTTACTTGAGCACGTACTATGTGCCAGGCACTGTTTTATACTCAGGGGATATAGAAAGACCCTGCCCTCATAGAACTTAGGTTCTAAGGATGGAAATAGATGATCAATATATAATGATGGAAATACACGGATCAATATATAATGTCGAGTGGTGTTAAGTGCTGTGAAGAAAATCACACAGGGTGAGGGCTGTGGAGACAGCAAGTCATTTTTGGAGTGAACATGAGTATTTGAGTCATGACAGGGTTCCGGTGCCCATTTTACCACTTTCTGACCAGCTTTGAGCAAGTCATTTAGCTTCTCTGGGCCTCAATTTCCTTATCTGTTAACTAAAAGATAATCTTCTTTCCTAGGGTTGTTATGGGGATTAAATGAGATTATATGGAAATTGCTTATTGTATAGGTGTTTGAGAAATATTATTCCTCTTTCCTCTTGTTTTTTGGGAAAGGGAAAATGATTTGGTAAAAATATTCGAATTCTCATGTGAGATGAAGAAACTAGCATATTCTTTATTCTGTATTTAAGGAAGGGATAGGTAAAAATTTTCAAAAGATGTTTTGTTTTCTCCGAGCAAAATCAAATACCAGCTGCTTCTCAGGAGAGAAGGGCAGCCCGAGCCTTCACATCGTCAGATGATTTCTAAAATCCCTTTCAGGGCTAACAGCAACTTTGTCCTTTTATAAACTCTTCCCCTACTCCATCCAGCTAAAAGGATGAGTGCCAGACACCAGACTCTCCTTGAGAAGAAATTTGGGCCCCACGCCTATCAACAATGATAGTAATGTGATGATGATTTTTTTTCAAAATTCTGTATTGCTGAGAAGTAGAAAGAGCAGTTGTATAACGTGTCTTCACTGACCGGGGAAGACTAATATAAACTGGGAGAAACTGAGAAACCAGTGGTATGTTTCTTGTCCTGCCAGAAGGAAAGAGAGACACAATGTGATCACTAATAATTATTTTAAAACATTAATTCTTGGGGCACCTGGGTGGCTCCGTCGGTTAAACGTCTGCCTTCGGCTCAGGTCATGATCCCAGGGTCCTGGGATCGAGCCCCCTGGGTTGGGCTCCCTGCTCAGCCGAGAGTCTGCTTCTCCCTCTCCCTCTGCTGCTCCCCCCAGCTCGTGCTCTCTCTCTCTCTTTCTCTCAAACAAATAAATAAAATCTTTAGCCACGCCATCTTTGGGTTGACCCATGGTGGACGTTTTGAGGACAGCTGACCCGCAGCCTCCTGTGGAAGCCTGAGCCAGCTGTGTAGCTTTCTACCTTTGTCTCTTGACCATGTCCCCCAACGAGAATGCTAATTCACCAGCTGCCTGCCTTAACAGATTCAAGAACAAGGGGAAAGACAGTACAGAAGTGAGGTGGCGCTGAATAGAAGTTCACGTGGAGCTGAGGAAAGCTAAGAAGGTTGACCAGATGCTGAAAAGGAGAAACGTTAGCTGATTTCCTGATGACGTTACCTCTCCACTGCAGGGAAACCACAACGACCACGGCACTGCCAATTGGTCTGTTGATGACATTGTCAAAGGCATGCATAGCAACAGTTTGGAAAGCCACCTCCAGGCTACTCAAGCTGCTGGGAAGCTAGGGTAGAATAGCCCCCCCCCACAGACAACATAATCTGGGCTGGGTTGATACCAAAATCTGTGTCCTTGAGCAGAACCGACCATTCAGTTTGAATCTGCTTGGGCTCTCACTAGCATTGCTTATGGGACATCGGAACTGACCAAGGCTATGGTAGACGGAGATGCTATCCCAGCATTCATTTCTCTGTTGGCATCTTCCCAGACCCACATCAGTGAACACCGTATGGGCTCTAGGAAACATTGCAGGTGATGGTTCAGTTTTTCGAGACTTGGTTATCAAGTACGGTGCAGCTGACCCGCTATTGGCTCTCCTTGCAGTTCCTGATATGTCATCTTTAGCATGTGGTTACTCGCGGAACCGGACTTGGACACTTTCAGACCTTTGTCGCAACAAGAATCCTGCACCCCCGTTAGATGCCAGTGAGCAGATTTTTCCTACCTTAGTTCGTCTCCTGCGTCATGATGACCCAGAAGCATTAGCAGATACTTGGTGGACCATTTCTTACCTTCCTACTGGTCCAAATGAATGGATTGAAATGGTTGTGAAAACAGGAGTTGTGCCCCAGCTTGTGAAGCTTCTAGGAGCTACTGAATTGCCCATTGTGACTCTTGCACTAAGAGCCGTAGGAAATATTGTCACTGGGACAGATGAACAGACTCTGGTTGTAATAGATGCAGGAGCACTTGCTGTCTTTCCCAGCCTGCTAACACACCCCAAAACTAACATTCAGAAGGAATCTACACGGACAACATCGAACATCACAGATAGTCGCCAGGACCAGATACAGCAAGTTGTGAGTCGTGGACTGTCTCATTCCTCATTGCTGTTCTCTCTTAGGCAGATTTTAAGACACAAAAGGAAGTTATTTGGATGTGACCAACTCAACAAGTGGTGGGACGGTTGAACAAATGGTGTACGTCGTTCATTGTGGTTTATTAGAACCATCGATGAATCTCTTAACTGCAAAAGATACCACAATTATTCTGGTTCTTTCCGGATGCCATTTCCAACATCTTTCAGGCTGCTGAGAAACGAGGTGAATCCAAGAAACTTAGTATAATGAAGGGAGATCGTGGAGGTTTGGACATATGGAAGCTACAAAACCATGAAAAGGAGTCTGTGTACAACGTTCATTAAACTTGACTGAGAAGTATCTCTCTGTAGAGGAAGAGCAAGATCAGAAGGTTGTGCCAGAAACTGCCTCTGAAGGCTGTCGGTTCCGAGTTCAGATGGCACTCCTGGGACCTTCAGCTTTTAGATTGTACAGCTGAGGCACAAAGTTGTTTGTTGTGTACTCTTTGGTAGATGTTTGTCTTACTGTTTCTATACTAAGAACTCTTTTTCGATGTGTTTTGTTATTGTAGCACTTTTTACAACAAAGTTCTCTTTGACCCGTTCCGAACCGTACAAACTGTACAAAGCTCCTCCTCTCAGTGCGTTTCTTATTTCTACGTGGAATCTTCTCTCTTGCTGTGTCCTATAAATAAAGATTAAATTCCACCCTTTTCTTTAAAAAAAATCTTTTAAAAAAACCAACATTAATTCTTGTACTTATTAACACCGGCTACGTCCTTCCCATGCATGTAATTCTATATATTATTATATATTCATATGCATATAATTATGTCTTGTATTATTAAATTATATTGTTATAGTTCTATAATTCTCATAACAGCCTAAAAGGTGAAGGGTGTTCTTCTTATTGCAAGGTGTGTGGTTTTGGAAACCGAGGCTGGGTCAGGTTCTGCTGTCGTGAGTGGTAAAGCAGTGGTGGAAACTCAGGTGTAGGAAACCCAGCTCAGGCCAGAGCCATACTGTTAACCCCTTGCTGCTTGTCATTGCCAGCCCCTGCTGCCAGCAAGCCAGCTCGCCTGCCGACGTCAGTTCTCACCATGGCCTTGCCGTGGAATTTGTTGAGATTGTTTTTTCCATATGCCGTAATATGTTTAGTTTCGCCTCAGATGGGCGAGCAGATTAACTTTCAAGAGAGATGGACTGTCTCCACTCTAAACACAGCTAGACATGGCCTTCCAGCATCTGAAAACCCTGGGGTGGAATCCCTTCATCACAGCACAAATACCCTTTTATGGGGTTGGTTTTTTCATCTTCCTATTAGAGAGGGCCAACACTGATACGATTTTTCTCTGGAATTAGCTGTGAACAGAGATGCATTTTCAAACTCAAAATTCTAACCTTTTCCCCCCCACACCACTGAAACTAGAGACAGTCTGCTAAAAACACTATCCAGCCTTCAGAGACTTCATCAACTCAGTGATATAATGCATGAAACTTGATTTTCAGATGGAAAGGAGAAGAATGTTTGGGATGTTGGGAGTTGATGTCTCTGTTTTGGTGCACAACTCCATTCACATCTGGCCCCTTCAAACCAATGCATGTTCCCACTGGTGGGGTCACGGCTACATTCATTCTCTGGGAAGACTTCATAATATGGAGTCAGAGATGCTGCCCTGGGGATCAGTCTTGGGTTCTAGTCTCTGCAACCAAGGAAATTTGAATTTTAGGTACAAAGAAGAAAGATCTGACTGCCCCCCAAAGAGTTCAGTATTTACTGACTGACATGTTTTGTTTAATGTCGAGATTCCCAGGGAGCCCCAATTTGAACAACTGCTATTTCCAACTGCCCAGCTATGTTCTTTCCTTCTTCCCTGAGGTCTCAAGTGGCTTCAGATGAAACGAGGTGTGCGTGTGCTCGTGGGAGTAGAGTTACTCTATATATCTCATTGCCCAAATCCACTGACTCTGACACCCAAGGTGTTCCCCACCCCACCCTCTAGAAGAGTACGTTGGTGAAAGGGACGCTTTGACTCTCAGTCCCCCTTTCATACAACACCATCATCCATCCTCAAAGACTCTGTGGGGCCCAGTACTCCCAAGGCTTGTCAACTTGGTCTTTAATATTGGCTTTCAAAATTTTTTCACCACAATCCATGAAAAGAAATACACTTAACATTACAGTCTAATATTCTCTCTTCCTCTCTCTCTGTCTCTCTCATACACACACACACACACACACGCTGAAACAGGCTTCAAGAAACCATATTTAACTTGTACTATATCTTTTCTATTCTTTTCTGTTCTATAGTATTCTTTCAAATGCTTGTCACGGCCCTCTAAATTGGCCTCAGATCAAACCTTGGTAAATCAGACACTGCCTTTTATACACACAGAGCACTCTCTACTCTTTCTCCCTAGCATTTATCTCAGTCTGTAACCCTAAATTTGTGTGATTGTTTAGCGCTCTCTTGCCCCTGGTGGACCGGAAGCTCTGAGAGAGTCTAGCATGCACCTTGGAATCTTCAGAGTCTAGCATGGAAGGCGTTGCATGTAGTAGATGTTTAGTAAATATTCATCAGAGAATTAATACGCTAATTAATGTGGCAGCCTTCCCCAGATCTGCGTGGTTATTTCTAGAATTCCATCATGTTTCTCAAGACTAGCTAATATTTGCACCCATCTGTGGGAGTTCGTGGCTCAGAGTGTTGCAGGCACCCTCCCCCCACTTGTCAGGTGAATTTATCATTCTGGCTCACCCATCTTGAGGCTACTTTGCTGGAGGTCCTGGACCCCTAAGGCATCACTCAGACCATAGGCTCTCTTCAGCTAACAGCATGGGTTGTTAGCTTTGCAGGATATTTCTTTTCTTTCTTTCTTTTTTTTTTTTTCAAATAGGCAGCTCTTAAAATATTCATAATACATCTCCAGTGTTGAAGTCATTAGGCATCTTGAAAAACAGTGAAGAAATTGTAGGGTTCTCGCAGAGCCCTCCAATAAGGCTGACTCCTACCCTTCTCCCTACCATAGACTGGCTCCATTTGCATCTACTCAGTGTGAGGTATCAGATACTTTCCCAAATATCTCTTATCCTCACACAATTCTAGGTCATCGGCAGAATAGAGATGCCATCCAAGATCTGTTGGGTCAGTTGGATGACATCAAGATATAGATGCTAAAACTTTAAACTCATTTTACCAACCTAATATGGGACTTTGAGATAACTGCTCAGACAGTTTAGGCAAACAAACAACTGAAAAGGGCAACCCCCAAATGATCCCTCGTGATCTAGTTTTTATCTGACTGAGGCGGGAGAGGCCCAAGAAACTGTCTTTAGGTGTTCAAGATGGGGCTGATTTCTTTGTGGTAGAAGGAAGGACAGATACATGTTTGAAACTTTCAAAATATACCTATGAAATGATCCCATTTTCTAAGTGGCCTTGCTGTTGAATCCAGAGATTGAAGGCGTGTGATTCACAGGTAATTTACCAGTTTTTAAGTAAGTCTTTCAACAAGTCCAGGGAAGTTGGATAAAGGGTGGTGCCACAGAAAAAATGAGATTTTTGAGATTTTTTTCTTTTTGAGTATTGAATTTAGGATTTCTTTTTCTCTCTTTCTTTCTTTTTATCTTTTCTTTTGTTTCTTTTTTGGGGGGGAGGACAAACAGGGGCAGGGAGAGAGAGACTCCCAAGCAGGCTCCATGCCTAGAATGTAGTCTGACGTAGGGGTTGATCCCATGACCCTGAGATCATGACATGAGCTGAAATCAAAAGCCCAACCAACTGAGCCACCCAGGTACCCCTGAATTTAGGATTTCTTAATTGGTGTTGAAGATCACATGTGAATATTATTGAGTATTTAAAAAGTTTTAAGTGAGGGGCACCTGGGTGGCATAGTCGTTAAGCGTCTGCCTTCGGCTCAGGGCGTGATCCCGGCGTTGTGGGATCGAGCCCCACATCAGGCTCCTCTGCTGGGAGCCTGCTTCTTCCTCTCCCACTCCCCTGCTTGTGTTCCCTCTCTCACTGGCTGTCTCTATCTCTGTCAAATAAGTAAATAAAATCTTTTAAAAAAATAAATAAAATAAAAAGTTTTAAGTGACTTGAATATTTTCCTTTTGACACTTAGTAAAAATATTTTTACACAGCCACAATAGAATATAATTCCACATAAATTGTTGTTCACACCTGAAGTATAGAAAGAAATGTACTTCCTTGTTTATGATACTATTTTTTTGAATTTACTGTTTGTTTTTAATGTCTCTTTAAAGTCAGCTGGAGAAACAGATCATGAGCTGCTATTTTATATCTTTTCACTGCTCCCACATTTGGTAAATTAGTCAAATATGGCCAGTTAATGAGCTTCTAGAATTTACTTGAATTTGCTAATCCTTTAACCGAAAGGGCACTTTTGAAAAAAAACAAAAAAACCCTTTTATGGTGTCCATTTGTCATTTTAAAAATATTCAACCTAGTTTTATGGCAGAGAAATCTTTGTTTAAAAAATGTGGCAGTCTCTGGGGAAATAAGTATTTCCAGTTTAATTTCTCCTGATAGTATTATCATTTCTAAGTAAACCAAAATATTTCTAATTCCCTTCCATTGCCTCTATATAAATTGTATTAAAACGTTCTTTTCTGATCTTCCCTAAATTAAAAAACACAAGTGAAGTTGAGTAAACAAGCTGTATAGAGTTTGGGTTAAAACTCCAATGTCTTCAGAAAAGGAAGCTTGTATTGGGAACAGTGCAGTTGCTGGTAATCTAGTCGGGGGGTAAAGCGCCTCATTTGAGGTGTCTCTTCTGGGGAACACCAACAGTGAGGCGTTCCGTACATCCACACTCAGCCTCTACCTTGGGCTTGTGTCCCTGGAGCCCCAGAGGGACTCATCCCTTGTTTGGTTATTTTTCCCTGCACTTGCCTTGGTATGCATCTTTTATTTTTTTAATTTTAATTTTATTAAGATTTTAGTTATTTATAAAAGAGAGAGAGAGAAGGGACAAGCAGGCTTCACGCTGAGTACAGAGCCCAACACGGGGCTCTGTCTCATGAATCTAAGATCATGACCTGAGCCAAAATCAAGAGTCAGATGCTTAACCAAATGAGCCACCCAGACGCCCCTCAAAATTTATTTTAGATTGTAGGATGGGAACAATGCTTCTTAAACCAGAGAAACTGCTTAACCGACCGAGCCACCTGGGCGCCCCAGTAGGCACCTTTTAAATAAAACATTAACATTGCCCTCTTCTTTGGTCTCTCACATTGAACTTTCTAGCATCCTATGGCCTGACTTATTACCAGATTTATTTGGTCGATTTCACATTATTTCCTTTCAAAGAAACACCATTCACCTATGTAAAGAGCTCTCTTTTTTTCCCCTTTTATCTGATTCAATTATCAGGGCCTGAAGAAAATGGGGACATAAGTGATGTTACCTGTAGACCCCCTTCACCTTCCTATCCCCTTCCCTCCTTGGCTCACCCATTTCCAGCATGTTCTGGGATTCTCGTCCAGACATGGTCTCCAAGGGTTCTAACTGTACCTTTCTTCTCCCCCAACCACCTTCAAAACCGGCCGCCAGCTGTTCCATCTTCAACATGAATTAGTTTGGGCTGGTAAGGACTTAGTGTGGTATTACTCACAGAGCTGCATTTTTACTGAGATAATGTTACTAAATGCAGGGTTGCTGTCCGAGGAAGCAGGACTGACGCTGGAAAGTAGGGACTTTCCACAAACATCATCACCTTAACAGATGGACATTTGTGGCCTGATCTTGCCACCTCATTTGAGGTGCCAGAGTTCGGTGCGGATAACACTGAATGCGGACTTCCCAGAGAAGGATTACACAGAGCAGGGAGGCCACACTGTCCTGGGGGAAGCTCAGTGCCCCATCTTCTCCTTTCTGTCTTGGTGCCTGGTTGTCTCTGTAACTGCCGTTTCTGCTGTAATCACTTCTCCTACCTGACAGTAGGACTGTTGGGAAGTTGCCCAGGATCTTGGGTTAGCGTCAAGGGATGGCAAGCTTTCAAGTCCAGAGATAACCCCATGGCATGACTTTTGGGGACAGAACTTCCTTCACCACAGTGTTCATATCATCCCAAATTTGCCTCGGTGACTTCTCCTCTCTGCCAGCCAACTCTAAAGCAGCACAAAGACAAGTGTCCACCCAACACTTGGCCTGCCTCTGACCACAGTCTGTTACTTCCAAAGGCAAATGAAAGAGAAAAGTCAGCAATGGTTTTTAGACGGTGTCAGCTCCCATCTGACAGCCTCAATACATTTTCCTTAAAAATGTGTCATGTAGAACATCAAACCCTTCTTTTTTGTCCCTGGTGGGTTAGAGTGTGTCGCCTCTGCCACGTTTATTTGGGCCTTTCAGAAAACATGCTGTTACTTTTAATTATAGCATCAAGACAATTTGTAGCACCCTGAAAATTTTATGAAATTGCCATTGGCCCAACGTCCCTCTCCCTTATTTCTGACCACAGGCTTTATAAGCAGGAACCACGTCTTGGGACCATCGGAACTTCTTGGCAGGATTCCACATGCTAAGGACCTTTTAAGTTGTCCTATGTCCCGGACAAGCATTTACCGTATTTTGAGGATCACGTGGAGCTCAAGTTGTGAGGGCAAGAGAGGGCTGGGTTGTTTATTATTAAACTGACAGGAAACAGCTCAGGCTCATTTGCTGCTGCTTTCAGCTGGGCAAAAGAGGATAAATTAATTGCTTTATAGAAATTCCTTTCTGCATTCTTTAGGAAAAAATTTTCCATGTGAGCTAAATGATCAAACTGAGCAGTTTTGGGCTCAACAACTTTGACATTGTCCCTTGAAGGAATGAAACAATTAAAGCAACTGATTTCCTCTGAGAAAAGGCCATTTATAATAATCTATGTACTCTGCAGAAAATATTCACAGTAGATTCATTGCAAGACCCTCTAATACCACATAATATTGGGTTTTTCCTTTAATGCTTCCCCATGTTTTAGGCATGTGCTTACCTGGAGCTGTTGCTGATCCTTTCCCCCTCATTCCCAAAAGTTATCCCAGTACCACCCTTTGGGAATAAATGGCATTTAAAGGGCCCGAAGGGGAAGAAAACTAATTAAAAAAACCCCAAAACTGAGGACAGTTGGCTAGGAGAGTTGGCAGGATGTGTATAATTCCAGGGAGGGGTTTCATGAAGATGGAGAAGGTCAGCAGTGTCTGATGTAAAGAAAGGTCAAGTTAGAACAAGACAGGAAAGAAGCCGCTGGCTGCCCAGCGAAAGGTCATCCATGGCTGTATCAAGGACACTTCTGCAGAGGGGCGAGGGTGGACGCCTGAGGACACCGGAATAGGCAGTGTGAGGGAGCAGAGAGGAAGTAGGGGCTTGGTGGTCAGGGGAAGGGGAGAGAGGAGCCTGACAATGAAGGTTTTCTTTTCAGATGGGACTGAATCGAGCAGGTTTCTAGGAAGAAGCAAGGAGTCAGGGAATGGAGGGTACTGGCCAAGACAGGATATGATGCATTTCAGGTGGAAAGAGCTGGAATAAAAACTTGAATGAAATTTCTGTTCTGGGTGCCTTTTCTGCCTTCCCCATCCCACATCCCGGAAAAGTATTTGGTGCATGAACAGATTTTGGGCTTCGAAGGGCTTCACTTTTATTGTGCTTGGGATTCGTTCCTTGGTGAAACAGACACAAAACTGTACACACAAGTAGAAAATGATATTTGATGAAAACTCACCCTTCGGTAAATGCTTTTAAATCTTTTGCCTGTTGCTCGAATAGGTATTTGAATGGCATTTGCAATATATTCCAAGACTACTTACCCCTGGAAAGATTCCTGGCTTTGGAGCTGAGTTCAAAGTCTCAAAGACAAGCCAAAACCTGTTCCTTTCAGTAGTCAGGGTAAAGTTTAACATCCTTCTTCGGAAAGCTTCCCGCGGTAAGCTTACCACTGCTAAGCTGCTGGAAGAGGAAAATGCCAGAAGTTTAACTCCTATAGCAACTGTCTTATGTAAGTTACATAACCATTCTTAATTTGTAAAGCAGAGGTAATAATACCTACCTCACGGAGTTGTTGTGAGTATTAAATGGGCCAATTAATACAGTCCCTGTCAGACAGTAAGCACGTATGGTGAGTTTACGTGCTTCACTGTAGTAATAGTAGTTACAGCAGGGCTTTTCCAGGTTATAAGGATTATAGACACTGTCATGTTCCCTCTGTTAATAGTGNCCCAAATTTTAGTAGCACTAGGCATGTCGTGCTGCACGGCAACGATGCTCTGTCTGGAGCTCAACATTCCCTCACTTCTGCACATGGGTCTGGGATCTCGGGTTTGTCAAGGTTAGTGCCAGTCCCTGCTACTAGTACACGTGGGCCCGGGGCCTCCATGGAAGGCTGTGCAGGTTGCTCACTGTATAAGGCTCCCAGCTATGGGGCCAACTAGGGGCTGAATTCCTATCATCTGCAAAGGGCAATTCTTAAAGCCTGACAGATTTGGGACTCAGGGTCTCCTTTTCTTCCTTTCTCTACCTGTTCCCCCTTGCTCATCTACGAGCCCTGCTGACATCTTTCCATTGTGTGGTTTCTTCTCACTTGTAGCTTCCACTGCTTTACAACTCCTGCTTACTGCCTCCTGCCTGTGTCTCCACGCCTCTGCCCACGCCTCCGTGCTTGACAGGGTCCACTGATTTGTCTGAGATCAGGTGATGAAGGTGATTTGAACCAAGGTGGTGAAGGTGGATTGGAACCAAGCTTATCACTTGTCGGAAAATGATTACTGTGTAAGTTAGCATGAGGACCTCAAAGATTATTTATCAGATTTGCTTATTAAAAAAAAAAAAACTCCTGTATAGATTTCCTTCCTTCCTAAATGAGGACAGTCTTTATTGTTAACTTTTCTGCATAGCCCACATGCATTTAAACTAACTTGTTATTTCCTGGTCTAAGGAAAAACTCGGAGAGGGGCCAAGTTGATCCTAGGGCATTCAAAGGCACAAAGTGCTTTATTCTGTCCTTGGCATAAGGGCTTGATTCAAAAGTGTATTTGTCTGAGACTAGCTGTGAAAACCTGATTTTACCTTCTTGACTGTCCATCTCTCTTGGAAAAGGACTGGAGCCCCATTCTCATCATTGCTTTTTCGGACTCATTATCTTCCTCAGCCCCCTAGCCCCCCGTGGGACAGTCTGGGCTTCTTTTCCTCAGTGTTCCTATATGCGGTTAGCAAAAGTGGGGTAAACTGAACAGTGATCTGACACCATGGCCAATTTCTTTTCTGTATTATTCTCTCAAGTGACTAATCCTTCAACCCACTGGAACACTTCCTTAATGCTTTAGAGTGGTGGGAATTACATAGGTCAGAGATTCGTGCCACCTTTAAATCATAACCCATAGATTTCTGCTTACTTAATGATTGTGCTTACTTAATGCAACTTTCCGTGGGAGCAAAGACCACAGCGGACTTTCTTGGGCATTAAGAGAACCGAGTTCTCATCTCATCTCTGCCACTTGCAAGGCCTGTTAGTTTCAGGCAGTGGCTTAGCCTCAGTGAGTGTTTTCCGACTTGTCCCCACCCTTCCCTGAGTGTTGCTGGCTTGTCTTGCTCACCGCCTAGGCAGTGAGGCTCGGACAGGGAAGGTGGGCCTTCGAAAGATTCTAAAATTGTGCTGAAACGAGATACTAGCAAAGCTGGAGATGTGTTCCCTGGGTTCTTGTGGGGAACACCTTGTGCCTGACTGAAAGGGATGCGGCAGGAAGAGCTGTGTGTGTCGGCTTTGCACCCCCAATGTGTGATAGCTGCATTTCAGAAATCAGTTTTAGGGTTTTCGTTTCTAAAACCTCATTCGTGTTAGTTATCGCATATTAACTTCAACCTCAGCATGTTTAGCTCACAATCACCTGGTTCAAAGGCAATTGAACACCCTCAGGGATCCTAACTCCACACTCTCCATTGAGAAAAGAGGGTGCGGCCAGCATTTTGAATTGCGTTCAAATGCGACTTTTTATAAAACACAAAGCACTCAAGAACTGGAGGAAGTTAAAGCTATATGTTATTCCCTTGTTAAAGGTGAGAAGTAAAGCTATTTCCTTGTGTGTTTAATATGTGGGAACTGCATAGGAGATTAGTTTAATGGGAACCACAATATCAACAGTAAGATTCATTCTTTTTTTTTTTTTTTAAAGATTTTATTTATTTATTTGAGAGACAGCAAGAGAGAGAGAGAGAGAGAGCGCATGAGCTGGATGAGGGGCAGATAAGAAGCAGACTCCCTGCTGAGCAGGGAGCTCGACTGATCCTTGGACCCCACGGATTATGACCCGAGTCAAAGGCAGACGCTCTTAATGTAATAGCCTGACTCAGGGCAGAATTCACAAACCCTTAGTAGCCATATGAGTGGCTGAAGAAGAATTTGATCAGCAAGATCTCACAGAGATGTCATCCCATTCCACAATTCGTTATGGATTAAGATTTCTGAACAAGACCATCCTTCTAAACCATTATGGACTCCGCAGAACATCTGAGGAGAGACAATGAGTAATTCCTACCTCTGACTATTTGGTTACTGGTCAATATGCTGGCTAAGCTGAGAGCATGCCTTCTGAAACAGATTCTATAGTTATTCAACATTGATTGCACAGTTCATCCTACTTATGTGAGCGCTATTACCTTTCTTTTGCTTTTTTCCAGTAAAACGCCCTTCTCTTCCATCTCTCCTCCTTTCTCTTTCTTCTTAGCTTTTGTAATCTAAAGTGCCTTGGACTTGTTTGCCTGGTGGTGAGAAGGAGAATATTTACTTAAGCTATCCAGGGAACCTTGACTTTATTGCCTTACAAATGAAGCATTCCCCTGCTGGGGCAAGAAATTACAAACAGAACCACATTCTTCTCCTAGTTCCATCCGAGGGAGCCCCAAGTACATATTATCACCTGAGAGTCTGAGGTTGGTTTCACAGTGAGCTCAGTTTCTCCATCAGATTTCCCACTGGCTTTGAGTTCCTAAAGGCACTTGTTGCTTCTTCTCAAAGTGTACTTTGGGCCGATTGCACTTGAACCTATGGGGTTGTTAAAAATGCAGATTCTGGCCATGAAGAGACCAATGGAACAGAATCTTGGGAGGTGAAGGCCAGATGTCTGCCCTGTTGCCCAACTCCCAAACTCACTCTTATCTGTGCTCACATTTGAGGCTCGCCGCTGGAAGGAAAAGGATTGCAGGACAGAGATGGCAAAGGTGGTGTTCCAAGTTTGGTGAAGTTAACATTGTTGTTACAGAATTAACTTGAATATTGGGAGGCTTCATATTAAAGTTTTCTAAAACAGGTGAAAAGAAAGGAACACCATCAGGTATGTGCCCAGTTAAAAGTATTTTGCATAATTTTCCGGGAGTCAAAACAGTATGTCTTCAGGTCATTCTTATTGTTATTTTGAGACTCTTTTGACTGTTTTGATTTTAAGAAGGGTAGTAAGGAAAAAATCATCAATTAATAGAGAAAGAAATCAATTTCTTTATGTACAGTCTTCACATTTGCCATGACTCTTGAGAAGTTATGTGACTTTCCCCTTCATGTGCTCTACTCTTTTATCATTTTCCAGTATTAGGAATAATTTATATCCATTGGTATAAATTTTGCTATACTTTATACACAATACATTATTATTCTAATATTGCACAGAAGGAAAAATACTGCATAAGAAACCTCTTCCCCTCCCCCCCAAAATTGGATGAGCTGTTGTTTTTAGGCAATAATCTTGACTTAAAATACCTTTTTGGTCCATAATTCATGCTTCATAATTTCACCATAGTATCCACCACCTTGAATAACTCTTTAGTGCACAGAGTGTATTCGAATTTATTAGGAAGGGACTTAAGGGAATTTTATTTCTGCATATATCACACTAACATGACAAACACTTTATTTTAATTTATTTTTTTAGAGAGAGAGAGCATGGGCAGGGCATAGGGGCAGAGGGGGAGGGAGAGAGAAAATCTTAAGCAGATTCCAGGCTCAGCACGGAGCCCCATGCAGAGCTCAATCCCAGGACCCTGAGATCATGATCTGAGCCAAAATCAAGAGTCGGAAACTTAACTGACTGAGCCACCCAGGTGCCCCGACACGATGAACACTTCAGTAAGGGATGAGCAAAGGAACTTATTTTTATAACTGGGTAGAAAGGTTATTAAGGATACAGCATCAGGATTTTTATGGTGTGTAGTGGATGGAAAACAAGAACAAGGCTCTTCCTGAGGCCAGCAGGAAAGACTATTTACAGAAAAGATAAAGGACATGGGGGCTTCCTGACAAATGTTGGCGGAAGACTGGGCATGGCCTCTGGACCAGGATGAGTGCTGCAGCTGAGAGGGTGTGAAGGTGCCCATCCAGCCCAGGGACACACCTGGGAGAGGAGACAGGGCTCCTTAGGTCAGGCACTGCTTCCGAACTGGCTCCAGTCACTCAGGTCTTCTCTGCCTCCATTCCTGTTTCTGGAAAATGGGGATATTACTTGTCCCATGAGAGAGCTGTGTGCAGATGAGTGTGACTTTACAGAATGTGTTTAATACTCAGAACTTATAAAGACATACATTTCAGAAGCCTTGGGGAGAGATTTCCTCTGCTCTATGAGGAGCTAAATATGGTAGTTGACGTGGGGTCTGGTCACATTTTTTTTTTGAACAATTTTCCCTCATTTTGGCCATCTCCTGCCCTCCCATGAAGGCACTGAAAGATTGTCTTGCCTTGGATGCCTACGGTCATGAAACAGCAGGACCATGAGCAAAAGATCACTGGATAGTGTAGTGCTTGGTTTAGAATAAGGAAGCTTGTTACAAAATACAGAACCTCGGGAGTGCCTGGGTGGCTCAGTCGGTGAAGCGTCTGTCTTCAGCTCAGGTCATCATCCCAGGGTCCTGGGATTGAGCCCCACACTGGGCTCCCTGCTCAGCGGGGGGTCTTCTTCTCCCTCTCCCTCTGCTGCTCCCCCTGCTAGTATGTGCTCTCTCTCTGTCAAATAAAAAAAAAATCTTAAAAACAACAACAACAACAAAACAATATAGAAACTCAGACATCAGTGCACATTTGCATATAAGCTTCTCTTAAGGGCAGGGAACTTGGTCTGCTTTCCTCACTGCGGAATCTTGAAAAGGTGGGTGCTCAGTAATTGTTTGTTGGAAGAAGTCAAGATCAGACTTCTGGGCTTATGTCTCCTCTTTCCTTCCTATTCTTCCTAAGAGATTCCCTTCCTTCTACAACTTTCCTCATCTGCTCTCTCTCCAAAACATTGCCCCTTGTAGACTCCAGTCCTCCCCCTCCCCCACTAAAGAGCTCTTTCCCAAAGTAAACAATAGTTAGCCATTAATAGCTTCATAACTTAGGAACAATGCGATTTCTCTGGTGTAAGAAGCATGGTTCCCATCCTCCAATCTAAAATAAATGTGGAGGGGCGCCAGGGTGACTTAGTCAGTTAAGCGTCTAACTCTTGGTTTTGCTCAGGTCATGATTTCAGGGTTGTGGGATCAAGCCCCGCATTGAGCTTCATGCTTAGCCGAGAGTCTGCTTGAGATTTTCTCTCTCCCTCTCCCTCTCCCTCTGCCCCTCCCCCCATACGTGCACACTCTCTCCCTCTCTCAAATAAATAAATAAATAAATAAAATCTTTACAAATCTGTAAAATTAAACTTTGAGGGAAAAATGCAGATGGTTTGGGATTGGGGGATTGGGTCATTTTGGGATGATTTATTTGTATAAAGTGGCATAGTTTGGCTAACTCTGAGGAGGAAATATAAACGTTGGTAAATGAATGTCTGTTAGAATCTTGATTTTCAAATTACCAGGGTAGGCAGGGTTAGTTAGGCGAAGGGAGGTGGTCAGATGGCTGAGTCCAGTCTGAGGGTGGATGAGTGGAAGGCAAGGGCAGGCTGGCAGGTGGAGCTGGAATTTGTCGGCTCACAGCAGACGAGTGGTTCTCAGAGTTGAGAGTGCTTCAGAATCACTTGGAGGGCTTGTGAAAACACAAAAGGTTTGCCCCCCCCCCCCCCGCCTCAGGAGAGTTTAGGATTCAGTAGGTCTGGGGTGGAGCCCAAGCATTTGCTTTTCTAACAAATTACTGGGGGATGTTGATGTCGCTGGTCCGGGGACCACACTTTGAGAACAGTTGCGATATAGAAAGTGTATGAAGATGCAGCCAATCTTGCTAGCCTCCGCTTAGTACATCTGTCCGCCAAAGCAGAGGCTGGGCTCAAGAGCAAACAAACTTTCTCAGTTGCCCCAGTAGATTCCATGATTTAAGCAAGGAAACTGACAAGAAAGGAGGGGGTTAAAATCGTCCCATTTCACCTTATAGTAAAAGGCATTTTTGTACATCACAGCTGCAGTCCCCTTGGGTCGTAGAGGCCACAAGTCTCTTGGGGTCTTACTGAAGGCACTTCACTTAGACACAGACTTGCTGCTAATTCGCTGCTTTGGCCCGCATATCTGAAAACACATAGCCCCATTATACGGTCTTGGATGAAAAACAAGCATGTGGCCTCTCAATGGCCAAGGAGCTGGCCAAGCCCAGGACAGATAATTTAGATAAATCACAAGTCAGAGTGGAGCGATGAGGTGCTTTTAATTAATGGCACCCAACAATGTTTGTTGAGTTTAATGGAATCCAGGTGGATACAGGGGCTCGAAGTAAGCTGAGAACACAGTTTTATTTAGAAATTCCAGGAGACAAAGAAACAAAATAGTAAGAGAACCCTCCAGAGACTCTTAAGATGTTCAGGCTCATTCCTGTGTCTCAGCAGAAGAATTTACGCTATTTAGAAAACTGACAACCTTGTAGGTTAAAAATGTTTGTGTGCATACACAATTTCTGTCACAAAATTAGGGCAACCACTGTTCAAACTATATGGAAAAAGAAAAGAGAATAGAAAGAAAAGACTATTCTTGTCTCTCTAACATATCTGTGAATAGCATTTCCTGCTAGTGGTTTTCCTTCTATGTATTTTTAAATTGTGTATTTAGATTTAAATACATTAAAAAAAAAAACTTATATGTTCATAGTGACTAAGAGGCCGGTCTCTGGAGTCAGATAGCGTTGGTTTCAAATCCTGACTCCAGACGTTTCCTGCCCTGAGTTCTGTATTTGATGAATGGGGGAGGACAAACTCCATCCGTAGTGTTGTTGTGAGAACTCAATGGAATGGTCCACATCCAGTGCTCAGCACAGAACCAGGCGTAGCGCGAGCACCTGATACCTATTGGCATAATTTTCTGTTCTCACTAAGAAGCTGTGTCAACCTTCCACAATCTAATAATTGGGAACGTTATCGACATCTAGAAACATGCCTATTTTTATTTCATGAGTCTGGTAAGATTTCATCCCACAAATTCCTCCATGGTTCACATACTGCTTGGAAGAGGATCTTGTTTGATCAGCTTGTTGAGAGCCTTTATTACTTGGGTTTTCCTCACAAATTAGACTCATCGAGGAGCAGTCCAAGCCAAAACATACTGATGACCACTGGGCTTGGAGAGTTTGGTTCATTGGCTGTGTGACTTTCCTCCAAGACCCCGGACTCTGACTGCACCGTTGCGGGCATCACCTACAGCCACATAGATGATGGGTTGCTAGGGAGACAGGTGAGAAACTGCGGGTGGACAGATGTAGATCTCTTACCCCTACTGGAAAAACAACCCTAAACTCAAGCTAGGCCAAATCTGCATCTGCAGGCTGGACCTCTCATTTCTGCCCCAGACCGGCTTATCCCATTGCCAACTTGACCTCCACTTGGAGTCCTCTTGGGACCCCAAGCCCAGAATGTCTAAACCAAATCTTCAGGCTGACAGAAGGTACCCACACTGTCCTGAGTTTTACAGTTGCCCTGTAAGTGAAGGGATTAATTTTGTTAGATAGCATCTTCTTGCCCACAAATGGAAGAAAAGAGCTCATCAGTGAAGACCTTGGTTTTGTTTATTGGATAAAAAGATCTTGACTCTACATGATAGTTAGAGGTACAATAAGCAGAATGGCCAGTTAGTTCATTAACTCCTTAAATTGGATGCAACCATGTTGTGCATTCTCTTATATTCCTATAGTGTTAATTGAAAAAATACTGTGAAGAACAAACACAGAAATCCTTTGGCCCAACAATTCCCTTCTAGGACTTTATTCCACAGAAATAGTTATGCATGTGTGAATTAGCATATATGTAATTTACTGAACATTATTTGTGCTGGCAAAAAGTTGGAAAACAACATGGGAATGTAAATTGGTGCAGCCACTCTGGAAAACAGTGTGGAGATGCCTCAAAAAAACTTAAGAAGTTTTGCCATTTGCGATAACAGGGTTGGACCTTGAGGGCATTATACTAAGTGAAATAAGTCAGAGAAAGGCAAATGCTGTATGATCTCACTTACATGTAGAATCTAAAACAGAACAAAAACCTGAGTTCATAGATGTGGAGAACAGATTGGTGGTCGCCCGAGGTGCCGGGGGGGATGGGCAAAATGGGTGAAGGGAGTCAGTAGGTGCAAATTTCCAGTTATAAAATTAATAAGCCACAGGGATGTAATGTATAACATGGTGACTATAGTTAATACCACTGTGTTACGTATTTGAAAGTTGCTGAGAGAGTAGATGTTGAAAGTTCTCATGATAAAAAAAATCTGCAGCTATGTAAGGTGATGAGTATGAACTAGGCTTATTGTAGTGATCATTTTGTGATATTTAAATATCTAATCATTATGTTTTATACCTGAAACTAATAATTCAATTTTATATGTCAATTATACCTCAATAAAAAATTGGAAATAACAAAAATACGTAAAAGAGATTCATTAAGAAAATGCCCATCTATGTAGAAGAATATATATACAGCTGTAAAAAAGACTGAGGGAATTCTTAAATGCTTATCTATCAGGTGAGAAGAGCAAAATGCAGATCACCAGTGAATGGATAAACAGACTGTGGTATATACATACAATGTAATACTCCTTCATTAAAGAAAAGGAACAACTATTGGTACACACCACTGTATAGATGAATCTCAAATATTATGTTCCCATTTGTGTACAGTAGTGGGGAAAGAATATATATATATATGTATGTATTTGCATCTATACTGTATATGTACAGTAATATACATACGAAACTATTATGTGGATTGTCTATGGGGAGGGAACTTGCATAACTGGAAGACAAAAGTAAGAGGGAGACGTTTTGTAATGTTCTTTTTAATATTTTTTTTAAAAATTATTTATTTATTTATTTGAGAGAGAGCAAGAAAGAGCACGAGTGAGGTGAAGGGCAGAGGGAGAAGCAGACTCCCTGCTGAGCAGGGAGCCCAATGCAGGACTTGATCCCGGGACTCTGGGATCATGACCTGAGCCGAAGGCAGGTGATTAACTGATGAGCCACCCAGGTGCCCTATTTTTTTTTTATACTTTTTATATTTAAAAGTACAAAAAATATTACATGCTCAAAATAAAAATAGAATCGTTTATAACTATATCTAGATATTATATATAATTGTTCTCCTTTTTCCTTTTTGGTTAATAACTAGTTTTTTTAAATTCATTTATTTGGCCTATGTATAGAAACATAAAGAATGTTTAATATTATTCCATCTGCAAAAAGAAGCAAATATTTAGAAAGCTAGTATGTTTTTGTTGACTCCGAGTTTAATTCTACTGTGGTGTGAGACTGCCTGTTCTATCTGATTTCTGAACTTTGAAATTTGTTGAGACTTGCTTTGTGGTCTAGTATATGGTCACTTTTGCTACATGGCACAGGAAGAATGTGTACTCTGTCATTTAGTGTAGATTTTCTATATAAGTCAATTAGATCAAATTTGTTTATCATCTTCAAATCTTATATATCTCTGATTTTTAAATTTACATGTTCTATCACTTACTAAAAGAAGCATGCTAAAGTCTTTCACTATAATTATGAATTTGATATTTCTCCTCTTCTTCAGTTCTTGCTTTATATGTTTTGAGCCTTTATTACTTGGTGCATACACATTTAAGATTACTATATCTTTCTGGTGAACTGACTTTTGATCATTTAGAAAATGTCCTCTTTATCTTTTGTCACACTTGTTGCTTTAAAGTCCTTTTTGCATATTGCTATAGCTACACCAGCTTTCTTTTGGCTATTTTTGCCTAACTTTTTCCACCACTTTGTAAGCAGTTTATATAGGCATTTACCCAAGACAAATAAAAGAATATGTCCATAAAAAGGCTTGCACATGAATGTTAATAGCAGCTTTATTTGTAATACCCAAAAACTGAAGAAAACTCAAATGTCCATTAACAGGTGAATGCATAAACAAATGGTGGTATACCCATGCAATGGGATACTCCTCTATAATTAAGGGAATGAACGATTGATACATGCTACAACATGGACAGATCTCAAAATAATTATGCTTGTGAAGAAGCCAGAAAAAAAGAGATCTATTGTATGATTCTATTTATGTAAAATTCTAGAAAAATACAAACTAATCTATAATGATAGAAGGCAAATTAGTGGTTACCAGGGAGCAAGGGTTGGAGGA
This sequence comes from Ailuropoda melanoleuca, assembly GCF_002007445.2. Taxonomy (NCBI): domain Eukaryota; kingdom Metazoa; phylum Chordata; class Mammalia; order Carnivora; family Ursidae; genus Ailuropoda; species Ailuropoda melanoleuca. The sequence goes on along the minus strand of NC_048234.1, from coordinate 23,615,923 downwards.
AGGAGGGAGACTAAGAAGTGGCATGAGGAAGTTTTGTGATTGCAGTGATGGTTTCATGGGTGTACACTTATGTCAAACTTATAAATTATCCATTTTAAATATGTGCAGTATATTGCATGTCAATTATACCTCAATAAATCTGTTGAAAAAATAAGGTATATAAGTATGTCTCCTGTAAGTAACATGTAGTTTTTTATGTAATCTGATGATCTTTGTCTTGTAATTGGTGAATTTACTCTAACTATATTTAATATAATCACTGACATATTTGAGTTTGTTTTTTCCTTGCACTCTTTCCTTCCTAAGACTCAGATAACTTATCTCAACATGATGATAACAAACCATCCTACCTATTTCCCTGGGTCATTTTGAGGAATGAGATCATTATATGTAAAAGTCTCAGTAAGTTATAAATCATTACTGTTTTCAGTTTCTTTCCCGGTTTTCAGAAATGAACAAGATGAATTCTAGATAAAATTCTAAAGCAGATGCCACTTTTCAACAGGAAGGTTTATACTTAGGCAGATTGCCTGGCATTTTTAAAAATTTTAATTTAATTTATTATTATTATTTTTTTACCTTTTAAACCCCTTCACTCATTTCTCCCATGCCTTTGGCAACCACTTATCTGTTGTCTGTATCTATGAGCTTGTTTCTGGTTTTGTTGTAGATTCCATACATAAGAGATATCATACAGTATTTGTCTTTCCCTGTCAGATTTATTTCACTTATCATAAAGCCCTTAGGGTCTGTACATGTTGTTGCAAAAGGGAAGATTTCAGTCTTTTTTTTTTTTTAAGATTTTATTTATTTATTTTAGAGAGGAGAGCAGGCAGAGGGAGAGCAACAGAGAATCCCAAGCAGACCCTGTGCAGAGCATGGAGTAGCACGCAGGGCTCAATCCCACAACCCCAAGATCACAACCTGAGCCAAAATCAAGAGTCAGATGCCTAATTGACTGAGCCACCCAGGTGCCCCAAGATTTTATTCTTTTTTATGGCTGAATAATACTCCATTGTGCATGTATATACAATTTATGTATCCATTCATCCATCGATAGACACTTAGGTCATTTCCATGTCTTGACTCTTGTAAATAATGCTGTAAAGAACATAAGGATGCCTATATCTTTTTGAGTTAGTGTTTTTGTACTTTGGATAAATACCCAGAAGTGGAATTGCTGGATCATATGGTAGTTTTATTTTTAATTTTTTTGTGGAACCTCCATACTGTTTTCCAAGTGGCTGTACCAATTTACACTCCCAGCAATAGTGCATGAAGGTTCCCTCTTCCCACATCCTCACCAACCCTTATTTTTTCTTGCCTTTTGAAGCTAGCCATTCAGACAGGTGTAAGGAGATAGCTCCTTGTGGTTTTGATTTGTATTTCCCTGATGATTAATGATGTTGAGCATTTTTTGATGTACCTTCTTCGGAAAGGACATCTTCTTTGGAAAAATGTGTATCTTCTTTGGAAAAATGTCATTTCAGGTCTTCTGCCCTTTTTAAAATCAGATTGGCTTTTTGCTGTTATTTGTACGAATTTTTAAATGTATTTTTGATATTAGCCCCTTATCAGATATATGATTTGCAAATATTTTCTTCCACTCAGTCGATTGCCTTTTCATTTTCTTGATGGTTTTCTTTGCTGTGCAGAAAGTTCTTACTTTAACGTAGTCCCACGTATTTGTTTTTGCTTTTGTTCCTTTGCTTTTGGGGTTCGATTTAAAAAATCATTGCCAAGACCTATTTCAAGGAGCTTAATGCCTTCATTTTCTTCTAAAAGTTTTATGGTTTCAGGTCTTACATTCATGTTTTTGAGTTTAAATGTATCTTTCTACTGTGTTTCCCCCCTATTTTTCAACTTGTCTCTTGTTTCCAGAGAGATTATAACATATATACTTATTAGAATTCTATAATTAGTACTTTTACCATTTCTTTTTTTTTTTTTTTAAAGATTTTTTATTTTTACTTATGTGACAGAGAGACAGCCAGCGAGAGAGGGAACACAGCAGGGGAGAGGGAGAGGAAGAAGCAGGCTCCCAGCCGAGGAGCCTGATGTGGGACTCGATCCCGGAACGCCGGGATCACGCCCTGAGCTGAAGGCGGTCGCTTTAACGACTGCGCCACCCAGGCGCCCACTTTTACCATTTCTAAGACAATGTGGGAACTTTAGAAGATATGAACTCCATTTACCCTTCCCACCTTTTGTGTTCTCATTGACATGGATTTTAATGCTATGTATATTTTAGTTTTTAATTTTTTTAAAGTGATCTCTAGGGGCACTAGGTGGCTCAGTCGGTTAAGCATGTGCCTTTGGCTTGGGTCATGATCCCAGAGTCCTGGGATCAGCCTCAAGTTGGGCTCCCTGCTCAGCGGGGAGCCTGCTTCTCCCTGCCCTGCTCCCCCCACTTGTGCACTCACACGCTCTCTCTCTCTCTTTCTCTCTCTCTCTGTAAAATAAATAAATAACATCTTAAAAAAATAAATTAAAAAAAAAATAAAGTGATCTCTGCACCCAACAGAGGGCTCGAACTCGGAGCCCCAAGATCAAGAGTTGTGTGCTCCACTGACTGAGCCAGCCAGGTGCCCCAGTGCTATGTATATTTTAATTCCACATTATTATCATTATTATCATTTTTTTGTCCTGTCATTGTCAAATTTACTCACATATTTATCCTTTTGATGCAGTTCATTGCTTTCAACACTTTTGTGCTTCCGTCTGGAACACTTTTCTACTTTCCCTCTGTCTGAAGACTTCTCTTTATTTCTTTTAGTCTAGCTCTGCTGGTAATAAATTCTCTCAGTTTTTGTTTATCTGGTGAAGTCTTTATTTATTACTTATTGATGAGGGATATTTTCACCAAGCAGAAAATTCTAGACTGGTAGTTGTTTTCCTCCAGCACTTTAAAGATGTCATTGCATTGGTTCTAGGATTTCACTTTTTCCATTGAGAAGTCAGTGATCAGGGGCACCTGGGTGGCTCAGTCGTTAAGCATCTGCCTTCGGCTCAGGTCATGATCCCAGGGTCCTGGGATCGAGCCCCACATCGGGCCCTGCTCAGTGGGAAGCCTCCTTCTCCCTCTCACACTCCCCTTGCTTGTGTTCTCTCTCTCACTGTCTCTCTCTGTCAGAATAAATAAATAAAATCTTAAAAAAAAAAAGTCAATGATCAGTCCTACTATTATGCTTTGAAGGCAATGTGTCTTTTCTCCAGATTTTTTCAAGAACATTTAAAATTTCTCCTTGATTTTTGTCAGTTTTACTATGATGTGGCTAGGTTTGATTTTTCTCTGTATTGATTCTGATGAGAGTTTGTAGGGCCTTATGAATCTGTGTCTTTGGGGCTTTTGTCAACAAAATTTCTTTAAATCTCACTTCTGCTCCTGTTTTGTCTCTCCTCCTTTTGGGACTTCAGTTTACATATGTTAGATCTGTTTCTTTATGTGTCAGGACACTTTTTTGGAGAAATCTTTTTTTCCCCCTTTAAACAGGTACAAACATGGGGCACCTGGGTGGCTCAGTCGGTTAAGCATCTGCCTTCGGCTCAGGTCATGATCCCAGGGTCTGGGATCAAGCCCCACTTTGGGCTCCCTGCTCCGTGGGGCATCTGCTTTTCCCTCTGCCTCTCCCCCTGCTCGTGCTCTCTCTCTCTCTCAAATAAATAAATAAAATATTTTAAAAAAATTACTCAATACTTATAGGTGTTCTTTTAGGTGATTATGCTGCCTCATCAGTAGGAGATGATTATGTCAGGAGAGAAACTCACTTCCGATGTTTTTCTGATGATATAGCCAGGCTGGAGGACCATGATGCTTTAGCGAGATCCTAAAGACATTGGCTAACTCTTCTCTAGGCTCCCTGCGGGAACCCTCAAAGGCTTCAGTCATCGAATAAATATTCTTCCTATTCAGAGGAATTTTCCAAGTGAAAGGAATTTGGGACTCCCCTGTGAGGAAGAAACATAAGTTCTACAGCTTGTTAATAAGTGGCAAACTTCTCTTCGTAGTCATGTTTCCACCTGTTGAATCATCTGTATAAAAGTTGTACATTTATGGCATGTGTGTTTATGAGAAGAGATGGAAAATATGAGAAACTCTGAAACCTGAAATATCTATTATGAAGCCCCAGGCTAACAAACTTCTGAGGAATTTGTTCCAGATTCCATTGCTCAAAACGTGTATGTATATGTAAGGATGGAGTTATATATGTATATGATAATATATTATATATATGTGTGTGTGTGTATGTGTGTATATATATATATACACATACACACATATATATACATATATAATTTGCTATAGCTATTCATTTTGTAGCTTTTTAAATTTAAAGGTGCACTTTAGGGCCACCTGAGTGGCTCGGTGGGCAGAGCATGCAACTCTTGATCTTGGGGTTGTGAGTTCCAGCCCCATGTTGGACATGGAGATTACTTAAAAAAAAACAAAAACAAACTAAAATTTTAAAAATATAAAGGTGCACTTTACTAAGAGTATCTGAGGATGCATCTCAGAAAAAGTCTTAGATCATTTTTTAAAAAAGATTTTATTTATTTATTTGTTTGTTTATTTATTTATCTATCTATCTGGGGTTGGGGGAGGAGCAGAGGGAGAAGGACAAGCAGACTCCAAGCCGAGCAGAGCTCGGAACCCAACGCGGGGCTGGATCCCATGACCCCGAGATCATGACCTGAGCTGAAACCAAGAGTCAGACGCCAAACCAACTAACTGATCCACCCAGGCACCCCACCTTTGATCGTTTTGATGTGGTCGACTCCAGGAACTACTAGCTCGTGAGCCAGCTGTGTGTTTTCAAACTTTATCCTTGCCATGCCCTGTGATCCAACCCTGGCTTATTTACATCATTCAGAGCTGTTTTTCTACATACAATAAATATAAAATTTTTTATTATTGTTGTTATACTATACTGCCCTAACCTTATAATTCAGGAAGTTTGGGGAATAACATTCTTTCATTGCTTACTTGGTGCAAATCATTGCTGGCCCTGAACAATGGTTATTTTGTAAGGTTTAATTACACCATATGCCTGTGGCCACATACATGTACGTGCCACACACAAATGTCTATAATTAGTGTTTATTACTAGCGGTGTACTTTACGCTTGTATTTGTTGCGTGTTCTGTTAGTTACTAAGTCAGTTGTTAGTTACTAAGAGTAAATTATATGTTTGCTTTTCTTTATTCTACCCCCTTCACTATTGTTTAAAACATGTCCCATTCGGGGAAATCTTCAGCCCCTTTAAATACTTATTGACTTGGTTTTTTCTTGAATCAGTTTTAAAATTCTTCCCACCTTTTTGGCTGCTGGCCATCCAGCATATAGTGAAATACTTTTCTCTTAGGGATGAAAGCCAGTGAGAAGCCTTCCGGGGCTGTGTCGTTTCCTAGCACAGCTGATGGTGTAGGTCATGATGCTGACTGTTCCACTTGGGGAGTCTTGAGCGTCTTTGCCAGTCAAGCTGGACAGGTGCCCAGGAGATCGGATAGCCCAGCCCCTTCATTTCACATGTAATGAAACTAAGACTCAGCCTGGTTAACTAATCTACTTGAACTCAAACAGCTGGCAAATGGCTACATTTATTGTAAAGAAACAGGGCAGCCTGATAGTTAAAATACTTGAAGGAGGAGTATGGAAACCTAATATTTAGATGTCATGAAATGGTAAAAACCATTTTTTTCCATCAGGTCTGTTCCTACTTCTTTTTTTTTTTTTTCAAAGTATGGCTTGAAAGTCCTCTTTTTGTTGGGGGGGGGAGGTGGAGAGGGAGAGAGTCTTGGGGCTCTCGATCTCACAACCCTGAAATCTTGAGCTGAACTGAAATCAAGAGTTGGATGCTTAACCGACTGAGTTACCCAGGCGCCCTGGTTCTGACAGTCTTCTTATTCCAGAAGCCTCCTAAGCATTCCTAGGCCGAATTACTAACTCCCTCCTCTTTGCTCACAAGGCATAGTCACAGTTTTTATTAGAATACTCTTCATGTTGTATTATAAGTATTTATTCAGTCATCCATGTGTCCTCCTCCCTCCCACCCACTGGGCTGAGCCTCCAGGAGCAGCAACAGTATCATCTTGGACTTGAATCCCTAGCACTTGGCGGAGAGCCTGGCACTTTTGTGCCCTTGATGTTTTGTGAATGAATGAATGAACTAATACTCACTCATAGTCTTGCACTATTAGTGAATCTTTATTGACATAAAAATCACCTGGAGTTGCTGGCTAAACCTGCAGTTTTCCAGGCCATGCCATAAGAGACACTGTTTCAGGACAGGGCTAGGGCCTAGGGATCCGCATTTTATCAAGCAGCTGATAATTGGAAGCATATGGTCCATGGGACACACTTGGCAAATTCTGCTCCATCATTAGTTCTGCTGGCCCTTAGTCTCAACTGTGTGCATCACAATTATCTGTCCATCTGAATAAAAACAGAGCTTTGCTACCCATTCCCCTCTACCATTCTGACTCCTGAGTAGGGGTACCAACATCTTAAACAAATCCCAAGGCTCCCTCCCAGTTTAGTTTTTAGAAATAAAATATTTTATTTTATTTATTTATTTATGTTAAAAAGATTTTATTTATTTACTTGACAGAGAGAGAGAGTAGCAGAGGGTGAGGGAGAAGCAGACTCCCCGCGGAGCAGGGAGCCCGATGTGGGGCTTGATCCCAGGGCCCCGGGATCACGACCTGAGCCAAAGGCAGATGCTCAACTGACTGAGCCACCCAGGTGCCCCAGAAAATAATATTTTAAAGCATTTTGAGTTAGAAGAAGAGTGTCTTAGCTCATCAAGGAAATATCATTGTGATATATATAAATCTGGCATCATGCAAGTTATCTTAGACATGTTGAATTTGGTCTGAGACTCAAATACAGAGGAAATAAAACCCACACGCCATCCCTCCCTGCGTGGACACCAGGTCTGGATGACCTCTTGCCTGGGCTGAATTCTCTTATCTGTGTAGGCAGGCTTTCCCCTTCACTAGGGTCAATGTAGAGATGAAGAGGGTTGATTTTCATGCTGGGATGCTAGGTGCTCTTCTGAGAATGAAGTTCCATATCACTAACGTAATAGCTGAAATTTACAAAATTTTTAAAATTACCAAGAAGTGCACCTGTGCCTGCATCCTCCTTTATATGTACACACCTTTTATCAGACTGATGAACTTAAGCCACTTTACATTAGAAAGAGCTGAATGAGGTAGTTACTAAGCTCCCTTTACGTAATTACCAAAAGGATTTCTGATTTTTTTGGTATATTTACACATATACTGTTCGTCATTTCTTTTCAGTTCCTCATTTTACTTTTCACTTGGAACTTACTTGGTAGGCACCTTTCCATGGGTGAGCCTAATTCACATTTTTAAGTGGTTAAAATCATATTTCATCTATTTGCTATTAGTTACTCGGTACTCTCCCTTGTGGTAGGTGCTTTGGTTGTTTTGTTTGTCACCACGTACAGAGTTCTTATATTCATTTCTGCTCAAATTATATGTTTATATGAATCCCCTGGGGTATAGTCTCCAAAGTGAAAGGATTACATTGAAAAGTAATGACAGTTTTAGAATTCTTGTTGTGTGTTACAGTGTTGCTTTCCAGAGGTGCTGAACCAATATACAACCCGGTGGAGTGTGAGACATGCCGATTTTCCCACAGTTTGACCAACATGTGATTTTTGTCATTCTAGCCTATTTTTGCTCATTCGATATGTGCGTAGGGCCTCTCCAGAGAGATTTAATTTGGACGTTCCTTAAATGATGGAAGCTCTTTTTTGTGTGGGACGATTCACTATTTTCATTTTAAGGACCAACAATTCATCTCCATGTTTGACAGTTTTGAAGGGACGGGTTTAATTGCGTTCTGTAGAACTGGCCCTGTAGGGATAGGAAATAGGATCGTGCTTGAGTGTCAGGGAAGAGGATCAGTTGTATGGCTCCAAATTGGGCAACTGACATGGAGAATTGCAAAAGAAACGCCCGCTGACCCTCTTTAAGAAGGATTGGAGAGCGGGAACATTCTGATTTCATGCTGAAAAAAACATTGGGGTTTGAATGACACATTTTGCTTCAAAATGAGAGCAAGAATCTGTCCCTGCTTCCTTTCTTTGATGCTATCATAATACCACACTTTTCCTGATCCTTTTTAGATATTCCCATTTCAGGTAGACCCCTCTGGTCTATGGCAGGAAGAGCTTCAGAAGGACTGTGAGATGAAATCGTGTTGTTTGAGAGGTCCTGTGGGGAGAACCTGGGGGCAGAAGTCTCAGGAGCAGTAAGTCATGTCTGTCAGAAGACACCCAGGTCACAGCAAAGGGTTGTCTTGTCCCTCTGTGTCTACAGCTCTCTCCCTAAGTAAGCTGATTAGTGATCGCCATGTTGGTTTGGGTTCCTTTGTGGTGCCAAACTCAAGATACAGTGTTGTTCATACAAGATGGGCCTTTTGATATGGACAGTGGTCTAATCTGTTGGTTTTTAAAAATTGGTGATGGTTCGACTTGTAATGAAAACCAGCGTATTGAGTACTTGGAAGCAAATTCTGAAAGTTTTCCTCCGTTCTTAGCTGGTTCATTAAATTTGGTAATTTCTGCCTTCACTCTTGTGTCTTCAGGACACTTAAACGCATCCATATCTATATCTGTATCCGTATCAGCTTTACTGAGAAATAATTCACATACCGTCGTTCACCCATTTAACAAGCACAATTCATCACCACACTCAATTTTAAAATATTTTCATCACCCTGAAAAGAAACCCAGTTCTCATTAGCAATCACTCCCCATTGGCCTCCAAGGCCCCAGCCCTAAGCAACCACTCATCCACTTTCTGTCTCTATAGGCTTTCTTGTTCTGGGAATTTCATATAAGGAATAATAAAGTATGTGGTCTTGGGTTTAGTTCCTTTCACTTGGCATGATGTCTTCAGACTGCATCCATGTTGTCGTATATAGTAGCACTTCTTTCCTTTTTTGTTGCTCAATAATATTCCGTGGCACGATAGACCACATTTAGTTTATCCACGCAGCACGCGATAGACATTTGGGTTGTTCCACTTTTCTGTTATGAATACTGCTCTGTAAACATTCATGTCTAAATTTTTGTATGCAAGTATGTTCTCATTTCTCTTGGGTGTACATCTAGGAGTGTAATTGCTGGGATATATATGGGAACACTACGTCACTATGTTTACCTTTTTGAGGAACTGCCAGACTATTTTCCGAAGCACTTGCACAATTTTACATTCCCACCAATAATGCGTGATGCTCTGATTTCTCCGTATCCTCACCCAATACCTGCTGTCACCATCTTTTTTTTGAAATAGCCATCCTAGTGATTGGGAAGTGGCAGCCCATGTGGTGTTGATTTGCATTTCCCCAGTGGATAATAGAATACTTCTTATCCTAGTATGTTCTTATACTTTAAAAAAAAAAAAAGACAATATCTCAGGAAATTCAGGAATACAATGAGTATGGGCTGCTTTCACTTCCTGGGGGGTCTTACACTTCACTGTGTCATCATGAAGGGGGTCGCCGGTTCTCCAGCCATTTTCTTCCATCCTTGTATCCATTCATCATTCAGAATCCCAGGAAGGAAAGATCATTGTCCTGTGTTGGGTTATGTGCCCACCCTTGTGCTTTGTAATTATGCTTAGACAATTTACAGCATGAGTGTGTGGCTCCTGGAAGGACATTGAGGTGCTCTCGGATGGGGAGAATGGATGCCACACATGGGACCAGAACAGGCTTTTTGTCTCTGAGAAGAACCACTTTGCCACATTTGAGAGCCAAGCACACCATGTCAGAAACCTTATCATGCAGGGTAATTGATAATTATACATTATCAGCATACATTATAGTGGAGAAAATACAATAAGCTTAATTTATAACATTCAAATATTATCTTTTAAAACTATAATTTAAAAAATTTATGTAGTCCTTTGTTGAAACACAGCATGTTTCAAATATACAATCTCATTTGATCCTTAATAAATGTCTGTTAGTGTCTAATTATACTATATAGTGGTCTCACTGTGGTTTAAATACACTTTGGTGAACTATCCTAAGAGTCCACCCACCAACAAATGAGACCAAATGAGAAATGTGACGTGAGAAAACATATTCTGAGCTCCCAACAAATGACTAACACATGAGTGCCTCAAAGTCAATCTGCTTGTAAGCCAGGGTTTCCCTGGTCAACAGCTCATGGCAGTAGGTGTGAGTAGACGATGGAGAACAACTTTCATGTGCCTGGTTTCCAGCTACCACTGATGTTGGCTAAGGTGACAATAGTGTTGTGATACGGATGACTCAAAGGCTCAGTCTGCTAGGAGCAGTTTGGAAAAAGTACAGTCCTTGGAATCCTAGGTAGCACCTAAGCTGCCTTCAGGGAGGTGGAAGTGTTCATATACTAGTTCTCTAGAATGTTCTGTCATAGCAGGCAGCTGACCAGAAGAAGGGTTCAACTGCTTAGAATGAGAATGGCTGGATCAAAATGGCAGCATGGGGTTTAAAGGACTCTAATCAGAGGCCAGATGTCCTCATGCAGAGACAATGCCTCTGAATGGCCTGGGAAGACGGATCCAAGTGCCCTGAATCTTTCCTTGGGCCTCAAACCCTTCCCCTGCTTCCTGCTCCTACCCTTGCAGTATTGGGCATTAGCCAGGGTTGGTTGTAGGTGTCCTGGCTTTTGTGAACTTTTCAAGGGTATATTCAATCAGAGAAAAGCTACAATGTCCGTTCATAGGCCACTGAGGACTTGTTAGTTCTCCCGCTTACCCAGCCAAGGTGTGGGTTTTGTAACATGATACCAGAGATTGTATCTATAATTGTGATGATTTGTTAAAATAACCACTTCATTTGGATGTTTGTATTTCACCCAAGGTATTCTTCAGTGGAAATAAGGAAACAGTTTACTCTTCCACCGAACCTTGGCCAGTACCATCGACAGAGCTTAAGTACCTCCGGCTTCCCCTCTCTTCAGCTAGTAAGTATGAGTTACGGGTTTGCTTAGAGAATGGGCAAGTGTAGAATTGCACTTTAGCTTCCTGCTTTTCCTTAGCTCTTCCGCTGCTGCCTCACACCTCTAACTCCCAGTTCCTAACTCCATGCCTGCTTTTGAACATCACACAATTTCCCTCTCTCCTACCTTCAACGTGAGCTGAGAGTGCCATGTGGACCTCCAGGGGCCATGGTTCTGAAGTCTTGGGCTTCAGTGGGCAAACAGACTACTTGGTTTCACCCAAATTATGATTCATACTTTGGAGAGAGGGGAGTAGCCTGGAACCTGACTACCATTTCTAACAGATTTTATTAGGGAAATAAATCCCCAAATCTGGAAAGCCCAGTTAGGAACCTTAATTTTTAAAAATCGTTTTCTTGGAAGTATAATTTACATACAATAAATTCGCTTATTTTAGGTGTGCAGTTTGGTGAATTTGGCCGGTTTCTAGTCACTTAATCTCTACTCAATCAAGATACAGAACAGTGTCTTTACCCTAAAATACCCCTCCTGCCCCTTTGCAGTGGGTATCTTCTTCCAGCCCCCAGCCCAAGGCAATCCCTAATCCGCTTCTGTCACAATTTTTCCTTATCTGGAACTTCTTGTAATTGGAATCACAGAACAAGGCTTACTTTTTTTGTGTGTTTTTTTTTTTTAAGATTTTTATTTATTTGTCAGAGGACAAAGAGAGAGAGAGACCACAAGCAGAGGAAGGCACAGAGGGAGAAGCAGACTCCCTGTTGAGCAGCGAGCCTGATTTGGGAATTGATTCCACAACCCTAGGATCATGACCTGAGCGAAGGCAGATGCTTAACTCACTGAGCCACCCACGCATCCCCAGACCTTCATTTTTGAAACACACTCCCCCTTTAAAGTTGAAGGTTGCTTATATTTTTATATTAACACCTACTATTGAGTGTGCTTGATGTGTTATATTATTTGAGGACTAAATGCTAGACGTACGTCAGGTGGGCTAAACCTCACTTAAATGAGATGATTTGTTAAAACCAGAAGTTGAGTATTCACTTCCTTTGTGTGAAGCTACAGGCCTCGCTGTACTCACTTCCTCACTCGCAGCACAGCGGCACTTTCTTGCTTGTTCTAGTGGTTATCTTGAGGAGGTTAGGTTATTTTTTTTTTCTCACTTATTACTTCAAAACCACTTCTGCTCTTCGAAGTTTTGTAACCTTCCACTTGGTTTCCTGTAGCCGCCATCTTGCCTCCTGTAACAATTTACACGCCGTGTAACTGTGTATCTTTTAAAGGTATGTTTGCTGGAGTGACGCGTGGTTATTTCAGTAGGATAATTTGTGTGTTGTGTCATTGATGAAATAGGAGTAGTAAAAAGTGTATAGCACCTTTTACTGCAAGAGGTTATGACATTTCTTAAAAGAAAATCTATTTATGACTTCAGGAGCTTGCTAACTGTCCTTTTTGTTTGTACTTTTCCTGTCTCAAAATTGCAGATTATAATAAAAGCACCTTCATGCATAATGTCCATGCTTTCAGGTAGATTAGATAACATTTAGACTAGAAAATATTAGCTGTGTTTTTTTGTTTAATTTGGTGCTAATGTATATTTTATTGAAAACAAAAAAAAATTTTTTTTTATAGATTTCTGACTCCAAACTATGCAGAATTCAGTTAAAAAGGGACCAGATACACGTTTATATTTCAGACAAGGTCAGGAAGAAGGGTTTGGTGCCTTGCTCATTGGGAAATGAAGACTGCAGGTCTCTGCAGTGGCTGTCTTGAGAAACAGTGTGGACATCATAATTGAGAGGCTTTAAGGAAGTTTAGCTAGCAAGCTTTAACCCCTTCTCTATACACCAGCTTTGACATTTATGCTGCAACCTTAAGTTTTTCATTTAAAGTCACAAAGAAAAAAAAACTTGCTTAATATCTACAAGTGTTCCTTTGGTAGTTTTGTCTTCTCACCCGTAGGTTTTGACAAAAGTGAATTGTGATGAATTCTTAGTTAGCTAGGTAGTCAAGTGACCATGTGGCTTAACTACCCATTTTCTAACAGAAGATATCAAACAAGTAGCAAAAATAAGCAACAGTGTTTATGCAAGAATCATGCGTTCCTACCTGTCCTAATTTATTCCTGGTTCTATTTGCAAATGAATAGCTTTTAAATTATATGACACTTAAGTTTTCCAGTTTGGCTCCTGAATATCTCTTCCCAGATCTCGACTCCAGTTTCAGCACACAGAGCTGCCCCTGATCCTTCTTGTTAACTGCATGAGGAACAGGAAGCATGAGGGAGCCAAGAGGCTGATTTTAATTCCCCCCTTTAAAAAAAAACGTGCAGCCTGCCGAGGAAATCACCCTAGCATTTACCTGCCGCCATGCTGTCATGTCACAGTGAAATGTCCGTTCTTCCCCTGAGTCATCTTCCCGAATGAAGGCTTCTTCAACAGAAATCATCAACTTAAAGGTGATTTCCATTTACCTTAAAAAAAAAAAATTCCATTTCATAGAAAGATAATGGGACATTTCAGCAAGATTCATTCCTGGCAAGGCAGAGAAGTAGCTTATCATCTAAAGGCCCTCAAGCTGAAGTATCTTAAAAAAAAATCCTTTCTTTAACTATCGTCTGTTCATTGTATGATTTTAGACAATTGGAAAATCAGACCAAGTGCATTTTGACCTTTGTTTCCCTTCCCTTTATTTATATAACTACCCATTTCAGCAACCCCACATGCTGATACAAACGGTTGTTTAATTTTTGGAGGTATTTAATGGTGCCAAGTTACTTAAAACCCCACCAGTGGGGTGCCTGGGTGGCTCAGTCAGTTGAGTGTCCAACTCTTGGTTTCGGCTCAGGTCATGATGACAGGGTTGTGAGACTGAGCCCCGCATCGGGCTCTGTGCTCGGTGGGGAGTCTGCTTCAAGATTCTCTGCCCCTGCCCTGCCCCCCACTCACGAGTACACACAGTCTCTCTCTCCCTCTCTCTCAAATAAATAAATAAAAATAAAAATAACAACCCAATCAGTTATTAGTTTGTTGTTTTGCAGGAGGTCAGAACTTGGCCACAAGCCTCTGTGGACCCCGTTTTGCTTGCATATGCCTGCCTTTCATGAATTTGTGGGTATGAATAGAATTTTTGTGTTGCAAAAAGTTGCACTGTATCATCAAATTTACTTTTCTTTTATACGTAAATCATTAAAAATAAGTGCATATATATTTTTTTTCTACAAAAACTCATGAGATAGATCTGGGGTGGAGCATTACTGCCACTAAAACTAGGTGTATAATCTAGGGCAAGTTAAACTCTGTGAAGGCTTCAGTTTTTTTTTATTTGCGACGTTGGCATAAGAGTGCTGCCCCCCATTAGGGTTCATAAAGTGGTATCATAGACGTCGTGTAAATAGTGGCGAATGGCGGTGTCCATGGGTTTGGCACTGTTGTCTGTGTGTTGGAGACACCGTGAGAGATTAAAAGGTGGCCAGAGATGGCTTCAGCTCTGAAAGGCCTTGTGGTCTACTCGGGAGGACAGACGATACCAAGGACCTGTACTTATCTTTAAGCATGCTAGGTGTTCAAAAGGAGGTAACAGCTTGCTGGGGGAGGTGGAGGAGACTTAAAGGAAGGTTCTCAGCCCTGGCTGCACATTAGAATTATCCGGGACCTTTAGAAACACATGTGGCCAGGCCCAGCAGAGAACAATTAAATCAGAATTTCTAAGGGCTGGAGCCTAGCTATCGATCTGTTAAAGTTCCCTGGGATTTTAGCATGTGATCCAGATGGAGGATTGTTTAAAGAAGTTACGTAGGTAGAAGTAGTCCAAATAGGAGGAAAAAACATAAGGAAAGGTGGTTTCTTTTGTGGTCTGGGTTGCTGTGGATTTCAGAAAATGTGGTAGGCAAGGACTACTTGCTAACCCTATGGATATATATATTCTTATATAAATACAGTGGCTTCTGTCATAAATTGGATCAATCAAATGTGAGAATGGGTGTGTTTGGGATGTGTGTGTGTGTATGTGTGGTTTTACTGGATTTTTGTTTTTTAACTCTAATTGTAATTACATGTCAGCTGTGATGTATGTGTGTTTTCAAAGTAGATAAAATATTTTTAAGTCTTGCATTCTGGAATATGAAGAGGATCGACCATTTCAAGTTGGCTTTTTAGACCTGGTGTTATGATAGACCTGCCCTGGGTCTCTTTGACACTCTTGTCAGAGTCGTTTGTGACCAGAGCTGGAGAGCATGGCCCTGTGTGAAGTCTCACCTGTGTGTAACAGTGCCCATTGGCTTTGGCATCCTCCATTGCCACATGGACAGGTAGGCCAGACATGTTCTCATGCCAACCATATACACCCACAAACACCATTAAAATGAAACAGTAAAATACTAAAACTATTTTCTAATCATTCGAAGTCGAAAGGAGAGTGAAATACAAGAAAATGTTGGGATCTCTTTCCTACAGTAGAAAGGAGGATTTGAGACACTATACATGGTTAATAACCTTAACCTACATTTTCACTGAGGGAAAAAGTCTAGTTTTGAAAATAAGAGTAGAAAAGATTTGAAGTGAAATGGAATGAATCACCTGGAATGTAACAGTTCTTGCTGAAGACAAGGATGTAAAAAGCCACATCCTAAACACCATGGTTACATGAGATGTTTGTGTATAACATTTATGTAAAAAAAAAAGTTTCATACCTTCAAAGGCGTTCATTTTTGTAGTATTTTTAAGCTTCTGTGCAATAAAGCAACCTAAATGTTAGAGCCCTTGATAAATATGTTTTTTTTTTTAAAATTTTTCTGATGCTACTATTCTTTTGTGCTTCATCCATCAAGGAGTTGGGCTGTCCTTAGGTTTCATTGATTTCCCTTGAGGGGACATGATGGAAATGAAGACCTCAATGTAGTTCTCATGAAGATTCACAGGGCAACCATTAGGAGTGCATATGCACAGATATTAAGGAATTGATTGCAGAGAATTGGCTTACCCACTGGTGATGGTTAGCTAAGCAAGTCCACAGAGCACTCAGGAAGGCAAGATCATAAGCAAGCTGGAACTCCATGGGCAGGAGCTCAAGGCTGGAGTCCCTGAACTAGGAGGTGGCTGTCAACTGATGAAGTCAACATCCATCCACCTGATTAAATCAGGCCACCTGGGGGAATCTCCTTTTAGATTGACTTAAAGTCAACCAATTAGGGACTTTAATTACACTAGTAATATCCCTTCAACAGCAGCACCTAAATTAGTGTTCGGTTGTATCAGCAGAAGGTGTATGTCTGCTCCAAAATGGCTATAGCAAGAGAAAAATCTTATAGCCCACCCTGACTAGAAACATACTAGGAAGCAAATTCGGGGAATATAGTTAGCCTAGCTAAGTCCGCAATCATGATAGACAAAACCCAATTTAGGATTATTTGTCATCTTAAGAGTTTTTGTTGGTGTTTTTTTTTTTTAGGGTTTGTTGTTGTTGTTGTTGTTGTTTTGGTTTCTGTTTTGATTATTTGGGGTTTTTTTCTTCTATTAGTTTAACAGGTGATGGTGGCAATGTTGTAATTCATGGTATAAGGGGACCTTCTTGGAATTACTTTGGATTATACCATTTAATTTAGTCTTGGGTCTTCACTAAGAGGCCATATGTAGTCAGCTGCAGAGAAACAAAATAGTTAATTTTCATGTTTGGCTTTTAGGTTCCCAAGAGCCCCAGTCTTGCCTTGAGGACTGACCTTAGACCATTGCCCCCCAACCCTGTTCTCAAACTTCAGCCCCCGACGAAATAAAATACCACTGCAATTCTATTCAATATTTGTTTCCTCCCTTTGCTTATCCCTCGATCACCAGGGTGTATATGTCTGTGTGTTATGTGTTGATTGCTTCAAAAGAAAACCTACTCTTGAGATGAAGACTTCAGAGGGTTTAGGAAGCAGAAATCTCTTTTGGTTCCTGGTTATTATGGGAATTTGCAAGCGAAACAACTTCCTCAGAGGCCCTGTTCGCAGTACTTGGGGTCTCCACCTACTTGCCAAGGGCTAGAGTAGTTCGCGTCACATTAGGAACGGACAGTTTCCTCCCTTGTCCATTTCAGTGTAGAAAGAGTAGGGGAGACTGGTCAAGTGCCAGCTTGTCTGTCATGCTGGAACCATACTTAGTAATTCTGTCATACGATTGATGTTTACAGTCTGCTCAGTCCTGAAATATATGCCGACCTCAAGAGTTTGACTTTATGATCAATTAGGTATATCAATTGCACTTGGCACGTGGCCCCACAATTAGTGCTCAGTGAGGATACCGTGTCCTTTATCATGGCTGCCCTTTTCAAAGATAGCATTATTTATCTGTGAGAATGTGGCAAACTTCACCATCTCATGGCTGGCTAGAGAACTGTGGAAAGGTGCTGGAGAGTAGCTGCCTGACCCTTCTGTACCTCATCTGTCCTTGTCACCGGGGTTCTTGGACAGCATGTCCTGGACCTGAATTTTCTTCTCTCCGATGATTTCACACAAATGCCATTTCTCCGTGGAAGCTTCTACTTACTAGGGATTAATGCTAGCATCACAATGCTTCCAATTGTGCGTCAATATAATTTTTAAGTATACTTTTTTTTTTAAAGATTTTTTAAAAATGTATATATTTGACAGAGACAGCCAGCGAGAGAGGGAACACAAGCAGGGGGAGTGGGAGAGGAAGAAGCAGGCTCCCAGTGGAGGAGCCCGATGTGGGACTCGATCCCGGAACGCCGGGATCACGCCCTGAGCCGAAGGCAGATGCCTAACGACTGTGCTACCCAGGCGCCCCTAAGTATACTTTTAAAGTGCCTCGGCTGGAGGGATTGATAGTCTTCATAATACATTTACATTTGTTATTACTTTAACTAATTACTTTATGTCATTACTTTGAGCAGCTGGGCTCATGAGAAACACGAAGTGGAACTTGTGGGTAGTGGTAAATATAGTTTTCACCCTCTTCCAAACACACTTACTATTGCCTTGTGTTTTAAGTATTTCTGGAAATACAGATTCCCTAAAATGCCTACAAGAGAAAACACAACTATTGTGGTTAAGAACATGAACCTGCCGAGGTTTGAATTCCGGAGGGCCTGTTTCCCAGCTGCGGAGCCACGGGCAAATTATTAAATCTCCAGCCTTCAGTGTCCTCATCTGTAAAATGGGGATAATAAGAGTGTGTACCTTATAGGCTTTAGTGAGGATGACATGACATAATGTATATAATGATCTAGTCAGTTTCTTGGCACATAGTAAGTGCTCAGTGATTACTGGCTTCATGGGTATCAACTTTGCAATAATACGATCGGGCATGCAAAAAAATGCAGTTTTCTATTTCAGCTCCTGACTCTGAATGCTCTGTCCTACGTTGTGGTAAGGGGTGGGAAAATCCACTTTCTCCTTTGGGCAGGTCCGCAGAGACAATGCCTGTCATTTCCTCTGACAGAGGTCACTAGTGGCCTTTTGCCAACTCCATCCCCACCTGGCTTCTGCACAGACTGATCTCCGGCTCCCTGAGCCCCTGCTGGACCCTGTCTCTTCATTTTGAGAGGCACCCTATAAGACCCGTGGTCTTCTCCTTAGCTGACCTGCATGTCCCCCGAGAAACTTCCCTGGCCTCTGTCACAGCACATGGGAGCCATGCAGAGCCACTGAAGTCTCTGCTTTCCTCTACCAAAGTAGACCCTGCCACTTTGTCCCCGTGGCCGGGACATTATGTCAGCCAGCCACCTTCCAGAATCTCAGAGAAGGAGGGCCTATGTTCCTCAGCTCTTCGCTTTGTGCTCAGTCCCCAGCAGTCACTCAGGTCTCCACCCCCACCAGGGACAACGGTGAGGGTGGGAAGAGCCCGGGCAAGCCTCATCTACCTTCTCTGAGTCTATGTCCTTTTGCCTCTCAAGCGCATTGTTCCTTCTCTCCAGCAGGAGCCCGCACATCGAGTCTGGCGTATGGTTTCAGGGTGGCGAAAAACCGGTTTTGTTAGCATTTCCTTTGGATCCGGCCTCATTTCACGTCTGGGCACTACAAGTCAAGAATCTGGAGTGTTTGTTTTATTGGTCCATGGTGGTAGTGGTGGTGGGGGTAGATAGAGAACAGTACCTCCTTGGGCTGGTGATTCCAAATAGCCCGCCGTGGATGAACACCACGGACCTGCTGGTATTCTCATCATTCCACAACTCCATCTGATTCTTTTACTTCCTTAAGGCAGTGGTTCCTGTTTTGGGACTCCACAGACAAGAAAAAAATTGTTGCTTAATTGCCAACTTTTTATTTTATCAACTAGAGAAAATTCTATTTCAAATTACCATCTACTTCTGTCATTTCTTTTGTCCTTTCCTCCCCCACTGTGCAAGGATATAGTTGAAGAGATAAACAAAACACTCCTTTAAAAGGGAGTACGTTTAGGCCTATGTAAACTCAGCCAATTGCCCTTAGTTTACTCATTTAACTGCAGCCCCATTGAAAATGTCTTCCTGCCCAGCACGAGTCAGTCCAGAAGCATGTGGCAATCTCTGCCACCAAGTCTGGCTCTCTGTGGGCTGTGATTATGTATGAAGTGCTTTCAAGAAGCAACATATAGGATAAGTCAGGCCAAAGGAAACACCGCGCCTGAATACTCAAACAGAAGGAGTGTTGCCTTTGCCCGAATTTCTGGGAAATTGCCTCCATGTGCTACTTTACTGTGTTTGGGTAAACATGACCTCAGAGAGCTTTTGCAGGAGAAATTATAAAATTCAGCAAAGCCTCGTGATCTCATTTTGGATCTCCTCAGGATTCCTCATCAAGATGCAATTAAGCAGAGAAAAATTCTGCCTTGGGGTGTGATTTGGGTGCCTCACCGTGTTCTGACTTGACTTTCCGTGCTGTGTCTCTTTCCCTTTCCATATCACTGCCTCTGTGTCTGACAGCCCCTCTGAAGACGGCTCCGCTGAGTTGTGCCCTAAGAGCCCAGCGCTTCCCGAGTGGAAGGGGCAGGCCAGGGCCACGTCGGCTGTCGCCTCGGTGCTTTTCCTGGAAACCTTGTGGGAACCTCCTTTTCCTTCTCCTTATCTCTGCAGCCTCAGTTTTATGACCCGGTGGAGCCCGTGGATTTCGAAGGACTTCTGATGACCCACCTGAACAGCCTGGATGTGGAGCTCGCCCAGGAGCTGGAAGACTTCACCGAGGACGACTTGGACGTGTTGTTCACGCCAAAGGAATGTCGCACTTTGCAGCCCTCTTTGCCGGAGGAAGGGTAAATCGTTTTCCTAAACTGTAGATGTGAGTGTGATGTCATGACTGTTACTGGTGAGGAGGGGAGATGCCTTAATTCTGGACTTCTTTTGAAACTGAAGTTACTCAGATTCATTAAGGTGTGCAGAATGACTACATATTACCATCGCCTGGGACGGTTTTTAAATTGGTTTGACCAGAGGCTTTGAAAAGGCGTGTTAAGGGGACGCTCAAGGAGAGGTACAGGTGGAGGCCTGGGAGCCTGGACTGCCTGGGTGTCAGCTCAGTGACCTTGGGCAACTCCCATAAGCTCCCAGAGCCTCAGTTTCTCCATTTGTAAAAAATGTCAAGTTTTTCAGTTATAATCAGTGAAATGATTCAGAAGCATTTTAATTGTTTCCACATAAAAGACTGGATCAAGTCACAGACAAGTTCAACCCACATTTTTTGAGGATCTACTATGTGCTGGGAACTGCTGTGAATAGATGAGTTGGGCAAAGTTCCTTCCTTTAAAGAAAGTTTTGCAAGTGGGGAAACAGTGGGGAAAGCTCTGTAGAGTGAGTATGTGAAGAGCTGGTTACGACTTGAGTTTCTATAGTGGGTTAGCCTATGTGTTTCTAGGTGCGGGTATTAGCTCTTGTGGCAAACAGTGGAATTCTATCCCAATGAAACTCTTTATTACTCCCTTGGAACAAAAAGCAATGCCTCTTAAGAGATTTAGGATGAACTTTTATGTGCACTTATTTTCAGAACGAAATTAAGATTCACATCTCTCCAGGACATTTTCAACCTTGTCACCTTCCCCCAAAAAAGTCCCCAGAAGGAGACCATGAAGCACAGCCCCTGCCCACTATTGTGGAATATATTCTAGTTCTGTTTTGGATTTTCTTCCATCATAGTTTAAGGATATGAGGTGACAGTGATATGGTATCATGAGTCTTTGCTCTCCTGTTTCGATAGTTCTTATTCATATAGGAGAGTTTGTCATGTGCTCAGCTCAGACTGTTTAGAAATATTCACTCCCCAGAAAACAGTGGGAAACATTTCTCCCATTGTCAGCCCGTTTATTCAAGTGTAACTTTCATGTAGGTAGGGTCTGTTTTTTCACCTTTGACAGAGAATCATTTCGTATTCTTTCCTTGTCTGAAATTTATGGTTACTTATTGAATTATTTTCAAATGAGGCCAGAGTCTTGGAAAATCCTGTTTAAGATACTTAAAGTAAATTTAGAGAGAGGATTTTTAAATATTGATTAAAGAGGCAGGGTTTTTTTCCTTAGCATCTGTAATTTAGTATAATATTGCCTTGTGACCAGAATTTCTAGCTCACACTGTCTGTCTGCTGACTTTAAAACAACCTCTGCTATTTCAATCATTGCCCAAAAGTCTGCCATTATAATCAAAACCCAGGAAGGCCTCATCGTCATCAGCAGAGTAAACAACAGCTCCCTCCCGTTGACCCAGAACTTCATGGTGACCTCTGATACTGTGGTGATTGGAAGCCTGCACTCTGCAGGTGAAAGGCCTGGGTTTAAGTCCCTGCTCTTCGCCTGCTGGGTGACTTTGAGCCAGATCCTTCTCATCTCGTTCTTCTGCAAAATGAGAGTAATAGTGCATGCCCACGCCCTTGGGGGCTGATTGAGAATTAACTGAATTTTTTAAAAAAAGAAAGAAATATCCGAATTAACATGCATACAGTGGTTACATCAGTACCTAGTGCATAATAAATGGGTTGGAGGTATGAACTGTCCTCCATGGGTCCTACTATGTGTCAGACATGTTTCTAAGCGCTTCCACACTGATTTAGTTAATTCTCATCACAGCTCTCTGTAGGAGGCCCTCCTCTATGAATGGTACTTTAAGATAAGGACCCTGAGACAGAGAAGGGTGGCCCGAGGCCACTTAGCTAATAAGGGATGGGGCTAGGATTTGGGCAGTCAGTATTTAGTAAGTATTATGTAGACCCATTCATCTCTAACACCAACACACTTGGAAAAACAGCAAAAAAGCTTTGTTACTGTGTAGAATTGGTTATTTCAAGACTCTAACACACTTGGAGAGCATACCCCATGGCACACTCTTATGCAGGTATGACAAGAACTGCCTGAATTAAAAATCACTGGCCAAAGCCAGTATCAACTCCTCGAAGTGTAAGACAGCTGATCTTCTTCTTGGCTTTCCACAAGGGAAACATGCGTGTCCTAACAAGGTTACACATGAGCAAAAAATATGCCCAAATTACCCCTGTGAGAAATAGGTATTTATACTTATTTTTTCTGGTTATGTATGTGATTACAGCTAGTTCTACCTGTCTGGCACTGGAATGCCTTTAAGGGATAGGTCTAGTTTAACATGATTCTCTATAATAAAGAAAACCCACAAGGCATCAAATGCCAACATGTTTGTCTCATCAAAGTAAAAATGCTATTGCCTGAGGAATACTTCAGACACTTGATGAATGGGTAGGAATGCCCCTGGCGTTCTCACTAGATACGGAGTTGAAATCACGCTGCTCTCCTTGGTGATGATAAGGGATTGTTTTGTTGTCTTTATCTGGCACTAACATGATTTTATTTCATTTTCCACCTCATTAGGGTTGAACTGGACCCTCATGTCAGGGACTGTGTTCAGACTTATATTCGGGAATGGCTAATCGTGAACCGAAAGTAAGCTCCTTTTTCTTTTGTCTTTTCATATATACTTAGCTTATATTGTTAGCTTTTACAATTGTTTTTTAATGACAATTTTCAAGTGCAGTTTTAGGTTTATAGGAAAACTGAAGAAAGTACTGGGAGTTCTCGTATACCTCCCAACAGTTTCTCTTATTGTTAACATCTTGGAGTTTGGGGTTTTGTTAGTTTGTTTGGTTTGGTTGGTTTGGGTTTTGGTTTGTTTGCTGCACACGTGCCCACATAATTGTTGCAAGGCAATTTTAGCAAGAAGGTGAATTTTAAATACAAAATTCATGAATAATGAATGTGGATTGACTTTATCTTATCCCCTATTCAAACACCTGCTAAGGTTCTGTACTAACCTACTCTATCAAATATCAACTCTACCTGCTTGTCTTTCAAGGGCTTTAATAATCTGGCCCCACTGTATGTACCGAGACTTATTTCCTTTACCTCTCAGATCCACTTCCTTGCTGCAGGGCCTGATGCGTCTTTCTTACTAATCCTCCACATAACCAGCTCAATCCTACCTCCACACCTTGGCCATTGCTGTTCCCCTCTGGATGTGCCCTCCCCTCTTTCCCCTGTCTGTCAGATCCTACCTATGGATTAAAGGCCAGGAAAAATTTCTTTTTTTTTCTTTATGCAGCCTTCTCTGACTGATTCATTCTTTCTTGGGTGGACCTTACTTAAGATACATGATACATTTGTTATCACTGATGAGCCCATAGTGATACATTATTATTAACTCAAGTCCATAGGTTCCATTAGGGCTCATCTTTTGTGTCCAAAGTCCTACAAACTTGACAAATGTGTAATGCCATGTATCTGCCATCGCAGTGTCATACGAAATAGTTTCTCTACCCTAAAAGTCTCCTGTGCTCCCCACATTCATCTCTTCCTGGCAACCACTTACCTTTCTACTGGCTCCACAGTTTTGTCTTGTTCCTTCACATCTCTCTGTTGCTTGAGAACTCATTTCTTTTTTTACTGCCAGATGTTTCACTGTATGGATTTCTCTGTTTAGCCATTCACCAAGGGAAGGAGAAAGTGCCACTTTAAATATAAAGAATAGGGCCTTTTTGTTTTGTTTCCATTCCGATGAATTCTGAGGGGGAAAAAATAAATGAATTGAAACTTGGCCTCAGATTCAAAGGTAACATTTGAATTTGTGACTGAGAAATAGGTAACTTGCTAGATTTCCTGGCAAAGGGGCCCTTTTCTCCTGGGTTACTCATGTGTTCTACAACATAATCATGAGCTTTTTGTCTCTGTGTCACTGACCTGGGCAGTACTCTCCCATGAGAAACATGGAGACACGCGAAAATTCTCAGCTTGTATATGTGTATGTGTTGGGGAGCAGGGCAGGGAGTATCTGCAGATTGTGGGCACATCCCATTAGAGAAAGCATCAGAGAGTCTTTCTGAAGACATACATAGTTTGAAAATCTGCTCTCCTCACCTCTCCTGTACTCTGGTGAGAATTACTGTTCCATGGGATAAACAGTGAAAGACTTCGGGGGTTGGGTTTTATCCAGCTCCTGGAAGTACGCCACTGAATTTGTGCTGATGTTTTTGGAGTAATGTCAGTAAGCATACTATTTTCAATAGCCGAGCGAGAGAAAGCCCCGCTTGTAAACAGTCATTACGAGAAAGTTAGATGCTAATCCATCATGTGTTCTAATTTCCAACATGAATGGAAAATGAAGTTTGCCAGGTAGTCAAGTAAGATTATGCTCTGCTGGTAATAAATAAAAAATTTTGGAACAAGTTGTTCTCAAGCTTTTAAATGTTATAATTAGAGATACTTTCTGGATATTAAGGTTCTAAAAAAGTCTGAGAAGGAAAAAATAAATAGAAAGGTCCGTTTTACTACATTTGGTTTCTATTTGCTTCTTGGGACACTGTTTTTTTTTTTCTTTTCATTCCTCATGGCAATTCCCATTGGAATATTCTTTTTTTTCCCCCTCTATGTTGCACAAGCTTAAAAGAAAAAAGGACTCTTTCGGAATACTCGTTTTAGAAATTTTAGAGATTATAAGGAAACAAAAGGAGAAAAAAAACCACTCAATTTACTATAGACTGATAACTGCCATTAACATTTGATACATAGCCTTCACATCATATTTCTTTGTGTATATATTTGTATAAAAACTAAATCAGATTATAATACTATTTTGTAGCATGATGCTGTTTGGGGTTTTTACAGTAACTGGTGATTATCTCTGTTTGCTATTAAATATTCTCCCTCAACCTGATTTTTAATGGTTGTGTGATATATTTACATCAAAATTCATTTAACCAATTTTAATGTTTATGTGATTCCCTTCTCTTCAGGGTTATATCCCAATACAGTAACATCCTTGTGCACGTCTATGATTTTTTTTTTCCTTCAGAATAAATCCCTAGAAGAGGAATTTCTCTGTCTAAGGTTATGCACAAAATTAGGGATTTGAGAATAATATATCAGAAAAATTACCAACAATATGTGCATGAATCCTCAAAAGTATTGGATGTTATCTTTTAATAAATTTCCAGTTTTACTTGTAAAGAGACTGTCTTTTATTTGCATTTTTTTAAATTATGGAATTGGGCAATGCTTTGTCCATATATTAGTTGGTCCACTTGTAATTTTTCCGTCATGTCCTGTTTTTTCTTGAAATTTGTGTCCCTCTATTAATGTATTTGTCTGGGCCTGTTTATCTCTAGGACTACCTTTATTTGTTAGGGTTATTAAGTCTTTGACCAGCATGTATTACAAAACTCCTTATCCAGTATGTTCTTTGTCTTTCAAAATTGCTTATAATTTTTTAACATTCAGAATTATTTATGTAATCAAATCTGTATTCATAATTTTCCTTGTGATTTCCATTTTTGCTGCCATGCCATGCTTAAAGTGTAATTCACAAACCTGATATTATTTACTGGGAATTTTAGATTAAAATGTTAATCCAGACCATTAGCCAGTTGATTGCTGTTCTGTTCCCTTATGTGTCTCTTTTTGCTTTTATCTCTTCCGTAGGAACAATGATTATCCACATATTTATTTTATTCAAATTTTTGTGTCTTTTTCCCCCCATAAAACAAAGTGATATCTGCTTTTAACTTTATCTTTGGCAACATACTGGGGATGGGGTTTGCCACTGGTCCTGCTCTCTGCATGCTTGTGTAACAGGCCAGTTCCTTTCCCAGAAATTTGGTAGAGGTATGCAACTCTGAAACTCATTGTCAGTTTCTAGAAGCTCTGACCAGTGTTTTAGAGAGGAAGCGCCTTTTTCTCCTCCACTGTTTGATTCTTTGGTACTCTGAATCTGATACTCTGAACATGAAAATACATTCCTAGGACACACTCTTCCCAGAGATCATTCTGCCCCCACGTGCACCTATAATGTTTTATTTGTGGGGAGAATCCAATATGTCCTTGCCAGACACCCTTCATCTCCCAACCCTGCATACATTTTTCAGCTCAGTCGTTTTCTATGAGTTGTTTCTTAATCATTGCTGAATGATGGTGAAAAGAAAAAGGCCAGGGAGGTGGGGTTTCTGGCGGTGCAAAGGAGTGCAACCAGGTGGAACCTGGCCATGGCTCCATACATAAACCGCTACTATGAAGAAGGAGCATTCAGATTTCTGGCTCGTATAGACCTTGACGGCTCAGGGCCTGGCAGGAAGGACAGTACAACGTGTCTCTCTTCCTATGAGTACCCCTTTGGGGAGACAAAGCATAGGACATCATTCTGCCGGTTCCATCTGATCCACAGAGACTCTGTCCAGATTCAGGTATTAAGTTGTCTGCTCATGTGGGTGAGTTTCCATTTTTTCTGCAACTTCATGAGCAGTGTACTGGGAAGTTGGAGGAGGATGCTGTAGGTGTTGCTGGCCAGTTGTTACTTAGTGATTAATTAGCTCTCCTTTGAATTTGTTATTTTATGTGTCAAATAAAGCATGCTGGTTTTGAAAGAAATCAAGTCATGCAGAAGTGTATTAAGTGAAAAGCAGTCTTTTGCCTCACTCCTTGCACACTCCCTGCCCTTCTCTTCAACCCACTTTTCATGCACGAATGTTGCTCTGTGGGCTTCTGGAGCTTCTTCTCGTACCCTCACAGATATATGGGCGGGCATTTGTAGTTTACATAAATATTACGTATGTAAGTACACGTATGTATGTTTGTTATAAGTATATACAAAATTTCATATTTTTCAATAATATCTTTGACATTCTTCCATGTCAGAGATCTATCCCTCCCTGCCTGGTATTAAGAGTGGTGAAGAAATATATCATTAAGTTATTGAATCTTTCTCTATTGATGGACATTGAAGTTGTCTCCATTTTTCACAGTTACAAATAATGTCACAATAGACATCTAGGCACACTTGCCCCAACACATGTGTGTGAGGATTTCCAAGGGTGGAAATGAAGTCAGTGCATATGACACATCCTCATAAGGACGCCAATTTTTCTCCAGGAGAAATTGTACTGATTGACTCCCTTACCAGCTGGGCATGAAACTTCCCTGTCCCCCCATATACTTGCCAATGCTGGATATGATTGATCAAAATAAAATATAAATTTCTGCAATTGTATTCTTGTTATCATAAGCTGAAAGCTACTTTATCTACTTTCTGAATATTGTTTATATCACCGAGTTTTCTTCCCTTATCTACCCTAAAATCCCAGTTAAATATATACTTATCATACAACCTGACTCCCTACTCTCAGGCATTTACCCAAGTGAACTGAAAACCTCTGTCCACATAAACACCTATATGCAAATATTTATAGCACTTTTTTTTAAAAAAGATTTTATTTATTTATTTGACAGAGACAGAGACAGCCAGCGAGAGAGGGAACACAAGCAGGGGGAGTGGGAGAGGAAGAAGCAGGCTCATAGCAGAGGAGCCTGATGTGGGGCTCGATCCCATAACGCGGGATCACGCCCTGAGCCGAAGGCAGACGCCTAACCGCTGTGCCACCCAGGCGCCCCTATTTATAGCACTTTTATTTGTGATTGTCAAAAATTAGAAACAACCTAAATCATGTGCAATGGGGTAATGGGTAACCAGACTCTGGTACGTCCATACGATGGAATGTTACTCAGCAGTAAAATGGAACAAATTACTCGTGCATGAGGCAATATAGATAACTCTCATTGCATTATGCAATGTGAAAGAAGCCAAACAAAAAAGATAGTGCATGATTCCATTTGTATCATATTCTGGAAAAGGCAGAGATGTAGGGACAGAAAGCAGATCGTGGTTTCCGGGATCTGGGACTGGGGAAAGGAATTGACAGCAAAAGGTCATTAGAGACTTTTGAGGCTGTTGGAAAAGTTCTAAATCTTGATTGTGGTGGTGGTTACACAATTGTATGCGTTTGTCACAACTCACTGAAGTGTCATCTAAAAAGGAAGAATTATAATTGTGCCCTAAAATCGGTGGATAGAAAGTGAAGATAATTCCTGGCATTCATTAATTACTCATCAAATATAAGATCTATTACTTTGCTATGGTTTATTATATTATTTCACAGAATGGTGATTTCTCTGGAGCAGGAGTAAATGGATTCAAGTCCTGGCTCCCCCACTTACCTGCTGTGCGACCTAAGATAAACTATTTTTTTGTGCCTCAATTTCCTAATCAGGAAAACTGGAATTAGAATAGTGTCTACCATATAAGTTTCATGCAATAAATAAATTAACATATGTTAAGTACAAAGATTTCTTGGCCTATGGTAATAGATTAGCTACCACTTATGATATTTATTAAATAGTATTACAGAATATGGCTCAGTTGTCCCTGTCTAGTTGACAAATAATTTCAATTAGACTTGCTAGTAAGATATATGCAAAGGAAAAAAAAAAAAAAACCAAGGGACAACTCAGTGTTATTGAGGATTTCTTTTCATTTGATGATCCAGGGTGGGTCTCCCCTCGTAAGCACTATAAGTTTAATATTCTTGAAATAAAGATAAAATTTGGAAACCCAGAAGGCTTTAGGGTTTATCTAATTCCAATGCAACCTATCCAAAATATTCCTTTCAAGTGAAATAAGATCTGAAGACTTCAGAAAAAAATGCTTATATTAGCATGTCAAAGGAATGAACCAAAAACTCTATCCCATATATTTTAATGCACTGTGGAGGGGAGAAACTACTTTCCTCTGGCAGACCATACTTAATGAAGCCATTTCACCTTCTATGGACATGTCTCTGTCATCCATAACCATGCAGTCAAACACTGATTTAGTTAGCTCTTTTATTCCTCAATTATTTCCTTGCTGATATTACATTTCTCTGTAATATCTAAGGATAGTCTTTTATGTCCTTGCTATCTGTGATAATGGCTTTGAATCCCACTTAGGGGGAGGGGAGTGGAGTAATGGCCACTTGTGCTCCCTCCTACGCTCATAATTCTATAGAGCATTTGCCACTCAAGTTCTATAATTGAGGCTTTTAAATCAGACAGAGTGCTGCCTATGAAGGATAGAGGAAAGTTCTAGAATTTCTTTTTCACTTAATAAGAAAGATTAAACTACACAGAAACACAAAATACATGATCTCCTTTTGGGGGAAACATGTTTTCCTACTTGAAATGTTTGTGGTACTTAGATTGGAAGATGCCTTGAGTGGATTCCATTCTATCTTTCATGTCTATACCATAAAATGTGGTGTCACAGCTCTAAAAATAATAGTGCTTTTCTCTCCATGACTTTTGGAAATGACCCTTGACCTAATGAATAGAATGGTGCCATGGTTGCATGTTTATCTCATCTCATTTCCAAATATTTGATAATTTTGTCTGGATTGATGTTTAGGCATCTTTTGGGTCTCATTAAATACTTAAGCATTATTTCCTCTGCCATTTCTCTAAATGAACTGAAGAGTGATTCACTTACATTGTGTTTGGTGTCTTGGTGAAAAGTCAAACTCTTAACTAATTAAACTTGTTTGCATGCTATTTATTCTTGGTGTATTATCCACAGCGACAGTGAAACATTTCATAAGTGTTATGAGCAACATCATAAAAGCCCTTACCCACTTTGTCTTTCATCCTGGGTGATTAAGGTAATTCTGCAGGAAGGTCGTGCTCAAGGAGAGCTGGGACATCAAGGAATGGGGTATCATCTGTTTTATCACTCCATATTTTACTCCCAGTGAACTGGTAAACAATTAAAATTCAAACACATCAGTGCATATAATTCAGTTACTCCCAAAACACCATAAAAATGTCTCCCTGATCAATAATTGCTTATTATGACATGCATTTGTCGTGCCGGCTGTCAAGGTATTTAGCTATTTGCTTCCTAAAAGTACAGAAAGCAAGCAAGGCTGTGCAGTTGCAAAGAGCAGTCCAGCTGTGGAAATCACTGAGCCACGCCTGAGCTGTTACACACTCCCATCCCCACAAATCCACACCCCTGAAGCCCAAAGGCCAGGGCTTTCCTGAAGCTTTCCCTGTCCTGGCTGGAGGAAATGGCTCCCTTCTGTGAATTTTCAAAGCATGCTGTTTGTATTACTCTCGGAAGCTCTGGTCATACTCTACACTGCATTCTTTTTTTTTTTTTTTTTTTTAGATTTTGTTTATTTGAGAGAGAGAGAGAGTGTGTGAGAGTGCGAGAAAGCAAGAGCAGGGGAGAGGGGCAGAGGCAGAGGGAGCAGGGAGCCTGACATGGGGCTCTATCCTAGGACTCTGATATCATGACCCCAGCTGAAGGTGGATGCTTAACCAACTGAGCCACCCAGGCGCCCCTCTACATTGCCTTCTGATCATTTGTCTGAATGTTTCTCTCCCCTGCTACATATGTGGTATTTCTCACTAGACTATGACTTCACTGAGGACAGGGACTCCTTTAAAGCTAGGATTCTTGTGTATTCCTCTTTGCATGCTCTTCGGTGCCTTATTCTCAGGAGTTGCTTTATAAACATATGTCGAGTGGGAGAATGAATGAAACTTTAACAAGCACATATCCATATCATGTTCGTTTCAGACAAGCGTCCTCAGATTTATCAGACCCAACAGCGTCTTCCTATGTAATGAATATTTTATAATGCCACCTTTGTTACCCACAAACTTTCTCATTTGTAGAAGTCAATAAAAGGTCCAACTGTTATATAAAGGAGAAATAAAAGAAGCACAATATATTAAATAGCATGTATGTAAATATGCAAATGTTTGGACACAACTCTACCAGAGAACATAATAAAATAGCTGTTTGCAGCTGCCGGAGCAATGATTATGAGTATCACACCTACCAAAGCGGACTGCAACAGCTGTGTTGTATGGGTGACTCGAATACCACAGGCAGCATTGTTAGTAATGTGATTTTTCCAAAGTGGGGGAAAGCTCTTGGTAGACATCTAATCAGCACAGAGTTTAATTCCCCCTACATGTATATGGTAGTTGTTTTGCTGGAAAATTCAGTGCAAAAATACTGGGGGCCTGGCTCACATATTTACAGGCTGGTTTTTCACCTCCATGAATGTCTGGCAGGGCATCTGATAGTTGTGTTGGATGCTGATGGATGTGTTGGGATGGTTCTTCCTTGCGTGAGATGCCCCATGCTTTTCAGGATGTCAAATGTGGTAGTACATCCCAGTCATTGAGACAATCAAAAATGGAAGCATTAATTACCCTCATTGAGAACTGTTGCTACTAAGCCATCAGAAAACTGGAATCCCAAAATCCAATCCAAACCACAGTTTAAGCAGCACAACTGGGAAAAGAAATCCACTAAGAATTCCTGGAAGGGATGGAATGGAATGGAACAAGCTTAATGAGGACAGCAACCTCACTCAATCAGGTGTTATTGTTTTTTTTGAGAGAATTCTACAGGTGAAATCCTCAAGTGAGTGTTTTCCAAGTTCTACTTTTGCTTTTGGTAAGAAAGTAAATTTCCCATATAAAAATTATATAGTTCAGAAATTAGGAGGCTTTATATTCAGCATCTCTATAAAATATGGTCATCTGGATTATAACACTTGCATTGGTATTGCATCTAATGGTACTGTCATTGCTACTACTAATAATAACCATTATTTATTGAACTGGTATGTGATTATCTTAGCTGAGATGGTCTAGAAGGTGAGCCCGAGACAGGGATTCAGGTGCACATGATTTTTGAGAGTGTCCTTTTTAGGAAAAGCCTGTAAGGCAATGAGGGAAGCAAGACAGAGAAGCAGAAGGAGTCACTCAGGGTAAGGGCACAGATAAATTCTTGGCCAATATACAGGGTGCTCTGGAGGGACCACACTCCAAAGTTTTCTCACCATCCAACTTTAAGGCAAAGTGTGGGAATATCGTACCCCTCTATCAGTCAGGCATTGCTCACAACCACCAAGCCAAAGTGGGAAGTTAGAGGGCTGGCAGGTAGAGTGAATCACTCAGATGTCTCTAGACATGAGAGCTCCTATGCTCACAGCAGCTACAGAATGGATGCACAGCTTGGTAGATAGGACCCACTAACAGACTTTATTACAATGCCAGACACTCTATTATTTTCCTTTTATTTTGAAACAATCTCAAATATCCAGAAAACTTGCAAGTGTAACACAAAAATCTTTTTCCTCTTCCCCAAACCTTTTGAGAGTAGGTTGCCAACTTAATTCTCCATTACCCCTGAATACTTTAGTGTGTAATTTCTACAAACAAGGACATTCTCCATCATAATTAGCGTACAGCCATCACATTTGGGAAATTCACATTGATATGTTATTACCATCTAATCCTCAGACCCTATTCGGCTTTCACCAAATGTCCCAAGAATGCCCTTTTGAGCAAAAGGATCTAGTTGAAAGGCATGCATTGCATTTAGATGTCACATGGCTTTAGTATTATTTACTTTGGAACAGTTCCTGAGTGTTTCCTTAACTTTCATGACCTTGATATTACAGGGCAGTTATTTTTTTAGACATAATAATCCTTCCATTTTGTTTTGATGATTGTAAAATGCCCAATACCTCATCAAACTTTCAGTTTCTTTGTATCAATATTGAATCATAGTTTCCTATTTTATTCAGTAAGTTTGAATCCAGTTCTGTGGTTTATTTTGATGCTCAGATTGTCCTCACTTTGACCAGTGTGAATCCCTCCAGCTGGCCCTTATGTCTTTTTCACATGCCCCCAGCCATTGGATCACATCCTTGCTTTTTGCCACAAGAGATTCCAAGTTGATCTTACGCTTTCCTTTCCTCACCGCTGGAATCAGTCAATTCTCTAAGCAGCTGTGATCCCTTTTAAGTGGAAAGTGGTACTTGGCAGCCAAGCTGTGGATGTTGAGTGTGCTCATTGCTATTAAGGTGTCACTCCTCCCACGACTTCTTAGCGAACAGAGGTATGGAGCGTGCGTGTGTGTGTGTGTGTGTGTGTGCGCATTGAAAACCATAAGTTCTTGTTGATACCTGCAATTCCAACATGACGTCAGAGCATTCATCCTAGCTTTCCTCCTTTCCATATTTTTATCCCTTCTCTGATAGTTAAAAACCTGACTTGTATTGTCCTTACTATGTTTGGTGACTTAATTAATCCTCTGATATGTAACCATTGCCAACACTACGACCCATTCCCATACAGTCGCCTTTCTCATATTCTAGCTCTGACACCGACACCCTGTGACGGGCTTGCCCCTCTTGGGTGGACACCATCCACCCTGTGTGGCTGCCCTTTCTGGCCTGCACCGATACTGAGTGCCGGGCCACCCCTCCTAGAGACACCCTTGGCAGCCTGCTCCCCCAGGTGCATACCCTCCTTGTTCTCCCCAGAATTCTACTCTGTTATCACATGCCAGGCTGTTGCAAGCTGGCGCGACCCCCTCACACAGTGTGGCTTCTGATTCTCCAAGCCAGGCAGCACTTTTATATGCACATTCTCCTCACCCTCTTTGGCCTTCAACTTCCCATTCTGGGCGTCCTCACTTACTCCCCATCCTGAGGCACGGAGGGTTATCTTGTTCTGATGGGTTTTGTGCCAAATTGTACAGGAGGGTGGGAAGGAAAGGGATGTGGAGGAAGGACAAGAAGAAAACATACATGTATTGTTTTCTAGTCAAAAAGTCATAGGCTTTCAAAGTGAGCAGCGTT
Source organism: Ailuropoda melanoleuca (assembly GCF_002007445.2). Classification (NCBI taxonomy): domain Eukaryota; kingdom Metazoa; phylum Chordata; class Mammalia; order Carnivora; family Ursidae; genus Ailuropoda; species Ailuropoda melanoleuca. Next base: position 23,581,987 of record NC_048234.1, on the reverse strand, counting down.
GCTCCCCATTTCACACCCGAGGAAACTGGCTCAGAGAGATTCAGTCACTGGCCTAGGGTCTCATGGCCAGTGTGTAAGGAAGCAGCATCGGAACCCAGGTCCTGAACTCTAGAGCCAAATTCTGTCTATTCCACACTGCCTCTAAAGACTTTGGTCTTTAAAATCTGTTTAGTCTCAGGGCGCCTGGGTGGCTCAGTTCGTTGACCATCCGACTCTTGATTTCGGCTCAGGTCATGATCTCAGGGTCCTGGGATCAAGCCCCAAGTCAGGCTTCCCGTTCAGTGGAAGTCTGCTTGTCTCCCTCTCCCTCTGTCCCTCTCCCAGTTTGCTCTCTCTCTCTTTCTCTAAAATAAATAAATCTTTTTACAAAATAAACAAAATATGTTTGGTCTTTGGATGGTTCCCAAATACAAAATAATGGTGTTTGGAGAAAAGGAATGCAGTTCTCTTGAGAAGCAATAGGTTTGCTCATTTTCAGAAAAGTTTGTCTACCACTTGGCCCACTTCCCCATCTCTCTCTTGTCTGCACAGAGGCTTAACAGGAGCATGGCTTTACTTGGCTCAGCTGCTCGCGTCGGGTTAGTGAGGCTGGGGTTTCGGGTGGCCAGGGGCACTCAGCCAGCAGCCTCACTACCTACCCGGTGGTGGTTTCTGCCTTCTGTGGCTGGCACTTTTAAAATGAGTCATCTTTACATCCTTGCCAGCCCTAATCCTCTCCCCCAGCCAGCTCTACCCTTGCTGCCACAAGGGAGCTTTGTGACTTTCTGAGACTTTAAAATGGGGAAGTAGGTGCTAAATCTGGAATGAGGAAGGGGAGAAACGTTTGCTCTGGTTTCAAACACACAACCATGGAAGACGTCAGTCTTAATGCTTTTCATCCCCCAAATGCTGAGGGCTAGCTCATATATGGAGTTAGAATATATATATATATGGTAAAATGAACTTTTAACACAATTCTGTGACTCATTTTTTTAATGCCCGTTTGTCAATGTCTTTGGGGTTCATTCAAATAACTTCAGAAAACGTTCTAACAAAATGGAGGACCAAAAAAGAAAGAAGCGTCTATTTGAAAGAAATAGCAAAAGAGCAATAGCCAAATAAATTTGACTTCTCCAAGATTTAACCATCTTTAGAAGAAAATTGATTTGAATGTTTCCAGGTACAGTGTATGAGCTTTTTCTCATAAAATCTAAAGCTGGGCAAATAGCCTCGAATTCACCTCGTGTTTATGCGTCACCAGTGAAGAAACAGAGGCACTGAGGGAAGTGATTGAGGATGACGGGGGCAGGTGCATGGCTGTAATTGTGTGTGTGTGTGTTTCACTTGTCAGTAAATACTTGGAAATAGGTATAACTTTATGAAACAAGAAATAAAGCTAAGGCAGATATAGTTCTGGTTGCCAAGGCACACAAGATCTTACGTTAGGCTGCTTCCTGATTTTTATTTCTGTGGCCTGAGCATGTGGCCTTGCAAGGAGACATGTGACATTGAACCTTTGGCATCAATACACTTTGGAGTGTACGAGTCCACAGAAAGGCAAAGGGCAGATACCAAAGTGTGAAATTTGTGTTTTAATTCACTGTTTGCATTTGATTTTAGAATTAATTAATTAATCTTTAGAGGGGGTGGGGGAGAGGAGTGGGGGAAGAGAATCAAGCAGGCTCCACGTCCACGCCCAGCGCGAAGCCTGATGAAGGCTTGATCTCACGAACTCAAGATCATGACCCCAGCCGAAATCAAGAGTTGGATGTTTAGGGATGCCTGGGTGGCTCAGTCGTTAAGCGTCTGCCTTCGGCTCAGGGCGTGATCCCGGCCTTCCGGGATCGAGTCCCACATAGGGCTCCTCCGCTGGGAGCCTGTTTCTTCCTCTCCCACTCCCCTGCTGTGTTCCCTCTCTCGCTGGCTGTCTATCTCTGTCACATAAATAAATAAAATCTTAAAAAAAAAAAAAAGAGTTGGATGTTTAACCGACGGAGCCACCCAGGTGCCCTGAGAATTAATTTATATTAATTAATTCCTTTGGGAATATCCCCCCTTAAAATTGGATTCTTCAGGAAAAACAATCACAGATTTTTGTATTGTAATTAGGAGAGTACTCTTAGGACACAACTCACTATTAACCACTAATTCAAGTTGGGTCCTTTTCCCCAGGACTTTATATCACATGTAACTTTTTCTTTGAACTCTTAGAGTCCAAAAAAGCTATTTTATGCACTAACAAAGCTACCCGTCCAGCACACACATGCACGTTGCTGGGGAAGCTTATATTGATGAGAATCACTTTTAAAATGCTAACAGGTTAAAAAAAAAAAAAAAAGAAGCTAACAGGTTTATGAAATCCTATGTGAGGCTCTCTCTCAAAGGTCTCTGTTCATAGAAAATAAATATTAGAATAGAAAATAAATTTTGCTCACACATGTATCTGCTCACTTACAGCAACTGGAACCAAAATAATTTTCTTAAATATATATATTTTTTTACTTCAGAACAGCTTTATTTAGATATTCTTGCATTTTATTATAGATGTTTCTTTTTTTTTTTTATTATGTTTTGTTAGAGGACATTTAAGAAGGAAGGGAAAATTTTTCTTAAGGATTTTAAGTAGTTATTACTTCTGGGAAATTGTTTTAAGGGGTCCCCCCAAAATACTTCTTTGCTAATTGATGTTTATAAACAATATGATATTTTAAATTTCATTTATTTTGTTGGTGTTTGGGAATTCCAAGCCTGAGCTTATTCTGGATATTTCTCTTGAAATCTTTTCTAAATGTTTACTCTTATTTCCTTATTCGGAGTATACCTTACTCATTTACTTATTTTTTTTCAGTTCCCCAATTTGGCCTGCTGTTCACCTAGCCCCGTGAATACAGGTTTGGGGTCAGGGCAGTGCAAGTGGCCAGGAGACACAGAAGATGACTGTTGATAGTAGACGTTGACTTGAATTAGTCACCAAGCCCATCTTGCCCCTCTTCAGGGGTGCTTTCTTGTCTCCTTTTCCTCAAATTGCTTGTCTTGAGAGCACAATAAAATCTAAGGACAGAGGTTGTTCTCCCTGTAGACAACACTGGGGCATCGCCTTTTTTTTTCTTTAATTAACTTAATCAAGTACAATTTATTGAATACCAGGTCTGTGCATAACCCAACACTTCACGCCTCCCAGAGAGTTATAAACTCTGTGGATCATTGCTAGTAGCGCTCCCACATGTCCTGCTTTATCTGTCTGCCATTTGATCTGCCTAATAAATCTCACTCATTTCATATCCTTTTACCCACTTGCTCAGGGGATTTTCTAATAGTGTGAGAAATCAAACCAAAGGGGCGTGTGGTCGTGTGGTTGACTTTGCAGCCTGTTTTCCAAGAAGGCTTTGAGTCATAAAAATGGGGAATAGGCATGTTGGTTTCTACAGTTAGTTTCTGACAGCCTCTATCTGTTGCCTTTTTCACGATGGTCTAATTTCTTTCTCCAGTGACAGAGCTGGCCATTATATTTTAAACCCTTTTCATCGCTGCACAGTTTTGAAACCCAATTGTAATGGCATGCACGGAGTGGAGATTGAGACTGTTAGCAGAGATTTTCGGCATGCCCATCATTTATTTCTATTTTTTCTTAACTATGTCCTGCCTTTCTAATTCATTGTGAAGAGCACTGATGGGGACGTTCAATGTTTTCCTCTATTTTTATCTTCAAACGATCTTTATTTGCTGCTCTGCACATGGCTAGATTTATTCCAGCCTCTTAACACTAGGGTCATAGTTTAGCGTCAGCTTGGAGCCAAAAGCCCCGCAGCTGAAATGACCACACCTCCGAAGTGGCATTTTCCCAGAGGGTTCCTGCCTTTAATAATGAGCCAGCCAGGAGGCAAGTCTGTATCTCATTACAGCAGGGCCTTGTATTAGGCCTGGTGCATAATTAGATGTGAGGAATTGCAATCGGTCCTCTCTTTGCTAGATCTTTCAGCACCATGTCTACTCTCAGACACGACTTTTCTTTTTAACCTAATGTGTTTGTACCTCTCTCTCTTTCTCTCTCCAAATTACATAATCACAACAAAAAAAGAAACCAAGGAAGTTCGGAGATTTGCGGCTTTAAAAAGACTGGATCCCGAAGAGATTTTCACAAGACACTTCAGAAACAGACATTTGAGTCAGAGTCCTTGGAGAGCCGTGAACCAAGCACACAGGTATTTTCTATCAACAAACATGGTTACCAGGTTACTGGGCTGTTCTGCCCAGGGCATGCTGTTGGTGTTTTAACTAGAGAAAGGGCTAGACTCAGAGAATGTCAGAGTAGGAGGGACGCTACCATCTGACTCAGTGGGGTTTATTTTTTCCCCCAAACCTGTTTGTAGCTACAGAAACTGGTGTTCAAATGAGAACCCACAAGTTCAATAATGAAAATAGGTAGAATTAGAGGGGGGGCCCTCCCCCCATAACAATTCCTGAGAAGACCCAGTGGTGTCTCTCAGGCAGGCTGCGGTGTAAGTGAAAATCCACACCGAGGCCAGTCTGCCTGGATTCTCTTCGTGATTTTGCCACATACTAACTCTGTCACCCAGGCAGGATAATTAACCTCTGCGGGCTTCCTCCCCTGGAAAACAAGGGTGATAATAAAGCCATCACATTTTATGATAATTTTTACTATTATTTCCTCGTTCTGTTACTTTTTTTTGAGTTCGTTTAAAATATATATGTATAAGTAAGTTATATCATCTGTACATGACATTTCAGAATGGGAAAGGAAAAATTGGGAAATATTTACATTAAAAAGGAGTGTTGGGTATGGAGACCCACTGGCATAAAGGAAGTAGTGCCTTAGGAGATCTGCTTGCCCGCCATCTTGGTCAACCATTGTGTGGTCTTGGGGAAGTCATGTTACCACCTGAGTCCATTCAATGGGAAATGATGGGCTGCATTGGGTCTCTTCCAATTTTAAATCTCAACTCTGTGACTTTGACATTGGTTGAGGTTTGAGAATATTTAGACCCTTTAGGAAAAAAATGGAGGCAGCTGAGCTAACTAGGCAAAATAATGTTTTGAATATGGTACAATATGCTGAATGCATTTGAGTGATTGCTCTAGAAAAGGACAGCCATGGTTAACTGGAAAGTTTGATAACTCAGGCAAAGGTTCTGTGGAGGGATAGTTGAGTATATATACTTTGTGCATCTGTTAAAATTATGCAGCTGTTGAAATCTTAGATGAGAACTTTGAAAATATAGGAAATACTAATATGTTTAACCACAATTGAGAGTCAAACTCTTGAATTTGGTGGGAAAGATGCCTACAGAAACATAGAAGGAGGTGTCTTTGGGTACTAGAATTCCTGTGCCTTCTTAAAAAGTATTCTTTTCTCAATTTTACAGTTTCTATAACAAGTATTTATTAATCATTCAGGGGAAGCTGTCTTTCTTTTAAAACATTTTTTGACTTACTTATTTTTTAGAGAGAGAGCGAGAGAGAGAGCATGTGCTTGTGAAGGGGGGGTAGAGAGAGGGAGAGGAAGAGAATCTCAAGCAGACTCCCCACGGAATGTGGAGCCCAACTCAGAGCTTGATCTCATGACCCTGAGATCATGACCAGAGCTGAAACCAAGAGTCAGATACTTAACCGACTGAGCCACCCAGGCACCCCAAGGGAAGCGAACTGTCTTAGTCAACTTGGGCTGAACAATAGAGTACAACAAATTGGGGTAGCTAAAACACCAGACTATTTATTTCTCACAGTTCAGAGGCTGGGAAGTCCAAGATCAAGATGTCAGCTGATTTGGTTTTTGGTAAGAGTCTCTTCCTGGTTTCCAGACACCTTGTTGCATCACACAATGGAGACCGAGAGAGAGAACAAACTCTCTCATGTCTCTTGTAAGGGCACGAACTCCATTCATGAAGGCCCCATCTTCATGACTTGATCACCTCCCAACGGCCCTACCTCCCAATAGCCCATTGGGCATTAGGATTTCAACATACGAATTTTTCAGGGACAAACATTCAAGTCCATAACACTAATAACCAATGACAACAAATAGTAACTAATGCATGGGATTTTTTGAGTATTAAATGAGTTAATATGCATAAACCATTTAGGTCGATGCCAGCTCACACTTAGTGCCCATACATGCTAAGTGAAGTAAAACAATCATGAAAGAACAAAAATTGTATGATTCCACTTATGTGAGGCCCCTAGAATAGTCAGATTCCTAGAGACCAAATGTAGAATGGTGGTTTTCAGGGATTGTAGGGAGTGAGAGGAATGGAAATGATCTTTTAATGGGTACGGATTTGTAGTACAGAAGGGTACCGATGAAAGGAGTTGGGGGTGCTGGTTTGCACAACAGTGTGAATGTACTTCACACTACTGAGCTGTACTCTAAAAAGTGATGAAGATGGTAAATTTTACATTCTGTGTATTTTACCACAATTAAAACATTTTTTAGAAAGCCCGCTCTCTATTCCAACTTGTCCATTTTATAGATGGGAAAAATTAAACAAAGGGGAAGTAGTTTGTGTAAGTTTTATAGGGCATCTTCGGACCTTTATAGGGTATCTATAGAGTTTTCAGCTTTCAGGCACTCCCCTTATAAGCCTCTCACCATGCTGAATGGTGAATGACTAGAGAGTTTTAAAATCATACCTATTTTTCCAACAGCATGGTCTCTATCACCAAGCTGACTACTTAATCTGAGCTCTATGGAGCCATCAATTCCAGTGCTGAATATGGTGGGCTTCCTGTACTCTGTAGGAGATTTTTACGGGATTTTTCATTGGTAATTTTGACTAAATTCAGTTTTTATTTTACATCATGACCAACGGAATTTTTCCTTGTCTTGGTCAGAGAGAAGCCACACCAGGTATCTCAACAAAAGAAATATAACATAGGGAATTGGCTAAACAATTTTGGAGGATGGAGATGACCCAAATGGGAAAATTCAAGTCCTACAGAAACTGTAAGAGCAGGAAACGGCAGGCCATCCTGGGGCTGGGGCCCAGGGCAGCTGCTCTAAAACTGAAGCTTGATTGCAATCCCCTGGAGGGCTTGCTAGGCCCCACCCCAGAGTTTCTGATTCATTAGGTCAGAGGGGTGCTTGATAATTTGCATTTCTAATTAGCACTACCCAGGAGATGCTGATGTTACTGGTCCCAAGACCACACTCAGGAACCACAGGTCTGGTGGGAAGAGTTTTGGAGTTGTCGGAAGAGTGGCCTTAGAGCTGGGACTCAATTCTCTGGGGAGGGGGCAGGACCTAGCTGGAGGTGGTGTCTTGGGATCTCGGAGGAAAGACCCCATGGCGTCTGGGAGTCTGAACTCTGCCCCCTTAGCATTAGGGACTGTCTGGCTGATGCTGGTACCTCCAAGGAGGTAAGACGAGGCTGATTCTGGAAGTGCCCCAAGAAGCTGGAGGCTAGAGCCCTCTACCACTACCAAGGTGTGAGGAACTGCAATGAAGAGGGAGGAGCCTCCTCCCTCCTCCAGCCAGCCAGTCTCCCTAGAGCGCCTCCTACTGGCAGAACCCAAAGGGTGTGGTGGCAAAGCAGAAATGTGACTCGCTGAGTGCCAGGCCCAGCATCACAGAGCAGAGTAGAAAATTTGGAACTGAGAGACAAGGGGTAAATGACCATCACCCCATGAAGCACACTCATTCGTCACACTAACAGCACTCAGTGAAGTCATCAGCTGGGTTGTGGAGCCAAGTTACACAAACATTGTATGTTTTTAAGTGTTAGACTAATACTCATCATGCAGAGATGCTCAGACAGTGAGACAATCAGCACCATCTTCCATGTCACTCCCATTCTTGGCACCTTCTGCGTGGAATGGGGAGGCCTAGTGCCTGAATTTATGTAAGATCAATACATATATGATGCAACTCCATGGTACACATATATTCCATAACAATTAGATTATATTATACATAATACTGTGCACCTTCCCTTTTCATATTAACAATACACTGTGCTGTGATCATCTTTCTCTTCCAGTGACTACATGTTTATTTGGGTTTTCTTTCAATGGCTGCATAACATTCCATTAGATGAAAGTTCCCAAATCTTTTCATGCTACCTCTTTCGGGGGATATTTAGATAGTTTCTATTATTTTGTTACTACAATGTTCCAGAGATGCTCTTGTCCTCACAATCCTTACTCACTTCTCCAGTTATATCCTTATGATGAATTCTGGAGATGATATATAGATATTGACATCCTTTCAAAGAAACTTGATAAATTCAATTCATTTTCCCCAAGGCTCTCATAAATTCTAAGCCAAAAAAAGTATCAGTAATTAAAGTACTAATATTGATTCTTGCCAGCACATTGGGTTAGGTAAAATTTCTGGTCTAGCAGAGAAACACTTTTATAAGGTAGATGGATGTTACAGGAGGGTTGTCTTATAGAGAAATTGTGTAGGAGCATGTCCAGTCAGTAGAACTTTAGGATAACATTTTGCCATTAATTTTATAGTTGTTTATAATAGTTCATCTATATTCTGACGACATACCATTGATTGTGGTTATATGGTCTTTGCCAAGTCTTTGATTGGGTTTGCCCTTCCCTGTTACTGAAACATACCTAGTGGAATAAAGCATCTGTTTTGTGAGAGCTTTAAGACTCTTTTTCAAACACACTGCAGCTGAAAGTGGATGCTACTTGAATAGCAAATGCTTTCCTGCTTTTTGTTCTGGTGCTTATTCCTATAATTGTTACTAAAGTTCTGTAGAGGAGTATTCCCAGCCCCACATCCTCTGTCTTCAGAAGCATAATATTCACTTTGGGTTTAATTTGGAAGGCTCCTCTCAGGTCATCTTATTTTCCAGTTTCAAAAACCAGCTTCTGAAGTTGAGATTAAGATGAGGTCCCTGTGTACCCTGTGCAGACTCCTCTGTGTGTAACCTATTCCGATGCTGTTCCACTTGAGCGTGAGACGTGAGCGAGGTTCCCAAGACACTTGGCTCCCAACCTCCAGAAGAGAACATGACCCAAATTCACAGGGCTGTTTTCAAACCCTTCTTCAAGGACCGGTTTATCCACCTCTGATGAGTAATTACCTGCTTCCAGGTGGGAAGGAGACATTTAATTTTAGGATATTCGGGCCAGGAAGCAAAGATGTGGTTTTTGTCAAACCCCCATTCTGCTCAGAAGCAACTTGAGGCTTGATTCTGTAACCCCACGTGGGTGCAGGGGTGAGACATCCCAGATTCTTCTGGTCTCATTTTAGACCCACAATCTCTCTCTTACACAAGATGGGCCTCTTCTTGCAGGCGCGTCCCCGCCACTTAAACGTGCTGTGCGACGTGTCTGGGAAAGTGCCCCTCACTGCCTGTGGCTTCGACCTTCGCAGCCTGCAGCCCGATCAGCGGCTGGAGAACCTGCTGCAACAAGTGAGTGCTGAGGACTTCGAGAAGCAGAATGAAGAGGCCCGGAGGACCAATCGGCATGCCGAGCTCTTTGCTCTGTACCCATCGGTGGATGAGGTGGGTGCGACCATCTCCATGCTGGAGAATTTCGGGGAGGAAACAGTCTCCAGGAGGGTAGTAGTGTTTGTCATGCCCGATAGCACTGTCACAATGCTGAACTGTATGATTTCCGGGCCGTTCTTTCCCCTAGGACAAGCCCATAGAACAGCAAAGTCAGTTACTGATCATTCCTGCCAATGAGATTCCAGTAATAACAACCAGGATTTTCATTGCTCTCTGCAAAACGCTTTCACTGACTTTGTCTCAGTTAATCCTCAGCACATTTCAAGGGTCTGCATGTAGTGATCTCACTTAGTGTGTCAAACCATTCAGTTATTTGAGGGTATGTTTTGTGGTTAATCCATCAAGACGTGTGTTACTTAAACTTTGATATTCTCAAGTGTTAAGGTCTTTTTCAAAATAATCTCTATGAACAACCTGAAGAGAATTGCTTTGAAAACATTCTGGTCTAAAGTCATCATAGCTGTGCTCTCCATGCATCAACTTCAGGGTCCTGACTGTCCCTTCTTTACATATCGGAGCTGACCGAGAGCAGTTCAATCATGTAAGCTTTGCCTGGTGGCCACTCCCTGGGGTACTTTGGATGGATGGGATGAGGAGTGACCGTTTTTCAAGCCTGTTGAGGCTCCTCACACTTAATAGGAGGCTTTGTGTCTTTCCTCTGTCTGTCAGAATGTCTGTACTTCTGGTTCTTGCCCAGACTGGCTCCAGAATAGTTCTTCTGTCCCAATTTTATTAAAAGTTGAGTTGCAAGATACACGATTTGGAGGGCATTTTTGCTTAAAAGAGAAGCCATCCATTCCTGTCTCTAAATGTTTGAAGTTTAATTTTCAGCTCAAGCAGGAGGACCATTAGGGAGCCGGCTTCTTAAACCCTGTGAAGCCCCCACCCCTGGGCGTTGTATTTGCTGACCTGCCCTGGGATGAGCTTACCACTGGTCAGCAAAAAGCATAGGAAGGGAGGCAGAGGTCATGAGATGTGCTGTCATGTCCTCTGTGCAAATATTCTTGAGGACACAGACCTCCCACTCACCTAGCACCTGCCTCAGTGAGGATCCAGAGGGAAATTGTCTCTCAAGCCTTCAGGCAGAGAAGTTGCATTCCCTGGGGAAACAGGAACACTTAGGAGACTGTGCACATTTTGTAAATGGTTCTCCTAGTCTTTACTTAGGGTCAAATTTCTGCTTGCTGCCACTAAATCTAGTGGCTTACTTATTGGAATTTATGTCCTCCTTCTCTCTTCCCCTCTTCCTTCCTCCCTCCCACCCTTCCCTTCCTCTTTCTTTCTTTCTTTCTTTCTTTCTTTCTTTCTTTCTTTCTTTCTTTCTCCCTTTCTTTCTTTTTCTTTCTTTCTCTCTCTTTCTTTCTTTCTCTTTCTTTCTTTCTTTCCTTCCTTCTTTCCTTCCTTCCTTCCTTCCTTCCTTCCTTCCTTCCTTCCTTCCTTCCTTCTTTCCTTCTTATCCTTATATTCCAGCCACCTTGGCTTTCTCACCTATTTATTTCATTTGCAATGGCCCCAAATCTTTTTCTGAATGAGGCAGATTAAAAATAAATATGAATAATGTGGGCAGTGTTATCACCTCCATTCTTCAGATTGCAGAGTAAGAGTCAGGGAGGAACTTGTTTAAGATTCAACAGGCAAATTACAGAATGGGGCTCCTAGCCCATTAACCCCAAACTTTGTGTTTGCCTCTTTATGTATCTACACAGGGCTACCTGGTATATTAGTGGATATAACTGAAATCCAAAGATGATGTGAGCAACCACATTATATATAATAACTTTTCAATTTCCATATAAAACTAATTTTTTTTAACCAGCTTTGTCAAGAAATATTAATCTGACAGATTTGATTTCCACTTACATTCCTTTTCCTCCCAGTTCCATAGTGGAGGTGCCCATAGATAAGAAAGTGTCCCCAAGTAGACACCAGGAGAGAGAAAACAATTAAAGGGTGAAGAGGACATATCCGGTGAGACATTAGCTCATTGAAGTCCCCCTCGGGGGATTAAATGGGAGGGTGTCCAATCTTGCATTGATTGCAAGAAGATTCACAGACTCTGAGGAAGGAACTTTGTTTTATGGTCTCTGAAACAATGCAGAAACTCGATTAGGACTGAAAGTTATAATCTAGCAGAGCTCCTAATAAGCCTGCTTTATTGAGTGGTGAGGAATGCTTTGTAATTATTGTACCAATTATTTGTAAATTGGCATGTCTAAAATGCCGGAGGGCCCCTATACCAGCCTTTAATATTCTGAAGCTCATGCACACAGAAATTGCATTCGTCCTTGTAATTTGAACTTTCTCCAAAGATAGTCCTGTGGAAGAAAGGTGAATTCCTGGCTACCTTGAAGTGATCACCCCTGCTGATTTTTTTGGGGGGGAAACACATTAATGGAAACGATTTAATATTACCCTGACTTTATTTCCTGGTGAGGAGAATGAGAAGAGAGATGAACTATTATATCCAAATTATGACTGAGCCTACAGGAGAGGTAAAAGTAGAACGTAGCCCCCAAGCCTCTGTGAGCTGAGTACTGTTCCCCGTTCACTCTCGGTTCTGTGGAAGGCATTCTGCGTGTTGGTCCCTAAAAAGATGCCACTATCCTCTGATTACAGAAGAGTTTGCATTCAGACTCCCTAGGCTGCAAGTGACAGAACCCAACTAAAAACCAATTAAGAAAAAAAAAAAAAAAGAGGATTTGTGAGCTCACATAATGCCAGCACAGGCTAACAGATGTACAGTTGGCCTCAGGATCTACTGGGTCAGCTGAGAGAAGCACGTCTCTCCTACTGTCTTTCTCTTTCTCTCTCACTCTCTCTCTCCCTCCCTTTCTGTCTCTTTCTATATGTATATACACACACACACACATATACATATATATGTATACATATGTACATATAGATATGTATGCATACATACATTCAGGAAGATAAAACAACAGACATCCACTTAAAACTTCATATTTGCTCTTCTCCTCCTCTGGGAACTAGTTCCAATATCAAATAACTATAAAGGCTCAAGAAATGCATATAGGGGGCGCCTGGGTGGCATAGCGGTTAAAGCGTCTGCCTTCGGCTCAGGGCGTGATCCCGGCATTATGGGATCGAGCCCCACATCAGGCTCTTCTGCTATGAGCCTGCTTCTTCCTCTCCCACTCCCCCTGCTTGTGTTCCCTCTCTCGCTGGCTATCTCTATCTCTGTTGAATAAATAAATAAAATCTTTAAAAAAAAAAAAAAGAAATGCATATAGATGAGAAGAGACTTAGAAAATGCATCAATATGTAAACCTTGATTGGATCATAATTTAACAAACTGCAAAAAATAATGGAGATAGTTGGGGAAATTTGGAACTGACTAAATATTTAGTAACAATAAGAAATTAACTATTAATTTTTTAAAGACTCATCATGATATTACAGCTGTGTGTTTTTTTTTAAAGATTTTATTTTATTTATTTGACAGAGACAGCCAGTGAGAGAGGGAACACAAGCAGGGGGAGTGGGAGAGGAAGAAGCAGGCTCCCAGCAGAGGAGCCTGATGTGGGGCTCGATCCCAGAACGCTGGGATCACGCCCTGAGCCGAAGGCAGACGTCTAACGACTACACTACCCAGGCGCCTCTACAGCTGTGTATTTTTAAAAGCCTTTATCTTTTAGAGATTTACAGATGAAGTTATATGATGTCTGGGGCTTGGCTGCCAAGCTGTCCACTATTGAGTTGGGGGGCGGGGGTAGTAAGTGGGAATATAGGTGAAACCAGGTTGCCCATGAGTGGAACTCGTTGAGACTTACGCGACGGGTAAAGGTGGTTCATTACATTTTTCTTTCTACTTTTGTGTATGTTTACATTTTCCCAATGAAAAGCTTCTAACATAGGATCCCAAAGGTTCGAATCCAGACCAGAGAGGTAGCCTTAGAAACCCATGAATGTAAACTGAGGTTCTTCTCTAATGGTGGGGGGCTTCCGTTTTCGATGTGTCTGCTCTGATCACAAGTGATCTGAGCTTGCTCTGAGGGAGCTGAGCTCGGTGTGGGCATCAAGCGGTGGGTCCTCTGAGACAAGATCAGCCCTTCCCCTGCACATGATGGCCAGCTGATACACGCAGGATTGGGCCTTGAAGAGTAGGGCTTAGAGTAGATGTGAGTTTACCACTTCGTTTCACCAATCCAGGCGCAGAATTACGGGGAAGGTGATTCTACGGCTATTGCTAAAAATGTTACCATTGCGATGCGGTATTTGGGGGGAAGCTCCCATCATTTACAGCCCAGGAAAGAATAATTAGACATGACTATTCTTCCGACCCTTGTGAGCTGCGGACCACCAGTGTTCAGTCAGTCTGCTACAAGAGCAGGAATTAAAGCTTTCAGAGATTTGAATTGTTGCCTTTGCATACGTGAATATAATTAAGATCCTGTGATAGTTCTGGTTTGAATGTTAAAAGTTACCTTAGGGACTTGATGTTTCTCTTTAAGTCTTGAGTCCCAGTGCGGTAAAATAGAGTCCCGAATGTGGTTTAAAAAAAAATGTATTTGTCCCTTACTAAGTCATTACTAATTTGTCATTAGTAAGTTTCCTGTACTGAGAACTTCAGCAAGCTCTAGCTGGACACGTATGTGTAGAAACCTATACATTCAACCTCAAATCTGTTTAAGAAAACGGTCAAGTGAGAAAGACTATTTTAAATATTGAGGGTTTATATACAGCCTGCTGTGAGCTATTCAGACTCGGGCTTCCAGTCTGAAACTCACTATTTACTAGTAAAACCTTGGCAGGAGAAATATTCTGGAAGTGTGCTTAGAGCAGCCAAAAAAAAAAAGAAAAAGAAGAAAGAGAAGCCAACAATACCAACAATAGGAATAAGAGTTTACAATGCCATCTGGTGGATGTTACTCAGTTGTATTCATGTTCCCATTTCCTTCCTTCCTCCCTCCGTCTCTTTGTCTTAAATGCCTCGCTTTCCGAAAGGAGAATTGTTTGCGGTCGTTGACTCCAAAGCTTGGGATTGAATAACAAACTCTCTTATAAAAGTCAAAGTGTTGTCGCACTACTAGACGTAAGGCAAGTGCAGGTTGAGTGCTGGGTAGCAGCCTTCCCTTCCCTGGACTCACTCCAGCCGGAACCCCTCCTGGAAACTCACTCATGATTTCTTTACTATGTGATTAATAACAGGAGGATGCTGTGGAAATACGTCCGGTGCCAGAATGTCCTAAGGAACATCTGGGCAACAGAATACTGGTCAAGGTCCTGACCCTGAAGTAAGTCTCAGCAAACATATTAACCACTGCACAGAGGTTTACCTTGCCTTTTACATAGAAACTGCACCTCTATGGACAGAGCTCGAATGGGAAGGGTCTTCCGGCGCTGTTCTAACAGTGTGTGGCTGTGACATGATGGGAGAAGCAGTGTTTGGAGTCATCTAGACCCAGAGTCTATTTCTCCCAAGCCTTGGACAGTCCCCTCCTTGGACGGTCACAGGCAAGTCACACCCTGAAGTTAGTCGTGTAAGGTAACTGAGTGGAACAGCATACTTACAAAGGGAACAGGGAAAGCTGGGCAGGGGGAAAAAAACCTGAAAAGCAGTGAATGGTGTACTGACTAATTCATGAGAGCTGATGGTGCCTTTCTCTTCCCAGCTCTGTGTTCAGCAGCTTGAAGTTGGCTGTGGTGGGATATTTATGACATAGAAATCAGAAAATGCTACAAATGAGACCTTTTAGGTTTTTTTCCCCCAGAGACTTGTTTGTTAACTATTGAAACACAACATTAAATGCAACTAAAACCCAGTCTCAGTGCCAGCAGACCACACAGAGGACCAGAGAGCAGTATGGACTCTAGCAAACTATTTTAAGGGGGTACCTCCTGCTGGCAAGGGCCAGCTCTTGCCACCCAGGGACACAGGCCCATTTTGGCCAACTGTCTGTTTTCTTTTTGTTTTTGCTTTTTCAAGAGAAGCTGGAAATTCCGATTTTTCTGCATGATTTCCTGACTTGTTAAATACCTTCTCATTTCCTTTTTAAATGTTCGACAACTGCATGTCTGCCATCTGGATTCACCTGGTGGGCCAACAGTTTGCCACATCTACTTTTCAGCAATTATCTCCAAGTTTTTTTTAATTGTTTACTTTTAAAGTAGGAAAAAGTCCTATGTCCTCTGTATATGTGTATTAATTTGATACATGCAGATCAAACTATTACATATGTTATCGAATATACATAAATGAGAAATTGAAACGTATGAACTAAAAAATTCAAAATAAATTAGAATAGCTGCCTCCAGCACACGAACAGATTGTCTTGCATACCCAGGCGGGAGTGTTTGCATGCCTCTCTTGCGGGCTGCTATTTTTGAGAATTCTTCCAACTTCAAATCACAGACTCTCAAAAATACGCAGCTGTAAAATGCTCTACCTAGGCAACGGTACATAAGCATAATATTTTTTCATACCCTGTTAGGAGGGTCATCCATCTCTTGAAGTCAGTTCACGGACCCCCTCAAGCAGCACCTGGTTTGTAATTAGGGCATGTGGATTCTGGATTCGAGGCTGTATTTCAACCCTGGGAGCTTCTCTGGGTGTTTTAGTTCTTACCGATAAATGATGTTTTTCCACCAGATGGTCTGTGTTCCTGCCTGATCTAAACGTCTGTGATTCTAATGCATAGCTTGTGCAGATGCTCTCCTGAGAGCACAAGCAGGCAGAGCTGCTCCCCCCGTTGTGGGGGCTCTCTTGATGTGGTAGCCCCTCCCCCTAGCCAGCTCTACCAGCTGGGGGAGGGGAGTGAGGGCCTTTTGTCTTGTACAGGGAGATGAGCAGCTCATAAACCAGCTCTGTCAAGTCTAGGCTAGAAAAGGCAGCCTCTCACCCCTGCAAGCCAACCCGGAAGTGGGGGACTGAGTGGAAGTGGCTGCTGGTCTCCTCTGCATTGCTCAGGAAGTCCACCCTATTGTCTGAGGCACTCACCCACCCCCACAGGACGCACATCAGGCCCCACGTAGGTGCAGTAACTGTGCTGTTCGGGATCGGAGGAATTCTCTCTCTCATGATGTCACTTTGCCACCAAGCCTTCTAGATCTTTCCAACAATAGATAGCAGCAGTTCTGACAGGTGGGAAAGCATGGCCACTAAGACAGACATGTATTATTACAAAAACCAAACAGAGCCATTTGGATTTCTCTTAATGAAAATTGTCATTTTTTTGGCGATGTTTTTCCCCATTGCCAAAGCAGGAATCAGGGAGAATTGAGGTGTTTGCCCAGTGCACTTGGCCCAGTCAAGTGTCTTAAATAGTATCCCTATCAATATACACCAGCAAGAGAACTGTGGACGAAAGAGATTGTCAACTATGACTACTCTAAATAAACCAGATTTAAAAAAAAAAAAAAAAGCAAGTTCTTATAAGTAAACCTACAGTGTCAAAAATATGAATAGTAAAAATATAATGGTAATGTTAAAGACCCCATTTCCCCATTGACACGGACATCGCAGAATTTTTATTTCTACCACAATAGATTTTCTCAGCCTGCTAATTTTTCAGAATCTGTTGAGATCTCTGTCACTGTTTTGCTTTTGAGAAACATGTAAACCTCAAGCATGTAGAAAGAATCAGCTGGTGTGAATCTGCAGTGTTTGTAGCACCAGGAAAAAAGAGAGGATGGCAACAAAGTATTTTTCTCTTTTGCATTTAATGTGGGGAAATCTTTTAATGTGAGATTTAATACTATCTTAATGCAAAGTAACCTCAGCTCAGAGGAGTCTTCTTGCTGGTGAAACTAGTATGCATCACCAAGTTTACTCAAAGACATTGATTGATTGATTGATTTAAATTTCATTTATTTGAGAGAGAGAAAATGAGCGGGGGAGTGGGGAGATGGAGATGGAGAGAGAGAGAAGCCGACTTCTCGCTGAGCAGGAAGCCTGATGCAGGGCTCCATCCCAGGACCCGGAGATCATGACCTGAGCGGAAGGCAGATGCTTAACACACTGAGCTGCCCAGGTGCCCCCTCAGGGAGCTTGTTTTAAACGCAGATTTGGGGAGACCTTGCACCATCTCAGGGGGAACAAAGAAACCTACATTTTGATAAAATCCTGATTTGCCTCAAAATGCTAGTTTCTGGGGACTACCCTTGAAGATACACCTGTAGGAAAAAACCTCAGGTTCTGTGGTCAGAAAATGCTGGGCTCTGAGCCCTGAGTGTGCCAGCCCCTAACCTTGTGGCTTTCAGCAAATTACTTAATCTCGCTGCACCTCAAAAATGGGGGTAATATCTGCATCACTCCATTGTTGTGAAGTTAAAGGAATCAACATGTGTCAAACACTTAACCCAATTTGTAGGTATGAGACAAATGTTAATTCCCCTTTCTTTCTCTGAACCACAGAGTACTTAATACTCCGTACCTACCTAATAGATCACAGCTATATTCAGACCTCGGAATGCACAAACACGGGCCGACCACGCCAGGCAATAGCTGGTGAGCTGAAGCACAGGAAAGCCCCCAAATGATGTGCTCTTACCTAAAGATAGACTAGTCATAGAAATCCTCTCTGTTGTGTTCTTGTGGTAAAATATATGTAACCTCACATTTGCCATCATCACCATTGTCAAGTGTATGTACAGCTCAGTGGCATTAAATACACCCTCACTGGAGTGTGGCCACAAACACCCACCTCCAGATCCCTTTCCTTCCAACACCGCAACTTCGTCCTCATTAAACGATAATCCCTATCCTTCTTCCCCCAGTCCCTGGTAGCCACCATCACCTTCTGTCTAAGTACCTTATAGAAATAGAATTTTACGAGACGTGTCCTTTTGTGACTGGTTTGTTTCACTTAGCATAATGCCTTCAAGGTTCGTGTTGGAGCCCGAGTCAGAATGTCCTTCCTTTTCCAGGCTGAATACTATTCCATTATAGGCACCTGCCATGTTTTGTTTGTCCATTCATCCCTTGATGGACACTCGCGTTGCTTCCACCTTTTGGCTCTGGGGGCAATGCTGTTCCTTGACACTGTTCTTAGGGTGTGTTCACACTTGTTGTCCCACACGATCCTTACAACAACACTGGGAGATGGGAAGAGCCAGAGTCCCTTCCTCATTTTACAGATAAGTAAGTGAAATTGGGAAAGCCAAATAACCAGATTAAGATCCCAGAGGAACTGGTGGTGGGAGGAGGGGCAGAGCCCAGGTGTGTCTGACTCCATGCCCTGAGTCTGCCATCATCCCCATCTGTCTTATCTCCACAGGCGCCGTATGACTGTGCTTGCCTTTTTGTCTGTGCGTCCCCCTACTCAAATACTCTTCTTAAAAGTCCTCTTTTTAGGGGCACTGGGTGGCACAGTCGGTTGAGCGTCTGACTTTTGTTTTTTGGCTCAGGTCATGATCTTGGCGTCATGAGATCAAGCTCCGTATTGGGCTGTGGGCTCAGGAGTCTGCTTGAGTGTCTCTCTCCCTCTGCCTCTCCCACTTATTCTCTCTCTCTCAAATAAATAAATAAATCTTGAAAAAAAAAATAAAGGTCCTCTTTTTAGACAGTTACCCACCAATAAGGCCATCCTCTCACACATGCCTTAAAACAAAATTTGGCCTAATTTACATGATTTCTGAGGTAATGGTGGTCCAGGGCCTGGTTATTGGTACACTCAGGATCCCAAATCATGGGTTGTTAGCCTGAGAAACTTGGAATGTGGGGATCTGTGCTTCACGTGCCCTATAACACGTGAAAGGATTATGCTTTGGATACACAGTCTCATCAAACCCAGCATTTCGAGGGGAATGAGCAAGTAGGGCTGATAGGTTTCTAGCTCTCACTGGGTCCCACAGCCCAGTGTTTATTGGCAGTGTTCCCAGCCCCAGCATCTCAGCAGCTGGAATTAGGGAAGGTCAGACATTCGCCCACATAAATGGTTCCACTGTAAATGTAAGCGATAGCAACAGAACTTTTTTTTAACTCTCTGAAAAGCCTTGTCCCTTAGAATTGAATAATAGGGATTCCTACCTAGCAGTAAAGGGTAAACTGTGAACAAAACCTTTACTTAAGACAAAGGCTTTACCATCAGAAAACACAGCATCGACAATGATAAGTAGGGCCATGTTGGATCACACCACGGGGAACATTCTGCCCTCACTCCCTTGTGATGTCGCTAACAAGTGCTTTTTAGGAGAAAGTGCCATCCGCTACTATCTCCAACGACTAGGAATTTTCCACGAACTCCCATCTTTCTCCACTAATATCCCAGTATGATTCTCATCTGTGTGAAGTTATCCAAATATTTTGGGAAATGATGTACATTTTTAGCCAGTTTATAGAGCTCAACACTTTCAGCAAATTCAAAATTACCTCAGTTAAAACTCTATTTTTTCTTCCTCTCTCTGACAGGTTTGAGATTGAAATTGAGCCTCTGTTTGCCAGCATCGCCCTCTACGATGTTAAAGAAAGGAAAAAGGTAAAGAAGCAGAGAACACCCCATCCTTGGGGGCACATCCACATCCTTGGGCTTATGATTTGGGGGGTTCATGTTTTTCAGATCTCACTTCTATGCAGCAAAAATGCATCAGATTTGGAAGCACATGACCTTTGACACATCCAGTTCTATTGCCTTTGCAATTTTTACAGGAACGATCTGGAAATGTTAGTCATTTATGTTCTTTGAAGAACCTTAAAGGGAAAGCCTGCTGGAGTTGGTGGCCTGTTTAGGATTGAGAGAGAGAAAAGAAATAGCAACACAAGGGATGACATGTCAAACAAAGCAATTTAAATACATTTTTAACAAGCTCGGATATATGTGTCATGTTACCTCCATTGCGGAGTTTTTGTGTTGTCAAGGGTCTCATCACGGATGGAAGGCATCTTGTGCAGGGAAAGGATTAATGTGCCATCAAGCGAAAACCTCACCAGCTGTGGTGCGCATTTAATGAAAAAGCTTTTGAGTACCTAAGCCTCTTCTCCGGGAGTGTTTTAATGTTTTGTCACTTCGTGAACCCTAGAGGAGGACAAAAACAGCACAGGCACAAAGGACACTCTGCCACTTTGACCCATAACCACTCCGTATTTAAGGAAGTGTGTATCTCTTGGATAAATATTCATGAGCCCTGAGATTGACATCAGCGAGGGGAGGTTCACGCTAAAACTGTAACTCCTGGATTCCAGAGTGTAAGGCAGTAATTCTCCCACCTGAGTGGGTGTCAGAGATTCCCCCAGTGGTCTTGTTACATCCCAGATGCTGGGCTCCCCTCAGAGCGTCTGACTCAGGAGGTCCAGGGGCGCCTGAGAATCTGCATTTCTAGCGGATTCCCAGGTGAGGCTGAAGTTGCTGGCCAGGGGACCACATTTGCAGAACTTCTGGCTTAAAAAAGAAGTTTCTGTCTTGGTTTCTTAGCAGTCGGGGGTGGGGGGAGGTTAGCTCAGCAGAGGTCTGCTGCTCCATCCTTCTAGACCCCCTACTGGCAGAGGCTCCGCCGTCTTCAGTCTGTGCCCTCCCAAAGCCACTCTTGTCGCTGCCACTGTAGCTCCCAAAAAAGGGAAAAGATGCGTGTGGGAGGGCTGGAAGTATTTCATTTTGTTTGTTTGAAGTATAGGGAACACGCAGTCTTATAACTAGTCTCGGGTAGGCAACGGAGTGATTTGACAGTTCTATACATTCTACCACGTTCACCCCCATCCATGTCGTTACCAGTTATGTGACACATGCCCTGTGCTCACAGTTCACTGCAAAGAATCTAGTCACGTGCTCACTCCACCTGCAAAGGAGGCTGGCAAATGTCGTGTCTGCTGCACAGCCGCTTCCCAGCCATGACTCTTAGTGATGAAGGGGAGACCAAGCTGCTCAGCAGCTCTTCACTGACACCGCACTGGTGAGCCAGGGAGCGCTTGGCCTGGCGTACTCTTGCTCAGAATCTCTGACGGGGCCTCCCTACCTGTGACATTAAAACCACACTCTTGAACTTCCCTGCCTGGCTTTCTATAGGGTGTCGCTCAGCTGCTTTCTTCCTGGTTTAGTCGGTGAGCGTCAAGCTAGAGTCCTCACCGTGGGCTACACCCACTCTAGGCTTTGCACACTCTGAGATGCTTCTCTGGTTTCTCTGTGCTGTACTCTCTCCCCAGTGAACCATCACCCTCCAGCTCCACCCATCAGTCCCCTTCCAGGGACCCTCCACGTCACGTGCCTCCTCTGTGAGCGGCATTCCTGTCCACCCCCCCAGTAGACGTGATCGCCCACCCCCTGGAACTTCCACAGCGTTCTGTACAAGTGTGGTCACTTACATCTTGCTCCTACTGTTGTTAGCTGCACAGTTGCTTTTTTCCTCCTCCGTGACTATGCACCCTTCTTGCTCTTCTCCGCTGCAGTGCCCAGCACATCATTAGTATTCAGGAAATACGGATGGGATAATAAAAAGGTAAATGTTTCGAGAAACATCTCTCAAACAGCTCCTAAATGTCTAGAAATTGTGACAAAAGACGCATCAGATTTTTCCACCACCGCGATTCATAAACCATGTCTATCATGGCCCTTATTCCTTTGGCGACATTTCTTTGTGGGGTTTTTTTTTGCGCTTTAGACATGTGTAGACCAGGGGGACAGCAGGTGTGCTTACTGTTTGCCTTGCTCCTTGTTTACAGATCTCAGAAAATTTTCACTGTGACCTGAACTCTGACCAGTTCAAAGGCTTTCTGCGTGCTCACACGCCCTCCGTGGCTCCATCAAGTCAGGCAAAATCTGCAGTCTTCTCGGTCACGTACCCATCCTCGGACATCTATCTAGTTGTCAAGGTAATTAAACACAAGCTGGTTGGCACGTGCTGCATTTGGAAGCTCTGCTTGTGGCGTTATTCCTGGAGCATGTGTGGGGTGAAAGAGAGGTCAGAATGTAGCCACATGTTCTCTGAGATTCGCTTCGTTTCCTTTTCAACTGGCCCCTTTTCCTTTCCAAGCAAATCCTGTGTGGGACACTAGCACAGCTCTGGGTTTTGGACTCGTACAGTCTTGGTTTGAAATCTTGGCTTTGAAACTTTGTAGCTTTAGGACTTAGAGTGACTCACCTTTCTGAGATTTAGTTTCCTTATGTGTAAAGTGGGGATTATAATACTGCCCTCAATGGGCAGTTACGTTCACAGAAGAAAGCCTGGCCCAATAAAGCAGGCTTTATTCCTGACCAAGCTGTTCCTCCTACCCTCAGCTGTCCACCTCTGAGGGCTGCTGTGGAGGAAATCTTGGATGGAGTTTCCTAATACTGTTCACGTTCTTCTAGACACCTGTAGAGAAATGTTCCCAAGTCCAGGCTCTGACAATTTAAGGTGTGGGCTGTGGTTTCCAAATTTCACTCTCCCTTTATATCCCCATGTCACAGACTATGAATATATGTGGCCTCAAAATCTGTGGGACAGGGGCGCCTGGGTGGCACAGCGGTTAAGCGTCTGCCTTCGGCTCAGGGCGTGATCCCGGCGTTGCCGGATCGAGCCCCACGTCAGGCTCCTCCGCTATGAGCCTGCTTTCTTCCTCTCCCACTCCCCCTGCTTGTGTTCCCTCTCTCGCTGGCTGTCTCTATCTCTGTCCAATAAATAAAAATAAAATCTTTAAAAAAAAAAATCTGTGGGACAATTCCAAGTAGAAGGACTTTGCATTCTTGGCTGTACTCTTTGCGGATGTAAGAAAACCAGAGGCTTTCTCTGCACACCAGAATGACTGGTTAGAGGTTAACAACGAACGTTGAGTATTTCACTTACCTTAAGCCAAATATTTAGTCTTATTGACTGTTTACCCCAAAATTGTAAAAAAAAAAAAAAAAAATCAGGTGTTTTGATTTCACGTCCGCCCAGAGTTTCAGGTTTGGAACATTTTCTAGTTAGCGCGGTGTTTTACTTCCAGAATCCCATTGATTCACCCATGATCCTGCGAGAGTAGCCTATAGATTGCAAAGAACCTAACTGGCTTAGAGGTCAGTTGACAGATGGCAGGTAGCTGCCTTTCCACTATTTTACAAAGATTCTGAAAGGTTCACGTTGCTCAGGGAGAATCCACATAAACTTTTTGGAGGGATTAAAGTTGTGTTGCTAAAAAGACATCTGTTGTCAAACTGAAGGTATATCCTTTTCACTGCAGTATCACTTAGACGTATAGGAAAGTTAGCTTCAAGCCCTGCAGCTAGTTAGAGTCCAGGTGCTCTCAGCCTGAGAACCCAAAGATGCCAACACTAGCCCCATACAGCCAGGTTTTACTCCAGGCACTGCTTCTTGGGGGATGACTTTGTTTTAGTTAATCCATCATAGTGTGCTAAGTATCAGAGGCTTCCTACAGATTCCTGTTACTAAATATATTCCAGAGTTCTCGAAAGTACAGATGCATTCATTTGGCGGTACCAAGACTTCGGTCAATTGTCTGGACATAGCGAAGACAGTTAAAGCTCAGTAAGACAGTCCCCGGTTTGCTTCGGACTTCTTTTCCTCTACTGTAATGGCGTCCTCGTTGCTTCTTCCCTCTAACGATGCAGTAAATGGTGTGCCATATTTAGCACAGGCAGGCGGATGCCGTTCAGTAAGGAGGAGTTCTTTCTTATTTTTATTCCCAGGCTGAACACCAGGATCTTCACTGTAGTTTAGGTAGGGTTTCCTAGTTTAGTATTGTATATACTATTGCTTTAAGGGATTATCCAGGCTTAATGGTTTTGCTCCTCTGTTGAGGGATGGAGAATAAGGATGAAATGTAAAACTTTAAAAATAAGCACATGAGGCACTGAACCAGCCCCTCCTGAATAGGACAGAGGACAGCCTCTTTATCTGACAAAAATTCCCTGGTAATTCCCACGCATCCCTTTCCTCTGCCTGCCACGGGTTTCTTTTACACATAAGCACAAGGGGCCGTACAGGGAGCCCCCACAGCAGCGTGCAGCCCTTCTCACGAAGTACCCGGAGTTTCCCTTGTCCGACTGGGGAAGGGAAGAGTCTCTGCCGGTCTGGTCAGATCTGGAGTCTCCCACTTTCAGAGTCTGGAGACCCCTCTCCTGTGGGTTCCACACTGCACAGTACTATGCTTGAAGCCATTGCGTTCCCATTGCTGCTTCAAGATCTCCAGTCCTTTATCTCTGCTCAAAGTTCATTTTAAAGACCACTTCTTGGGGCGCCTGGGTGCTGCAGTCATTAAGCATCTGCCTTTGGCCCAGGGCGTGATCCCGGTGTTCTGGGATTGAGCCCCACATCGGACTCCTCTGCTGGGAGCCTGCTTCTTCCTCTCCCACTCCCCCTGCTTGTGTTCCCTCTCTCGCTGGCCGTCTCTCTCACTGGCTGTCTCTGTGTCAAATAAATAAATAAAATCTTTTTTTAAAAAAATAAAGACCACTTCTTTATCCACTGACTACATGGGAAAACTAACTTCTTCCAGTTTGCTCTACAAGCCCCAGATGATGAGCCTCAGTCGAATGAGAACTGGGTGTGTCTTGTTCACCCCCTTCCCCCGCCCCCAGCAGCTGTCACCTAGAGGGTGCTCAGCCAGTGTTCTTTGAATGAAGGAACAAGTGAATGATTGCAGACCTGTCCGCCGGTAGCTCACGTGTCTGTGTTCTCCTCCTGGGGCACCTCAGCGGGGACCAGCCTCGTTTCCCTGCTGTGCACTGAGAAGGGATTTCAAACTTCTTTTGTGAGAAGAGAGAGACTTCCTGCTCGCAGTCTGCCTGAGACAGAAACCCAGTGAACGGCTCTGTGCCACTTCCTCTGAACGCCACTTAACGTCCCCCATCACTG
Organism: Ailuropoda melanoleuca; assembly: GCF_002007445.2. Lineage (NCBI taxonomy): Eukaryota > Metazoa > Chordata > Mammalia > Carnivora > Ursidae > Ailuropoda > Ailuropoda melanoleuca. The sequence goes on along the minus strand of NC_048234.1, from coordinate 23,556,794 downwards.
GGATGTTTCTGGTTTAAACACCTTGTGCCTATCTGATAGCGCCTGTGGAGATCGTGCACCTGATGGAAGATGTTAACCCGGATGTCATATGGAAGGAACATCTCAACGGATGTCTAATCTCAACAAAGCCTAATGGGAATAACTCCACTTCGTTTTCTCTTCAGCCTCCAAGGGAAGCTGCATTTCCTTGGAGCAGAGGATTGGGAAATTTCAAATCTGTCCTTTTCTTTCTCGTAAACAGGGTGGCCACATTTCTGGCCAGCCAGATCCTTTACCTGAAGCAAACTGGAAGGAGATACTCCACAGGAGTGGCATTAACTCATATTTCCAGCCAGTTAGCCAAGTAAAAAGCTGCCCCTCTCCACACCTTTCAGTTTCTTTCCATGTCTGTTAAATCCAGAGAACTGGCCCTAGTAGGAAATACAAGGGAGACAATTACGGATAATTTATTCTGTTCATTTATTCACTTTGTGGAAGGTTTTAGTCCCCAACCTGACTTTTACAGAGGCCATATCTCTTTTTTACATTGTAAGCAATAATGAAGAAAATGAGCTTTTCACTTCTTACATATGTCTCATGGGTTCTCTTTTATAAACTAACTTTTATTGCATTTTTTTATTTTAAGCATAATGCATGTTCATGGTTAAAAATAGAAACTACACATAAGCAGTAGGAAGAAGATAAAAATAGCACATAATCTCACCATACAAAGATAACAACTATTAACATTTGCTGTGTACCTACTGTCGTCCTTTGGATCTGCCTTTATGACTTTCTTTTTTTTAACAAAACTGTGTAGTACTCTTCATGCTAATTTTTTTCACCCTAATTTTTTAAATAAAAAATATATGGCATGAACATCTTCCCCTGTCATCAAATATTGTCACAAAACCTCATGTTGATGGTTGCATCGATGCCATTATCTGGATATAATTCATGAGTTTTGTTTTAATATTATTTTTATTGGTAGATTGAAAAAGTCCTTCAGCAGGGAGAGATTGGAGACTGTGCAGAACCATACATGGTTATCAAAGAAGGTGATGGTGGAAAGGTATGATATTTTGGCTATCACTAAATGGTGACATCTTAGAATAAGCAGATATTTTTCGGAAGTTCCAGAAATAGTTAAGTCCATATTATGTCCATAATATATGTCCCCATATGAGACATTGATAAATTGTGTCTTAAAAAAGAAGAAAGGGAAGCTGGTCATTGATGATAACTTTTTAAAGAAATCGATTCTTGAGTTCAACAAATGACATATACACCAGTGTCTAAAAAAACTTGGCTAGTACAAAAGCCACATCCTGTTGTCTTGGTTTCAAGGCTCTGACCTAGGTTGGGAAGGCCACAGAGACCTCACGAAACGAAATGGTGTCAGACCTCTGCTGGGCTTTCTCAACAGTACCAGCCAATTTCCAAATCTCTTTTCTGGTGTGGATATTTGGAAATAGGCTGAGACTTCTGTACTTCATAAATTCACTGGGATAGCATAGGTACTGAGCCTGTGAAAAGGACATCTTTTCTCAGCCCCCAACTGCAAAGGTTTCCAATGTGACTTTTAAAACGTGGCCTTTCTGGAAGAAGAATTGGCTAATCAGCATCCTACTCCAGACTCATAAATTTCAAATAAGATTTCTTGAACTCGAGACATTCATATTTTAAAAAACCTGCCTTCTCTTCTGAACTTAGGAGGAACTCTCTGGAAGTGTTGTCAACCTAATAAGGAAGTGGTTAAAAACCGTGATAGATTTTTCTAGAATTTCCCAGGGCAAGTTTTGAAAACTAGGCTCTCTTGAAAGATTGGTAGATAATATATAAAATGTTTCATTCCAAAATTTTGTCATGCAAATCCAAGTCTCATAGCTAGCCCCTAAAATCACTTGTTGGTTGGCTGGTATAACAAGCCTTGGACCTTTTTTTTTTTAGCTGAAGGTATATTTAATAATTGAATGTTGACTTTCTTTAAACTCTTCCATTTCTGATCTGTTTTCTCTCATCAGCTAGAATTCTATCCTGAGTTGTATCATTCTCCTGCCCATTCACTCTTTTTAATTAGTAGGGTAGGGATTTTGAAGATGGCTGTCATATTCATGGCAGAGACCGTTGACTTGGTGCTGGTGCCATATGGTTCATTTCTGCTTGTGTCTTTTCACTTTCCTCTAGAGTAAAGAAAAGATTGAAAAACTAAAACTTCAAGCTGAATCCTTCTGCCAGCGTTTGGGGAAATACCGGATGCCTTTTGCCTGGGCTCCCATAAGCTTAACAAGTTTCTTCAATGTCTCCACCCTGGAGAGGGAGGTAACCGATGTGGAGTCCATGGTTGGTAAGATTTCAACTGCGGCGGGAAGGGGAGGGTCCCCGATGTACTAACTTTAAGGTCAGCTGCTTATTAATGGGGGCTCAGGATGCAATAAGGTGTGGAGAGGGGGAACACAGAAGAAGATAAATAGTATGAAACACTATGATGACCAACTTACAAATGCTTGATTGGACGGTGATCCCAAAACAATTATCATGAACATTTGTGGAGCTTAAATATACTCTTATAGTAAGACTTTTGGTTGGAATTTTCTGGGTGCTTTGACACTTTCAAAAGTTAATTTTCAGTGACTGCCTCCTTTTCAAAGTAAAAATTTTGAAGTAACAAAATACAGTAACTATCTCTAGTGGGTTAAACGATGCCACCATGGTTGGCTCCTAAACACAAGAAAAGCCACTCTCAGGAAGCCTTCAAAAAGCAAAACACAGGTTTCTCAGCAAAATTTCCAGTCCCTTCAAAAAAAAAATTTTTTTTTGCCAAGTGCAATGAGAAAGTGGATGCCAGAAAAATATTTAGTTACTGTCCCAACTTATTTAGCATATTTCTCCTTTTCATCCCCTCACCCTGGATCTGAGTCATTAATTTCCTGAACAGTTTGGGTACGGAAATGTTCAAGAGGGTTCCGAGTTCTCGAGTCGACCACCCCACCTGTGGTAGAGCGTCTGCTGTGCTGAGTGTCTTTGTATCCAGCAAATATGTGAGGCTGTTCATGCTCCTTTCGCATTCCCACACCCTGCCTTTTCCCAAATGCCTCCTCTAAGGGGGGACTGGAGGGAAAGGTATTATGTCATTGCTGCATGCCCTCCTGGAATTATTGTTGTGTAATTACCCGTCAGAACCGCTGGGTTATTTCTGATTTACCAAAAACAAACCTCACTTGAGGGCATCCTGACCATCAAACCATAATGTGTGGGGTTTTTTTTTTCATGCCAACTTCTATGTAGACCCAAGTAGCCTTACTTGAAGAGAATTATGCACAGATTGTAGAGGGCTCCATAAACTAGGTAATTCAGCCATAGGGTAATCTCCAGGTCAAGAATCAATTAACCTGACAATAGAGGCTCCCTCTTAAGAAGCAACCAGAAAATGCAGTGTATTATACTGGGGCAGTATGGCAAGTTTAGGTGGGCAGTGACAGCAAGAAGTTCCCATTCAGCATCACGGCAAGAATTAAGGATAAGAGAATATTCAAAGAGTGGGCTTGGCAACATTAGAGTTCTAGGCAATTTGGCCATTCACAATGGAACCCCTGCATTTTGCAGTATAAAAGCAACAAGGTCCCCACCTCAATCCTTTCAAAAGGGGATAACGAATAACTAAGCATAGTGTCGGGGTCCCAGCCCAGGTGTGGTTGTGACCTGTTGGACAGGTCAGCCCGGGAACCCTGTTCTGCTGCCTGGTGCCTACAGGGAGAGCAGAAGAACGCTCAGATTCCGAATGTACACAGGCTAACCCTAGCGTGTTTGGTTCACAGTCCAAATGCCCGCAGGGGCATTCGACTACAGGCCTCTCCCAGTGGGGTGCAAATGTAAAAATAAAACAAAAGCAGACCCTGTTGGCTAAATAAAGCTTCTCTGCGGACCCAGTTCAGGCTCCAGTTCTGGACCCTGCTGGGTCGCCTACCCCGATCTCCATGTGGGAGGGGACTGCGGCTGTTCACGGCTTCTGTACTCTGGTCAGAGGAGGACTAGGGGCTCCAATAGGGGGACTGAGAAAGGTAAGGCCAGTGGAGGGAAATTTTCATCCAAACCAAGGATGGCCACATTCAATGTTCTCCTTTCATGACTGTGAACTTCTCTTTTATATACACTGAAATGAAGATAACACCCTGTCAACTGTGCTTCAATAATACCTTTTTTTTTTTAAAGATTTTATTTATTTATTCATTCGACAGAGATAGAGACAGCCAGCGAGAGAGAGAACACGCAGGGGGGAGTGGGAGAGGAAGAAGCAGGCTCATAGCAGAAGAGCCTGATGTGGGGCTCGATCCCATAACGCCGGGATCACAACCTGAGCCAAAGGCAGACGCTTAACCGCTGTGCCACCCAGGCACCCCCAATAATATCTTTTTTAAAACCTGTCTTTTATATGATAAAGCCTTTTATATGATAAATGCCTTTTATATGATAATTTCATGACTTCTGTGTATTCACATGGAAAGGCATGCTTTTGAATGACAGTTGTTTTCCTTCCAGGGAGAAGCTCTGTGGGTGAGCGGAGAACTCTGTCCCAATCTAGAAGGCTTTCTGAAAGAGCTCTCTCCTTGGAGGAAAATGGGGTTGGATCCAACTACAAGACCACCACCATGACTGTTAACAGCTTTTTCAAGCAGGTATCTCTTGCCATTCCAGCGTGTCTGAATTTCTCCCCTGAATGGCGTGGGTGTTGGAGCCCAAAGGGGAAGTATGTGTACTGATTAAGGGAGCAAGTTAGTTAACCTCATCAATCCTCAGTTTCATTATCTGCAAAACAGGAATGATGGTGTTTGCTTTGTGGGGCAGTTGGGAGTGTTAGATGGCATGAGGTGTGTAAAGCTCTTCTCACAGTGCCTGGGATATAGCAAGTTCAAATAAGTGTTGGCTCATTTCATTGACAAAAGGATTTGTTCTCACTAATGCAGTCTCCTATTTGAATGATCATGGTCAATTCATTTCTTGGGCTATTAAAACCGTCTGGTTGAAACATCCCTTTCCCCTCGATCTTGGGGTTTTTTGGCCCAGCTGTTCCCCAATTCCGTCTGTAGGCTTTCCAGGTTTCTGCCATATTCACTTGCTCCTAGAGGGTGACCATTACAGACCGTTCTCTTTATTAGTTCAATAGACATTGAGGTTATTTAAAAATCAGAGAACTTTCTTAGAGTAATCAACTTCATAGAGACAGAAAGTAGACTGATGGGTGCCAGAGGCTGGAGGAAGAGAGAAATGGGGAGTTGTTGTTTAATAGATGTAGTTTCAGTTCTGGAAGATGAAAGAGTTCCAGAGGCTGGTTGCACAACACTGTCCGTGTACTTAATGCTAATAACTGTACACTCAAAAATGGTTACTGTGGTGCTGTTCGTATTATGTATATTTTACTGCGAACAAATTTAACTTAGGCTTGGTTTGATTGTGCTTTGGAAGATTTTCTATTGCTCAAGCAGTCTTCATGAAGCATTTCAGGGGCTTCTTAACAATCCCAAATGCAAAAGGGATGCTGGGGGTGGGAGGTGTGCCATGCCACATAATAGACGTAGCATGGGACTAAAGAGTTTCTGTTTAGGATATAGCCCTTTCTAGTGTACTGCCTTGTTGGGGAGGTGCAAAGTGCTTAACTGACTTTTCTCATCTGTGCGTGGGAATAAGATATACCTGCCTCCTACTGCCTAGCTACCTACCTTCCTGAGCTATTGGAGTGGAGCTCTTGCCCTTGAATCCTTGGCAGAGTACCCGTCCCACGTAGGCACCTGGAGAGTAGTACTTGTGCTGAGCCTTCTTGATCAAGACAAATGGGAAGAAAATGAGGATAGGAAAAAGACAGAAAGATGCTTTCTCTTTCTTCAAGTGTTTGAAGAAGGAAGTGACCTTATTCTGTATTGTGCCAGAGCGTAAAGCAAGCGTTGGTGGATTTAAGTTCCAGGGGAAGAAACTTTTGGCCTAGATTTGTACTGGTCAAACAGGCTTCCTTAGAATGTAGGAGAAGGATTGTTGAGAGGCTGGGGGACAGTCAGTTGGGAGTGGTAGAGAAGGAATGTTTTTTTTCTTGTAAAAGGCGTCTTTATTTTATTATATGCATTTTCATTTGGTCATCTGATCTAATTGCAGATTTATGGTCAGTCTTTTGTTTCTTGTCCCTGCCATGTCCCCAGAAGCAAATTTTTAATTGTCTGGCTTAGCCTGTGACAGACCAAATGGACAAGTCAACCCACAAAATGGTAACATTTATCAAACACTCAGACCGAGAAGCACTCTTCTGAAAGCCTGTAGTATTAAGTATACTCGTGTGTTCCTCTAAGTAATCCTTTGAGGTGGGTACTATTACTATCCCATTTTACCAACAAAGAAACAAGCATAGAGAATCAAAGTCAGGATACAGAACTATATAACATAACTGATGTGTCATTTCAAGTTGATGCCTGAAACCTCTATCCTGAAAAGAATGGGTGCACCTTCTTTTCAACTATCCATGGAGCAATCTTTTATTTTGTTTTATTTATTTATTTGCTTTCCTCACAGTAAGTGTGCTACTTAATTTCCATCACCCATTTCACCCATCCCCCACCCACTGCCCCTCTGGTAGCCATCCGTTTGTTCTCTATAGTGTACAGTCTGTTGGTTTGCCTCTCTTTTCTTACCCTTATGTTCATTTGTCTTGTTTCTCAAATTCCACATATGAGTGAAATCATAGGGTATTTGTCTTTCTCTGTCTGACTTATTTCGCTTAGCATGATACTCTCTAGCTCTATCCATGTCGTTGCAAATGGCAAGATTTCATTCTTTTTATGGTTGAGTAACATTCCATTGTAGATATATAGCACATCTTATTTATCTATTCATCTTTTGATAGACACTTGAATTGCTTCCCTAATTTGGGTATTGTAAATTATGCTGTTATACATGTAGGAGTGCATGTAACTCTTTAAATTACTGTTTTCATATCCTTTGGGTAAATACCCAGTAGTTCCAATGCTGGGTCGTAGGGTAGTTGTATTTTTAACTTTTTCGAGGAACCTCCATACTGTTTCCCACAGTGGCTGTACCAGCTTGCATTCCCACCAACAGTGCACAAGTATTCCTTTTTTCCCCACATTCTTGCCAACACTTGTTGTTTCTTGTGTTTTTGATTTTAGCCATTCTGACCAGTAAGAGGTGATATCTCATTGTGGTTTTGATTTGCATTTCCCTGATGATGAGTGACGTTGAGCATCTTTGTTTGGATGTCTTTTTTGGAAAAATATCTCTTCATGTCTTTTGCCTATTTTTAAATTAGACTATTTGTTGTTTCAGTGTGGAGTTTTATAAAGTCTTTATGTATTCTGGATATTAACCTTTATCGGATATGTCATTTGCAAAGATCTCCCATTCAGTATAGATTGTCTTTTAGTTTTGTTGATTGTTTCCTTCACTGAGCAGAAGTTTTTCATTTTGATGTAGTCCAATAGTTTGCCTCAGGAGCATACCTAGAAAGATGTTGCTACAGCCAATGTCAGTGAAATTACTGCCTGTGCTTTCTTCAAAGATTTTTGTGGTTTCAAATCTTGCATTTAGGTCTTTAATCCATTTTCAGTTTATTTTTGTGTATGGTGTAAGGAAGTGGTCCAGTTTCATTCTTTTGCATGGAGCTGTCCAGTTTTCCCAATACCATTTGTTGAAGAGAGTGTCTTTTCCCATTGGATATTCATTCCTCCTTTGCTGAAGATTTATTGACCATGTAATTATGGGTTTATTTCTGGGTTTTCTGTTCTATTCCACTGTTGTATGTGTCTGGGAAGGAATACTTGACAAGAGGTTGAAATAAATTATTTTGGCAGTGGCTATGATCCTCATTCCTATGAAAACCATGTTAGAATAAAACTTAAGGATCAAAGTCTTCCTGGAAATCATGGCCCCCACCCCCAGAGCTAGTGGTATATCCGCACTAACCCTGACTTCTCATTTCGCAGGAGGGGGATCGCCTCAGTGATGAAGACCTATTCAAGTTTTTGGCTGACTACAAAAGATCTTCGTCCTTACAGAGAAGAGTCAAGTCGATTCCAGGTGTGGATGGCTTGTCTTTTCCTTTCTAGCTGTGCCAAAGCTGGTTAGGAGTAGACACATTATTTGTCTAATGCTACAATTTCTAAAATAATGTTTACTAAGTGAAATGTGGGATTTTGCTCAGGAGGTAAGAGTCTGAATTGGTCTACTTTTTTTGGAAAACCTGTTAATATTTTTCTATTTCTATTAAAGGAGCATCATGCTTTAGACAGGCTTTTCAGATAACCAGATAATTGTTTGAACAGAACAGCCCCTTTTATCAAATAAAATATTGTATGGAACTCTTAGTATAAAAAGAAAAGTGAAAGTGAGGTGCTTTGGTAGAAGATGAGAGCATCTTTCCTATTATCAGCTTAATAGGTCATGAGGCACTTCTGTAGCACCCTGGGGTACCAGGGAACCCAGTTTGAAAACCACCAATAGTTATTTAACTATGTACTATTATAGAGTGAAAGTTTTAGAAGGAAGTTTGAAGATCCATTTTGACTCATTGTACCATTCCTTGCTCTTTAATTTCTAGAAACTAAATCTCAAAAGTTATCAAAACATGATTTTTTTCCAAGTAGAGGAAATTAGGAATTCCACAACTCTTAATACTCCCACAACTTATCCTTTCTTTCAGAAAAGAAATATGGTACAACAGTCTTTCTCGATTCCCATGTCACATGACAACATCTTTACTGAAATAGTCTTGTTTTCCCTCTTTAGGCTTGCTCAGACTGGAAATTTCTTCAGCTCCAGAGATCATCAATTGCTCTCTGACTCCTGAAATGCTGCCAGTGAAACCTTTTCCTGAAAACCGGACACGTCCGCACAAAGAGATTTTGGAATTTCCAATCCGGGAAGTCTATGTCCCTCATACTGTGTATAGGTAAGAAACCAAGGCTCGTGGGAAACCGTGGAAACCACATTTAGAGTTTTGTTTGGAGAATGCTCTCATTATCCTTCAACTGGTCTTCTTACTGCCTTAATTTTGGGGAAAATGAAATATGATGTTTACATAACTATGGTTAATTGTTAGATCAATTTCTAAAAATCGATTTATCTAATTTTATTTAACCAGAACGTGTTATTTCAGTCATAGTTGGAATTTGGGATTACATTGGACATACTCCTTCCAGAAACGAAGTCATCTTCCTATCATTGACTTGGTATTCCTATGTGCCGAAGGATGTATTAGGGAAAGACCAACATAACCAAAAATGTTCTCATTGTCTAAAAGAAAGATTTTTAGCTCAAGACCAGCTCTGTCTGATAACATTTATAGCAATGGCAGAAATCTTCATTATATGTGTTGCCTGATACAGTAGCCACTAACCACATGTGGCTGTTCAGCATTTGAATTGTGGCTAGAGTAATGGAGGAATTGAAATTTTGATTTTATTTAACCTTTCTTGATTTTACTTTAAATTCAAGTAGCTGCAAGTGGCTGGTGGCTACCATATTGGGCAGAGCGGAGCTAGACAGTAAAGGCCTAAGAGGTTAGGCTGCCTTGGTTTCTTGGTGGCTCTTTGTGGGGGGCTGGGAGGGAGCTGGTTCACACGTATCTGCCAAAGGCATTGCTGCTTGCATATTTTAGTTTTTATTTTGAGTAGATTTTTTATTTTTATTTTTAAAAAATATTGTATTTATTTATTTGAGAGAGAAAGCATGAGTGGAGTAAAGGGGCAGAGAGAGAAGGGAACTCCCCGCTGAGCAGGGAGCCTGACACAGGGCTCGTTACCAGGACCCCAGGGTCATGACCTGAGCTGAAAGCAGACTCTCAACCAAATGAGCCACCCAGACGCCCTTTGAGAAGATTTTTTAAATTGCAGAGAAGAATGTTATAACAAGTACCTTTTCTCCACCATCTAGAAATGACGTTTGTCGTTTCTTGTTTTTTTTTTTAAAGATTTTATTTATTTATTTGACAGAGAGACAGCCAGTGAGAGAGGGAACACAAGCAGGGGGAGTGGGAGAGGAAGAAGCAGGCTCATAGCAGAGAAGCCTGATGTGAGGCTCGATCCCATAACGCCGGGATCACGCCCTGAGCCGAAGGCAGGCACTTAACCGCTGTGCCACCCAGGCACCCCTGTCGTTTCTTGTATTTTATACACATACACGCATACATTCTTACTGGTTACGTTAAAGACTCCTGTATCCCCAGTCACAGACTTCCACCTTGCTTCCTAAACATCACGGTTATCAGGACATTGGATGGTTCCTTTCTTCTATTTTCTCTGGTTTGAGACACACCCATACACACTCACACACGTATCTGTGAACCCTGAATGGTATTATTTTTATATTCATTTAAAATGTACATAAATAGCTTTACACTCTCTGTTACACTGCACTTTTCATACAACAGTGTAATTTCTCTTCTTTGGTTACCGTGGGTTCATGAATTCTATTCTTTTTTTTTTAAGATTTTATTTATTTATTTGAGAGACAGAGAGGATGAGAGCCGGGTGAGGAGCAGAGGGAGAAGCAGGCTCCCCACTGAGCAGGGAGCCCAATGCAGGGCTCGATCCTGGGACCCTGGGATCATGACCAGAGCCAAAGGCAGCCGCTTAACTGACTGAGCCAGCCGGGCGCCCCCATGAATTCTGTTATTTCAGTGGGTCATTATTCTGCATGATTACTCAGATTTTCACAAATTTAACCAAGTCCTTAACAGTTTGTGTTTTGGAAATATTAGCATAGATTCAGATAGCACTTAGTCATTCTTGTTAACTGCTGGATAGGATTCCTTTGTGTGAAGAGGCCATATTTTATTTATCCGTTTCTTATTTTTCTGTTGATAGACATATATGTTTCTTTCCCATTTGGGCCATTTAGAAACATTGCCGTGAGAATTTTTGTCTTTGTCTCTGTGCACATGTGTGAGAGTCTCCCTAAGCAACGTGCCTAAGAGTGACATTGCTGGGTCACAAGGGATACACATTTTCAGTTTTATTCATATTGCCCCTTTTTTTCCAAAGCTGTACAGCTTGCAGCCCTTCCAGTGGCGGAAGTGAGCTCATTCCCCCTCCTCACTCACACTTCCCAGTATGATGTTCGCGTAATGCGGAACTGAAATGCAAAGGATTTCAGAACTCACCCAGTCCCCGCCCCCACATGTCCAGATGCACAAAATTGAGACCCAGAGGGGGTAAGTTCGTTGAGGTCAAAAATCACAGAGAGAAATACAGTCAGTCATCCACTCAGTTAGGAATGGACCTTTTCCTTCAGTACGCAAGTCCCTTCCGCGTATTTCCCATTCTGAAGCCGCTCTTCTTTGTCTTTTCTCGTTCCTTAAATACACACTCAGCACCCGTACGGATTTCCGGGGTAGTGGCTTCGGCTCCCCATTTGCAAGAGGGAGATGAAGGCATGAAAATGTTTGCCCTTGGATGTTGTGTTTGTATCTTTTTAGAAACCCTATCCTATAATTGGAAAAAGAGCTGCTTCTGGCATTGTAATAAACCTGCATCCAGTGAATTCTCTGGTTATTCAACTTCTCCTCAGCATTTAATCACCCCAGGGAGGCATTTACAACGCTTTCTACTCCTTGCTGCAAACATTATCCCTTAATTATATCACAGCAGGACTCAGAATGCACTCGTGGGCCAGATGATTCAGAGATGTAGGAGTTCTAAGGAGGACAAAGTCCGGACAGATTCCTCTGAACCTGACTTGGCATCATGAGAAATGGACCCACAGGTGCACAGTGAATGTTCTTTAGTTCTATTTTACACTCTAGACACACCAAGTCCAGCCCATTAGAAACCACATCTTTAGCTTCCCTTCAGCGCCTTCTCTTGGCTCCTAGGCCACCATGTTTTATAGCTTCTGTGAGGAAGGAGAGTTACAGTGAACTTGGCTCAGAACCTCACTGGGGGAAAATGTCAAGGAATCTGGAGGGCTTCTTGTTGACCCCTCCTGTACTCTTGTTAAATGTTTACTATTTCTGCAGCAGTCCCCACATGTCTTATTGTGCTTTTGATTGGGTTGGTCTTAACAGCAGCCCAGCCCTGGACGAATCTTCCCCTTTCCCATACCTGCAGTCCCATTTCACAAAATAGAAAGACTCGGGTCAGATCTCTACCCTAGGTCAGATCGGTGAGCTGACTGTTGGCCTTTGCTGACCTCGTTGGCTCACCTCTGTCCCAATCCCCCCCCCCCTTTTGTGCCATCTCATCCCTTTATACCTTAAGAAACCTGTAATCTCGTGGCTCTTCTAATCCCTTCCCCTCCGATCAAAGTGTCTTTCCGAGCAAAGATCTCTAAGCCTCCTTACGTTATGGTATCAATAGTAGGTATGCTCTGAAGTCTTCTCTGCCCCACAAGCTTTATCATTTCAGCAGGGGCAGCAGTTCCTTTTTCTTTTAGAAGAGTTTTCCTTTGGGTACCCAGGTGGCTCAGTCGGTTAAGCATCTGCTTTCAGCTCAGGTCATGATCCCAGGGTCCTGGGATCAAGTCCTGCCTTGGGCTCCCTGCTCAGTGGGGGGTCTGCTTCTCCCTCTCCCTCTCTCCCTGGCTTGTGCTCACTTTGTCTCTCTCTCTCTCAAATAAATAAATAAAATTAAAAAAAAAAAAAAAAGAAGAGTTTTCCTTTGACTTAGTTGAATTCTGGACCATGCTAAGAGTTTGGGGTCCAGGTTAACTCTCCCTGTTGACATCTCTGTTTCCAATCTGGGTTTCCATGTCTCTGATCTGGTCACAGCTGCATCCCTTTAACTAAATCAAGGGAATGAAAATTAAGATTTACAGAGCTGGTTAATTCAGACATAATTCTTTGTTTTATAGAGGGTCCCCCTCATGAATTTGAAATATGGCTTGACTTACAGAAATTTGAATTGCCTGGAACTTATGGGGAATGCATCTCACAGGTCAAGCAAGCAATGCCTTCAGTGAGAAACCCAGGATTTGAATTTCAAATTTGTGTAATTTTCACCCAACCTGCAGAGCTCCCCCAGTGGGGGGAACTCTTACGTGGATCCAATGGCAGATGTTTTCTGGCCTTGAATGTGAGTGGTGGCCAGAATCACACATTATAGGATTCTAATAGGGGCTTCAATTTACCATGGTGTGAGTAGAACTCAGTAGAACTTATTTTTCGTCTCTTAAAGGAACATCTGTCACAGAGCCTCAAATAAAATGGGGTTAGGATAGACTGACATTGGCTTCCTGTCCTCAGTCGCCCCGTCCCTCCGACCTCTTCAGGTGCCCCCTGTCAGTCACCACCTTGTACCAAAAGGAGAACCGTTGACCCTGTATTCTCTGGGGGTCTTCCTTGGTGCCTCTGCCTTACCTAGAGCGCTTTAAGGAGTCATTTAGGTCAGTTACAGGAGCTCTGCACCCGGCTCCAGAAATATCCGCGTGTGTCACCACGGGGCGGTCACTGGTAAAACAGACCCGCACTCGGAGGAAAGAGGTGAAATTCTAGAGCAGGACAGTGCTATTCCCAGGAATGGCCAGTGTCTCCCATACAGGGGCTTTGGTCTGCGTGCCACGTGCAACCTCTGGGGGTAGAGCCATGGAGTTGGACAAGCGGTCCCTGACCCAGACCTGGCCCAGGCCCTTTGCAAAATCACAAGCAGGGCAGTGATTCTGAAAGCAGAGCGGAACAGCTGGGAAAATGAGGTTGACAAACAGGATTATCCACATCTGACTCTGGCACCCCTCTCTCCATGGCCAGATGAAGAAAACACTAGTTGTTAGCCCAGCAACATGTTTGAGCCCACCCCTGGCTTATGTCCCAGGGGGCCCAGCAGCTGGTGATGGGGACGCCAGCTGCTGCCTTCCGGTGGGGGCAGATGGGGAACAGCGGGGCTGCTGCCGAGGCCCAGCCTGACCTCTCGGGGCACTTCGTCCTGGGGCTGCCACGGGGGTGTGTGCGGAGATCACAGGCTCAGAGCTTGTAATGAGCTTGTTAACCTCCTTGCCGTCCCTTCAGCTGGTGATTATATCAGAGAAAGCCCCATAAAGTGCATTTTCATCTCTTATCCCGGCCCGCAAAAGGCTCTGAGGCCTTTTTATCCAATTAGCAGCCTTGCTGTGGAGGACCGAGCTTGCTGAGAACAAGTATATCAGTTGGAACATGATTTCTTTGATGGATAATGAGCTGTTTTCAGGCCTCCTCCCATTTAGCAGAATGTTCTCAGACCAGCCGTCTGCATTCCCAAAGCTCCCCTGATGCTGGTTTAACAGGGAGGTGCCACCCCTATCACAGGGGGGAGCGGCATGTTGAAAACGGTCAGACCTGCATCCTACAGAGCTAGAAAGAATAGTGTGGGATACACGTGCGAGCTAATCCTGAATGGATGTCTGAAAGTTAAAATTTTGTGAATAGGATTTATTAGAAAAGGAATGAACCAGAAATAATTCTGGAGGAGGTGGTTAGGATGGAGCCGGGGCCTGCAGAGTAGAAGGGGTCCTTGAAAGAGACTTCTATCGGGTCCACTGAAATGGACTCCCATCCTGAGCTCAGCTGTCTGTATGTCCAGACTGGATCTTCGCAGTGCTGTGGGTTGGGGCCAGAGGCTCTCTCAGAGGCCACTGTGGAGTAGAACTGTCCAGCCCCACCTGGAGACCCCCTAGGGAGAGGGCCATGCAACTCCGTCCTCCTGACTTGGGAAGCAATCCCAGCTTCTGCTGGACTAGCAGGTGACGTGAATTTGGAAAGCTCACGTGCTGGAGCTGAGACTCGCTCCCTGTGAGGACAGTGTTTTCTACAGCACGATATGCTCAGATGCTGTGAGTACGCCGGATTACTGCTAATTAACAGTCAGTGGTTTCTGATGTGATCGGCCCGGGTGTAAATCACCGTCCAACAATACCTTCCTTAAATAGCTATCGAAATAATAACTCCCCTTTCTTATGTGTTTCTCGAGTTGTTTCAGTTTTATTTATATTGGAACACGTAGCCTATTGTGGCAGTTCTAAATTATTAAAGTACAAAAATGCAGGGTGAAAATTCTCTCTCCCACTCCTGACTTCTAGTCATCCAACCCCTTCCTTGGGGACAGCCCTTTAAATATGTGTACATAGACATTTATTTGATTTTATTCACTTATTTTTCCACAAATATTGAGTGCCTACAGCATGCCAGGCCCTTTTCTAAATACTAGAAAAATACTAGTGAACAAAATAGATGAAACATCATGTAAATTCCACAGTTCTATTTTGACCCATTGGAAACAACCATTTTTATCAATGTGATTCGTTCCAGAGATACATGATGTCTGTACAAGCCAGTATAGCTCTGGTATTTTTACTTTGACAATGCAAGTATAGCAGAATCTCTACACTGTTCTGCTTCTTGATTTCCCATCGAATGCTGGGTTTTGGAGAGCATTTCTTTATGAGTACAGAGAATTACCTCTTCTTTCACAGCTACACTGAATCTCATTTAGATGCATCATGATTTATTCAACCCATGATAATGAGCATCTCAGATGTTGCCAGTCTTTCATGACAAAGGATATTACAATAAAAAAAATCTTACAAAACTGCTCACACCTGTGCAAGCATGTTTGTTAGATACATTTCTGCTTTTCATCCTTTAAAGGGATGTTGAAAGAACTCTGCCTTATAAGACAACCCTAAAACCCAGTCCTTGGTTTTACTAGCCTTAGCAAGCAGTTGCTTGTGGAAGACAAACCTTATTATAAACAAATATTTTATTTAGAACAACAGTGCAACACAGGCAAAAGCGGAGTGAATTCCTGGTGCATGAATTGTCCAGAGACTTAAGTCCCCGTCCTTGGCTTTGCTGTGGCAAGTTGGGCTTAATAATAAATCCGGAACATGATCCCGTTTCCTGATGCCTTGCTCCAAAGTTCAGCTGTCCTTCTTTTCAGAATGAAAGAGATCAGGAGGGAGCCAGTGACCTAACATGACTTAACAATTGCAGGCTTTGCCAAGCCAGTCTTGCAGTACAATATTCAGCCACTTGAGGGCACAATTTGCTCACTTTCTAGGCGCCGACACACCTAGTTATTTTTTCCATTACAAAGCAGGTGGAGTCGTGATTTATCAAAGGAAAACGGACACTTTATTTTTTTGCCCTTGAAGTGCAGGACCGAGAAAAACTGAAAAGTATTCCAATGTCCCAAGAGATTACTACCGTCATTCTTTTTTTTTCTTTTTCTTTCTTTCTTTTTTTTTCAAAAACATGTATTCTAACCTATCACCTTCTGCTGTCTTTCATTAAGTAAGTCATGACCTTAGAAAGCGGGCACTTTTCAAAGCTGTGTTGTACATCTGAAAGTAATGTAATGTTGTGTGGCAACTAGACTCAAATAAAAATTGGTTAAAGGAAGGATGTGAACCAGTAATGAAACGTCATGGAGGTTGTGCGTACGGTAATGTCCCTGATTCCACAAGTCACAGCCCCACATTCGTCTCTCTTTTAGACTCATTCCCTTTGAGTGCACCATGCATGAGTGTGACTGTCCTCATGAAAGATCCCTCGCCGTCCCCTGAATGGTGTCGTTTTCCCCCTGCAGATCCTTTACCCAGCACTCAGCAGGCAGGCTCGTGCAGGGTCCTGTTTGGATCCCTCCCTGTCCCCTGAATGGTGTCATTTTCTCCCCCGCAGATCCTTTACCCAGCACTCAGCAGGCAGGCTCGTGCAGGGTCCTGTTTGGACGCAGGTGGGAAGTGTAAGGTTGATGAGGCAGAAACACTAGGGAAACAGTGATGAAAATAAAGCAGACCTGGGCCTGTGTCTGATTATGATGATGAATGGTCTGCCTGGGTTAGAAGGAGCCTCCTAAAATTCAGAAGCCTTCTTTCTTTGATTTCGAGACTTTTGTTCATTATTTTTTTTTATTATCATCTTAAAATTGGTTCTTTGAAGTGGCTTGTGTTCTGATGAGATATCCTTGGGGGAACTGTTCTTACTTTCCATTCTGTGCAGGGGGAAACAGCTTCCCTCCTTTTTAGTGTTTTCATGCTCAGATCTGACTTTTTCTACTGCACAGATGATCCTGAGGTGAGCATTCACCCACCCTCTTCCCGTGACGTGCTGGGCCACCTCTAAAGCAGAGGTATTTTAACAGCTCTCACTCGTGATGGATGTCCTGTGGTTTCAGGGCCTGGGCCTGGCGCCCCAGCAGAAGTCACAATGCCCTGGGGCCAGGTGTTAGAGGCTGCATCAGGGGCTTCCTGGGGGGACAAAGTAGGTAGGGGTTGGGGCAGGGCAGCCTGGCCCCACAGCACAAAGTAAAATAGACTTTACTATTTTAAATTTACTATTTTAAATTTACTATTTAAATTTTACTATTTTAAATTCAACTATTTACTGATAGTTCAGTAGTAGGGAAGGACTGAGTTTTACAGCGTAATAAGGTAATTTTTTAAAATGCTCATCAGTCAGAATTTGTGTATCTTTTGTAATTAAAAAAAAGAATTTTATTTATCCCCAGGCCTCAATAGCAAAAAGGTTATAAAACGAAAAATGTGCCAGTTTCACCTCCTTTGTTTTATGTTCTTTGTTTGACAACCTTCAAAAGGTAAACTGGAGGGGCTGGTGTCTGGGTGGCTCGGTCAGTTAAGCATCTGCCTTGAGCTCAGGTCACGATCCCAGGGTCCTGGGATCGAGCCCCATGTCAGGCTCCCTGCTCAGCGGGAAGTCTGCTTCACCCTCTCCTGCTCGCCCTGCTTGTGAGCTCTCTCTCTCTGTGTCCAATAAATAAATAAAATCTTTTAAAAAAGAAAAAAAAAGGTAAACTGGGATCCATGCAACAGTGTAGAAATAGAAATATTATATTTTAATAAGGATAATGGTAGAGGAATTCAACTTACTGGCTCCTTGAATCATTTTTTTTTTCCATGCCTAAGGCTAAAAACTCCACATTTGGCAATAAGAACATCTCAAAGCTCATTTCTCAGCTTTTCCTAGAGCTTCAGGTTTTAAAATTGCATCTGTGGTTCCTTTTGCCCCTCATCACTTTCTTCGCAGGGGTGACATGGGGGGTGTTTTCTCTCTTATCAGAGTCCCGAGACCAGTGCCACAGCTTCTCTGAGATCCCTTCTTGGGCTCACAGAGAAGAAGTGGACAGTTTCTTCAGGTTATTAATAGATTTGCATTGCTGCCCTCTCAGGCTGCCAGCTCCAGGGTGACACACACAGATATACCCTCTACTCCATTTCCCCTTTGAGAAAATTGAAAAAAGAGGCAAATGCAGAAGGCTTGTGTCATCCAAAGCTCAAAGTTACGTTCTCTCTTGTCCTTCTTGCCTCACTGGCATTAACATACCCCGGTGGCAAAACTTCGTACTTCACTGTCGTTGAGCTGAATGCTGCCACAGTCCACACCATCCAGGACACTTGGATGCTACTGTAATTCTCCCATAACATCAGTGAGATCTTCCCAGTGAGGAGAGGAAAAGGGAAGGGAGGTGATTCATTTTCCTGAGCAGGGCTTTCTCTCGCTGTCCTCACCAGCCAACCCACACGTGAAATAGTAGATGGATGGCTGCTTTCTCTTTTGTAAAGAACAAACCTCAAATTAGTGGTCTGTCCTTACTTGGTGAGAAAGCAAACCAAGAGCACTTAGGTTCTGCAATGCCCCCCCCCACCAATAATATTTTGAAACCAGTAAAATTTTGTTGAGACCCGTTATAAAGAGCAGCTTTAATGGGGAAAAATGGAGGAAATGTGGTGTTTTTTTTTTGTTTTTTTTTTGTTTTTTTTTACCAAACAAGACCAATCAGCCAGAAGGGAAGCTGCTCTAGGGCCAAGAAAAGTACCCATGATCAGAGTCAAGAGACTGGAGTCTCGGTTTCTTCATCTGTAAAATGGGATAACTCCGAGATACTTGGGGAGATGAATAGAGATTTTACGCATGAACGTGCTTTGCGAAATGTAAAACGCTCTATGGTACACATATTAATGTTGCTATTTGTGTTATATATATGCTGTGGATCTCTGACCTGATTGTAAACTCCTTCAGGGTAGCAGAGACTCATTAGTTTCTCCCTTCAGGACCTAAAACTGTTTTGCACATGGTGGGGTGCACTCAGTAAGTGCTCTTGGTATTGGCATGTTGGTGGTGGGGGGGAAGAGGGAGATTGAATTTTAGCTGATTCGCTGGTGTTTTACTCTGGTTGGGGTTTGGTGGGACCAGGGCACCGGCTGTACCCCTTCTGTCTCTAGCATCCTGCTGTGCTGATTATCTCCTCTGCAAGGCCCTGGTAGAGCCAGGGGGACTGCTCCAACTTGCCTTGTATGGTCTATTTCCCACTGAGAGTAAACTCTAAGCAGGTGCCTGGGGAAAGCATTACTCCTACATGAAGGTTTTGATGTGGTCTCGCCATCGGGGATCAGACTGAACTTGCAGAAAGGAAAAGCAGACTCCCCACTAAGCAGGGAGCCCGGCACAGGACTCGATCCTGGAACCCTAGGCCAAAGACAGACGCTTAACTGACTGAGCCAGTCAGGCGTCTCTGCAGTTCTTCTAAATGCCACGAAGCTGTCATTGAAACTGCCCATTGGTACACCATGTAAAATTTTTTGATAGTCACCTTATTTCTTCACTGTTACCTTTCCCTGGTCCTGGAATTCAGGCCAGGCTCGATAAGTTAGATTCTGTGCAGATAAAGCAGACCCCGTCAGTTTCTAGGCAGAGCCGCACTCCCTGAATTGGTGGTGACAGAGTGGAATAGAAAGGGAGCTTGTGAACGGTACAAAGTTTTCCTCATTATGTCCAGGGTCTGTTTACTCATCAGGACAGGATGGTGGCAATGATTTCCCGTAGAGATGGTCCGACTGCGGTTCCCGGCCAGCTCTCTAGCGAGAGCCAGTGTCAGGCAAGCCCTACATTTTTTGCACTGTACCCATGTAGAACTTTCCCCCTGAGGCTCAGGATTGGTACCTAACACATCATTCGATAGACGTGTCCGCACCTCCCAGCAGCTTCTGGGCTTGTTTGGTGGATACTGGGTGTGTGACCGTTTGCACAAGGAGGCTGCAGTGGGAGTGATACTTGATGTTACAAAGTGGGAACCCCCATGCGGGCCCCAACCAGAGGCTGCTGGGTGACTCCTGATGCACAGCTCTGAAGGTAGCGCCTCCAAAGTCACTGAGACGCTGGGCAATAGGCCTGAGAGCCCAAGTGCTCCCCTGAGGTAGCTGATCTTTCCAGGAGCTGTGGGATGCGATGTGAGCCCTGAATCACTGTATTGCTGAGCACGACCCCACCACGACAGCCTTACGGGGAGCAGGGCACAAAGGCTGCTTCCTTCCTGGGGTCTCTAAAGTCCTCTCCCAGAGTCACGTTGAAACTAACCCAAACCCTGGAGTGAAAATCCAGCCAGCAACATGCTAACTCCGTGTGTCTCTTGGGCAAGGAGAAGCAGAGCCTGTGACAATGACTGTGACTCGGCTGTCCGAGGGGTCTGGGGATGAGCACCGCCTCCATGGGCTTGTCACACTGGTGTGAGCGTGGGGAGTGAGAACTCGTCCCTGTCTTCCTTCCTCACCCTCTGTCATGGAGCACCATACCCGCCCTTTGAAAACCCTGCGCACAGAGCAGTACTTGTCCCCTTTGAATAATGTTGATGCTGTCACCTGTCCAGTATTTTAGGGCCTCTGCCTCGTGCCAGGCATTATGCTTGGCGTTGAAAGAGACCAGGAGTGACTCATCTCTTCGGAGGCACAGCCCAGTCTCTTAAGAGACATCAGAACCACCTACAATTGTGCCGATCCGCTGAAGGACGTGCGTGAAGTTCCGTCCTGCAGCCACCTTGAGATCTTTGCAAATTCTCCCACCTCCAAAATCCAGACAAGCCTTCTCTCTCCCCAATTCCCCAGAGCAGGCATATATTTATAGCGGAGTTGGGGGCATCTGGACAATTTATGTCTTAGTAGACACGCTGTTTCTCCCAATTCCAATACTTTCTTCCCCAACCCAAACCAAGGCATCTGACAATATTCAAACCATGAGGAATGCTGCAGCATTTTAATGAATGGTATTGACTTATTCATTGGCCTTTTTTTTTGGAATGGGTGGGGGACTAATACAGTCTCTGCCCGAAAGGAAAAAAAGAGTCAGTTTCAGCAAGAGCAGAGATTGGAAATTTTCTGGTATGTGTATGTGTTTTTGTGAGCTGGCAGATTTGTTTTAGGAAACTATTTGCAAAGCCTGGAAAAAAATGTGCTCTCTCTGTTCCTTAAAAAGGCGAACAGGTTGGTTCCTGTTCGTCATCCACATGATAATTCTGGCTGGTGGTCTTTTGAAAAATGCAGCCCGGTCCCGATTTGGCATCTAGACAGTGTCTTTAAACTTGAATTTTAAGTCTTTTACAAAGCCAAATATTACCGAAACGTTTGTTCTGTTTTTACTTGGGGAAACGATCCTTAAAAATTTGCTGCTTCAGGGGAGAAGAAGGGTGTTTGTGGCTGGTACTTCTTAGCATTCTTCTTACCTTTTATCCAACCTGTCACAGCCTCTTGAAGAGACATCAATTAATTCAGTTAATGGAGTCAGAGCTAGAACCAAAGAGAAATTGCTTATGTTTTTAGTAATTCTCAAGCTTTTATACTTAATTGGAGATTGGATTGTTGCCAAAGAGGCCCTTCTGATACTAAGAACATTCTCGTATAGGTTGTCATTATATTATATTCCTCAGGCCAGGAGAATAACTCTGAAATCCAGTGAAGAGGTGGAAATTTTACAAGGTAAAAAGCATTTTCTAAAGGGATCACATGTTTATTTATTTATTTATTTTTTAAAGATTTTATTTATTTATTTGACAGAGAGAGACAGTCAGTGAGAGAGGGAACACAAGCAGGGGGAGTGGGAGAGAAAGAAGCAGGCTCCCAGGAGAAGAGCCTGATGTGGGGCTCGATCCCAGATTGCCCGGATCACGCCCTGAGCCGAAGGCAGACGCTTAACGACTGTGCTACGCAGGCGCCCCTGGGGATCACATGTTTAAATATCAGTGAATACCTGACCTATGCTTTTTAAAAACATATACACCTGTGTTAGTTATCTGTTGCTCTGTAATGAAAACTTCACAGCATAAAACAACAAACAGTTGTTATCTCCTGGTCTATGTGGTTTATCCAGGTGTGGCTTAGCTGAATGCACTGACTCAGGGCTCTCGAAGGCCACAGTTCGATGGCAGCCAAGGCTGTGATCGCGGCAAGGGCCAGTTAGGGGAGGATTCACTTCCAAGCTCACTCATATGGTTGTTGACAGGATTCAGTTCCTCTTGGATTGTAAGGGCTTTCATTTGTCACTAGCTCTTGGCAAGAGCCTTCTGTAAATTTTTTGCTATATTCGTCTCTCCACAGGGCAGCTCCTAACATGGCAATTGGCTTCTTCAGAATGAGCAAGAGAGGGTGTGTGTAAGCAAGATAGAGGCCAAAGTCTTTAGGTAAACCGCCAAAGTGACATCCCGTCACTTCCGCTGTATTCTATTGGTTAGAAACAAGTCACTGGGTCCAGCCCACACGCAAGAGGAGGGGCTTTCACAGAGCCAGAATACCAGCAGGCAGGGTTACTGGGAGCCATGTTGGAAGCTGCTACCACAGTTCTAACCAGACTACAGAAGTTGGGGTGGAAGATGTAGCTGAGAAGGGCGAGTTTTGCAGGATGTCTGAAATGTATACTGCTAAACTAGTCTGTTCTAGTCCTCCCCGTATAGACAAAATACATTCTTATTAAATGTTTTCAACAGGAAAGAAAGAAAGAAAGAAAAAAGAAAGAAAGCAAGCAAGCACTGACAATAGGATTCTAATACCCTAACTGGGAGCTTGATCTATTCAACAAATTTCTGAGCCCTCCCCATGTGGGAATCACAAAGAACATCCAAAGAACTGACCTTAAAACCACACCATAGGTTCCATGGGGTACCTGGGAGTTAGGAGAGATGCAGTTAGCCAGTGAATGTTTTGACTATTTTATCAGTGTCAAGTTTAAGAAAGTTTTAGGAAAAAAAATGTGGAATAAAGAAATTTGGGTATTAAGGAGGGCACGTATTGCATGGAGCACTGGGTGTTATATGCAAACAATGAATCATGGAACATTACATCAAAAACTAAGGATGTACTGTATGGTGACTAACATAACATAATAAAAGATTATTATAAAAAAGAAAGAAAGAAATTTGGATTTGGGATCTTCCCACCTTTGCATGTTTTGTCACTCTCCTTGACATGCTAAATATCCAGATCTTTCCCAGAGCAGTGCCTCATGATTTATAACTACCCCATCTTCCTGTCTGTCTCCTTTCACCACTCACACCAACAGTCCAAATTCAACCTCTTTGTAAGGAGGAAAGGAACCAAGAAAACTAATTCATATTAAGGTGGAAGTGGATGGTATTTAAACTTCTTAATACTTGAAATCTGCTAAGCAGTGTTTCAAAAAATATTTGGTAACATGGATATCTTAATTGGTTAAATTTCAACGAGCTCAACAAAGTATGGTTTAAAAAAAAAGTTGCAAGCAAGGTTGGAGAGAGATTTTCACTTTTCCTAAAGCAGTCCGTTTTCCCCAAAAGGTCTCAATTGCTTATGTATTTGATTCTTTTCATTGGGAATCTGATCCAGATAAGACTTAAGACTGTAAACATCCCAACTTTCCCTTCGGATCTTGTGCTGTTGAAAACTAGTAGATTTTTCTTGAACAAGTAAGTGGGTTTTAAGGAGAGCTCTCATTGGGGCACCTGGGTGGCTCAGCCACTTAAGCATCTGCTTTCGGCTCAAGTCATGATCCCAGAGTCCTGGGATCAAGCCCCGAGACAGGCTCCCTGCTCAGCGGGGAATCTGCTCCTCCCCTTGCTCTCTCTCTCTCTCAAATAAATAAATAATTTTTTCTTTTAAAGGAGAGTTCACATGTATTGACATGTTTCTAAAAGGTGCCATTGTCTTTGCCCCAGCTTGAGGTCCTGCTTTATTTACCAGGAGTGCTGGTTTTCCAGACTCTCACTTAAAAGGAACTTTTCTCTCTCATAAAAAGAAGGGACAGGATTGATGCAATAGAAAAGGTGGCCTGCAAATGTAGGAGCTGCATTTAGTTCGTGTTCAAAGACAATGTTCTATGTAAAGTCACTGTGTGTGGTATTCACGCTGTTGTTCATCAGTGGAGAAAGCATGGACATCCAGCCCCCTGCCCAAATCGTTAGAAGTGGTATAATAAGAGTTATGGGAGTTTATTGTTGTTTTGCTCTCTTTTTCTCTCTCTCTTATTTGATTTCTGGTTTTGAGCGCATTTTTTTTTAAACTTGACTGCAGAGAGAGAATATTGCAATTTTCATGTATTGCAGTGTTTGGCAACGTTTTGTCTCTGCTTCTTAACTGCATTTGCTGTTTGTGGGGGTGGTGGGGAGAGGTCCCCAAAGTTCAGAGTACAGTAGCAGCATTTATACAGAACATTGCAGCCTGGCCGGCAGAGCACAGAGGTTACCGAGGGGCCAGCTGCTGCTTGTGATAGCATCCCAGGGCCTCCTTCTAATCTTGCACCATTTCCCAGGGCAGGCATCCTCGTGGGGGAGCTCTGCCTGGTGCCCTAGGACAGTCACAGCCCTCTCTTGTTCTGATTTCTGAAGCTGGAACATGCTCGTCACCCTACAGGTGAGGGTTTCTCCTTCCACTTTTCATGGATTCCTTTGTGAATTTGTGCTTTGATCTAATTGAAGTATTAGAAACAGGAACAACTACAAATAATGGCATGAGACCCATAGAATGACAAGATGAGACATGGAAAATGCCTTATTTATATGCATTTATTTATAAACCTGATTCTAAAAATTATCTGGGACAGCTTATGGAGAATGTATAACAAGTATAAAATTTCTGGGTGAGAGGAAATAAGGGGAGGGAAATCAATCTAAATCTGGGTAAGGTTAATACCAGAATATATCTTAATGTCCGTAGTTCCTTAAAAAGTTAGTTGCACATGCGACCTTGAACTTCCTAGCAGCCAAGCCCCCCCCCCAAAAAAGGTAACACGTTGAACTTTAGGATTCATATACCTGCCAAATTAAAAACAGACAGTGCTGCTCAAACTTGAACGTGCATTTGAATCACCTGGGGTGTTGGTAAAATGCAGGTTCTGATGCACTCCTCCCCAGGCATCCTTTAAGTAGCAAAGCCTTCACTCACTCCTAAGCTTGTATTTACAAAGCATGCCCCCCCCTTAAAATACTAGGTTTGCAGGTTTCCTAGGTAATTCTGGAATAGATCAGATATTGAGCGCTAAGTTTTCTAACTTCAATTTGCTCTTGATGTATTTAAAACATCACACCCTCTAATACTGAGGGACAGTGTTCACTCTCATCTTCGAAGTTAACTATGTTATTTCAAACCATTTAAAAAAGTTGTATAGGGGCTCCTGGGTGACTCGGCCAGTTAAGCAGCTGCCTTCGGCTTAGGTCATGATCCCGGGGTCCTGGAATCCAGTCCTTCGATGGGCTCCCTGCTCATCGAAAATCCTGCTTCTCCCTCTGCCCCTTACCCCGCTTGTGCTCTCTCTTTCTCACATAAATAAAATCTTAAAAAAAAAAAAGCCATACAGTTTGGACGAGCATCCTTTTGCCCTTATAAATAATATAAGATCACATTATAATAAAATTCTGGTGAGTCTGTGAACCAAAGAGACATTTACTGTTGTTCTTAGAATTAGCAATGGTTATGTGCCCTGGGTCTAGCGTCAGGGCACCTGGATCTGAATTCCACTGTGCCATTTGCTAGCTGTGTTACCTTGTGCAAGTTATGCATCTTCTCTGTGCCTGTTCTATCACCTGCCAAGTGAAGCTAATCATAGTACCCGTCATAGGTGGCTGGAATAGTGCCTGCACACAGTAAGAATTCAATAATGTTAGCCATTCTTAAAAAAGATTTATTTATTTATTTTAAAGTGAGAAAGAGAGCATGGGGGAGAGGGGCAGAGGGAGAGAGAGGAAGAGAGAATCCCAAACAGATTCCCCGCTGAGTGCAGAGCCCAACGCAGAGCTCGATCCCACGACCCTGAGATCATGACCTGAGCAGAAATCAAGATTCAGAAGCTCAATCGAGTGAGCCACCCAGGTGCCCAAGTAATGTTAGCTATTTTTATTATTACATTTAAAAATATTTTCCTGGCAGTGAAATGTGAATGATAAACCACCTCGTCAGCTGCTCATCTTGCATAAGTAACCTTAAAGGAATGTATCTAGATTTGCAATTGTCTTTGGAACGCCTGAGTCAAAGACACAGACAACTTTAAGATCACTGCTATTAATAGGCATTTGAATTTTGTTCTGTTAGAATCAAAGTCAGTCGCTACCATAGTACTAAAAGCAGTTACAGCCACCAACCTCTTCCCATAGTTTTCGAATGAGGGCATCTCATTCATGCAGTTGGCTTTGTTGCATTTCCCCTTCGGTGAACAGTTCATCAGTTTTTTTGGCTCTGTCTTTGCAGAAAGGGCTAGAAAGGAAGAGTTTTTAAACACAAGAAAATAAAAAGAGATACTTTGAAATTACCAAAATAGGCTGAGCGTGTTTGCTTAGAGAAGTGGAGAGCTTTTTATATAGAAAGCTGTTTCAGTATGTTGAGCTAGGTACTTATTTACCAGCCCATCTACTCCAACTCAGCGTGTATCGCTAGTGGTCTGCTGTTATAAACCAACACTTGGGGCTTAAGCTTTAGGAACACTAATAAAATGGCAAAACTGATTTCACTGGTATTCTCCTCCTCGCCATAACCATAGCTAAGATCCTTTTAAGGTCTCCTGTAAACCTGAAGCACCTGGCCACATGTCATTTAAAATATACTGAGGGGTGCCTGGGTGGCTCCGTCAGTTAAGCATCTACCTTTGGCTCTGGTCATGATCCCAGGATTCTGGGATCCAGCCCCAGGTCAGGGGCAAGTCTGCTTCTCCCTCTGCTTCTGTGATTTGTCTTACTTTTTCTGTCTCTCAAATTAAAAAAAAAATCTTAAAAAAAAAAAACATATTGAGATGGACCTACTTCCCCATTTGCAACATATTCTTCATATATAATTATATGTAACAGTTTGCAAAGCGGGGGAAATTTTTGTTTACCTGTAGGTTAAACTCAGTAGAGTTGCCATTGAGGAATTGACAAAATGTTGTACGTGGTAAGCATTTCATTTAAAATCATGGGTCACCTGGCTGGCTCAGTCAGAAGAGCATATGTGACTCTTGATCTCAGAATCCTGAGTTCGAACCCCACATTGTTTATAGAGTTTACTTAAATAAACTTAACAAAAATAAGATCATTGATTGTGATATTGGAGTTTTATGTTCATATTTTGGCGCTAATAATGTTGGAGGCCTCATACATTTTTGCGACATCCTAAGATGTTCCTAGATCTGAGGCTCTGCGCCTGTCATCCTGAGGGGAAAGCGGCCCCGCCCACAAGCCAGCCCCAGCTCTTGGCGGGAAATCCTGATCCCTGCACGCGTGGAAGGAAATGCGTGCCCGCAGGAACAGGAAGAACGTTCCCTTGTCAAGGGCATTTGTCCTTGGCTGAGAGGCTGGGGGAGAAGGTGTACCAGAGACAGACGCAGAGAAAGAAAAGTGAGGGGGAGCTTAAAAAAAAAAAAAAAAGAGGCAGACCCCCGCACATACAGATTGAAGACAGAAACAGAGAGCCGTTGAAAGACCCAGAGGGAAACGCAGAGAGAGGGGCAGGTTCCCTAGGGCGCGTGGACAGACGCCTCACAGCCCCGCCCAGAGCCCAGAGTTCGCGCCTGCGCGCTGAAGCCGCTCTGCCGTCTGGCGCCGTCCTGATGGGAAGCTTGGCCTCGGTGACATCAGCCTACGCAGCTGACCAAGCGCTTCTCAGGGATCACTGAGTCAGAGTTGGTCTCCAACCTTATTCTTACAGATGACGTCCACCTTTCCCTGGGAGAGCATTTTGTAGTTCCCTTTGTCAGAGAAAGCCCACCTGCCTTGACGGCAGTGTCCCCCAGCTCCAGCGGCTTGAGCTGCTTGTTAGATTTCTCCGTCTGCTTCACACCGGAAACCAGCCAGTGTGGAGCTCAGCAACGAGCTGATGGAGGCCTTTGTTCCTCTTGCCGAGCTCTCCTCTCGAGGCTCTGCTTTCTCTCCTGCTGACTCACTTGTGTTAGCACCTTTGCTAGAGAGCTGTTCAAAGTGTCCAGTTGTTTCAACAAGTGTCTGATTGTTCTCTTTGCTGTAGCTCACCTGTTCCTTGAGCTGCACTCCAAGATGGAGAAGCTCCTAGAAGAAAACACAGATGTCATCTTGGGGCTAAGTGATAGGGGCAGATTCTTCTCTCTGTTTTCTCGCTCTGGTTAGACACTGAGCTAAACTGAGCAGGAGCCATACTGGTGTTTTTCGCACTGTGGCTTTGCAAGATTTCTAGGTCCCCTGTGTCAACCTGTTTGCAGCAAAGGAAATAGAAGCTAGTCCCAAGAGGGTCCCAAGCAGAGAGAGAGTGTGTGTGGTCAACAGTTCCATCTAAGAATGACCAGATTCCACAAGCTAGCTTCTGACTTCCTCGAGCTGCTTACTTAGAGCAGTTCAAAAATCAGCGGAGGGGCTGTTGGCGAATCAGTGGAAAAAATGCGAAGTTTCCAAAACAGTTTGTAATCAAGAGAAGCCATCTGAAGTGGCTCTGGAAAGAAAACTGTTGATGAATACCACATGTTCTGTTAAGTGTCATGATGCATAGGACCAAGGAGAGCCATTCTTGTCTGTGTTTGGGGAAAATGAGATTGTACTCGATGCCATGCACATACGCTGGGCCTGCACTGACTAAAGCAGCTTTCGAAATCACTTGGCCAGAACCAGTAAGTCTCATCTTGCTTATGGGCTACCTTCTCAAAAATTGTTAGGTGACATAATGCTTAGGATTTTTCTCTAGCTAACATGAGCCATGTAATTTATCACTTGTACAACATAGGAGCCCATTTATAAGTTTCTTGATAATCACTCTTACCTGGTTTAGGTTCTGCTAATTACCGAGCATGCAGGTAGACCTTCCCTCCCAAGAGATAACAGTCTTATAGTCATATATTCATTTTCTTTCAAAGTGTGCATGTTTAACAAAACACATCACTTAGCGTTGTTGCAGTAAGAAATACAATGATCCTTGGGAGATTCACCTTCCTAAAAAAAAATGTTTGGGTAAAGCCATTTAACCTCCCTGGAGTCAGGTTCCAGGCTTGCAAAAAGGGATGTTGAGCTAAATTTTCTGGAAGTTTCCTTCCAGCTGTGTGTCCTGTGGAAAGTGCGTTCAGAGTGGGGCAGGGCATTGAGTGCCGATGGTGATGATGTTTGAGCACAGGGGTTTGCCATTCCTATGGAAGGAATGTGCGAAATTGTGGACCAGTGTTGGGGGGATGGGTGGGCCACGTAGGCGGTCCCCTGTACAGGGACGTGGGAGTAGTGTGGGGGACGGCTCACCTGCTTATGCGTTGTGATTTACACGGACCCTTTCATCCAGCTACTTCAAAGCGTTTTTACAAACTGTCTCAATATTTCTTCAAGCCCAGAATAATGAAAGGTGGATTGGTGTTTTTTTCAATTAATTCAAAGGTGAAGAAATTGACCTTTACGGAACCTAAAGAGATTTTTCCAAAAATGCCCTACATTGCAGAGGGGCAAGATAGGTACAGTGTTCATCACAGCTTAATAACTGAGAAAACGGAAATAACCTGAATGCCTATTTTTGGAAACTGGTATAAATTATGGCACATTCATCACATGGAATTATGTAGCCATTAAAATCATGTTCATTGGGAGAACGGCCCTAACTGAACAGCATTAAATGATACAAACTGAAGATAAAGCTTCATATATACAGTGGGATAAAACTGTTTAACGTACAGAGGAAATAAAGACAGGAGGACATAGGCTAGTCTGAACAGTGATTTTCCTCCGTGCAGTATTGAGTAGTTGGTATTTTATTCTTTATACTTTTCTATACTTTTTAGCTATTCAAGATTGAAAAATGGATACATATTATTGTCATAATCATATTGCTTTCATAATCACGATTATGAAAGAGTTTGTGTATGAGGGAGTGTGGAGTGGACCAACTCTAGAGGATGATAGGAAAGATCTCTTTGATGATATAGGACATGTGAGCCAAAACCCAAGAGATGAGAAGGGACCAGTGAATTAGAGAACTGGGAGAAGCTCTTTCAGGCAAGGGAACAGCAGGTGCAAAAGCCCTGTCATAAGAATCAGTTTAGAATGTTCTAGATCTTGAGAAAAGACCAGGGCAGGAAAGTAATGAGCAATGGGGTCAGAGGAATTGCCAGGGGCCAGATCATGTAGGGCTCGCGATGAGAAGTTTTGGAAACCCTCGTAGGGGCCTGCCACAATCCGTTTTACACTTCTGAAAGGTCCTCCTGATGGATATATAAGGAGTAGATTATAAGGGGCAAGTGTAGAAGTCAAGAGATGACTTAAAAGCATTGCTGTGGTCTGGGTGAGACATGAGGGTGGTTTGGAGTGGAGTGTCAAGGTTGTGTGTATTTGACCCTGGTTTGTGTAGGAAATCATCATCATCACCATAACTGTCCTTAATAAGTTCTTGCTCATTAATGCACCCCACAGCCCTTCGAGGTAGGTGCGACTATTAGCCTGACTGGGGCTTTGGAAAGGCTAAATAACTTGCCCAAGGTCAGCTCTCTGGCTCCAGAGCCAACACCCCTAACCACTCTTGACTTGACCACTCAGTAAACATTCGCTCTGCAGAAGGGAGCAGTGGCTGCAAAGATGAGCAAGCGTGAGCAGAGAGGGGTCTGTCCCCAGCCACATGCCCGCGCCCAGCTTTGGACTGCCTTCTGCCCTCATTACTACATCCATGTCCATTCCTAATGGCCTCACAGTTGCACTCCCTCAGTTTGACAGAGAAAGATCTGGAAAGTGCCAGTGACACAGCCACGAGCTAGGTTCAGAACAGCACTGAACTTGATCCTATGCCTGCTCCATGGCTAACTCATAGAGGACAAACTGTCCCTTTACCTTCCAGGGCCTCTATTTTCTCATTTTCAAAAATTGGGGCTTGGGGTTGGTCCCAGCTCTCGCTCCTCAGAATTCTGTGCTCACCTATTCACTCTCTCCTGGCCTGCCATCTCCTCTTTGGAGGAAGCTGTCAACACTTTACTGACTTTTTTTTTTTTAAAGATTTTATTTATTTATGCGACAGAAATAGAGACAGCCAGCGAGAGAGGGAACACAAGCAGGGGGACTAGGAGAGGAAGAAGCAGGCTCATAGCGGAAGAGCCTGATGTGGGGCTCGATCCCATAATGCCGGGATCACGCCCTGAGCCGAAGGCAGATGCTTAACCGCTGTGCCACCCAGGCGCCCCTACACTTTACTGACTTTTGAAGCTTGTTGAGTATTGTGCCTGTTATCTAAATTTAATGACTTTCCTAGTGATGACATTCTTGCCTTGCATTTATGTTCTTTTTCACTTAAATGTAGGAAGCAGTCAATGCAGTTGACCATTGACAGCCAGTGGTAACTCTGAGATCACAAGAGATCAACAAAAGGACAGGATGGTAGCTAGAAAGAGCTGGAAACAGAGGCCAGGAGGCAGGAAAGTGTGTGTGTCCCAGTTTCTACCATGCCAGGGCACCAGTGTCCGAGGCAGAGTGGCTTAGAGAGGTCACAAGATATAGCAATTGAGATCTGTTGCCATCACTGTGTCACCCCCATTCTGCCTCCAGCAAGTCACCCAATACAGCGAGTCTGGGGTAAATTAAGACATAGGAATGTTACTTATTTGCATCCTTGGCCTTTGAACTTGCACAAGCAAAGTAACAGCTGCTGTGTGTTCTTGGTAATTCCCAGTAGCATTTTCTCTCCTTGAACACCTGAGAGCCTTCACTCATTATCCTGCAAAACTATTTCAGCAGAGAATCCTTATGCATTTTTCCTCCCTTAATGTGGGATGTTCCTCTGTCCCTGGAGAAGTTTATTTCAATGTTTTCCCAAGTGATTTCTCAGAACATTACACATGTGAAATATACCATGAAAGAATAGATTAACTAAATGAGCTCTGAGGTCAAAACACTTAGGGGAAGGAGCTGCCTCTTTACCCCTCGAAGCGATTCAGGACGCACATTAACCTGCGTATCTTCGTCTCCCCCAGTCTCTCCTGGCAGCATTTGGACGCCCACCTACTCTACTTCTCCACATATTTGATAATGTTTTGCAAAGTGCTGGGGTTCTGTGGAGTAGCCCAGGCAGCACTGATTTGTGGTTGGCTTTCGGTGACCAGCAGGCTAATGGGATTTGTCTTGCTTGATAACCTGGCATAAGTCTAAAGGTTGTATGACACTCGGGAAATAAGTATCTTTGCTTTTAACAATGATAAGTTGCATGAAATATATTACAGAACAGAATTTCAAACTCTGAAATTTTATTATGAAACTGGGATTCTGAGCATCAATGCCTCTGTTCCTGGTAGTAGGAAGCTCTCCCTTGAACGTTAACTCTGTCACATGGCTCGCTCTTCATATGTCTGCTACCAAATCACTGACTGGGGGGCTGTCAGCCTGGTCTGTCAGGAGTGGGTTCACTCCCATCCACTTGGCTTTGTCTGGGGTTGTGGTTATTAGTGTTGTCCCTGCTGATATTGTCATAGCAAGGAAAAGCCATGGGGTAAATTTGGGTGTTTATGCAGACACCGGTCCAAAATCACCATTTTTTTTTTTAAAGATTTTATTTATTTATTCAACAGAGACAGGGACAGCCAGCGAGAGAGGGAACACAAGCAGGGGGAGTGGGAGAGGAAGAAGCAGGCTCATAGCGGAGGAGCCTGATGTGGGGCCTGATCCCACAACACCGGGATCACGCCCTGAGCCGAAGGCAGACGCTTAACCGCTGTGCCACCCAGGCGCCCCCAAAATCACCATTTTCACCCACACGTGATGGCAGGATCAATCTGCTTATTACAGCAAAGATTTTAGAGTTGCAAGAACGGAGTCAGTGCCAGCTTAGTCTTTCCCTTTTGATTTCCCTATCACAGACCTCATAAATTAAACAGATATAGATTTTTAATCTTCTTACACTTGAGCATTGACTTCACCCTTTTTTAGGGGAGCATACTTTATATTTGAATATGGACCCAGTGAGTGACACTGACAATATCTATTAAAGATGGGGAATCGGCCAGGGATCGATGTACAGATCTTTACTGTGCAAATTCACATGTGCAAACAAGTGGTTCTCAAACAGGGGTGATTTGGGCCCCTCGAGGGACGTTTGGTAATTTCTGGAGACATTTTTGCTTGTCAGGACTGAGTAGGAGGGAGATACTACTAATATCTAGTGGGTAGAGGCCAGCGATGGGGCTGAATGTCCCACAACAAGGAATTGTCAGTCCCAAATGTCACTACTGGTGAGGCTGAAAAACCCTTGTATGGATTAATAGGCAAATTTTTGTAAAGTGTTACGAAAACCTACATTCACTAAGGGAAAATCTGGTCACCTGGTCCCTCACAGTCACTCCTCTGCCGGTGTCTAATTCACAAAGGTTGTTTGTCGTCTTGGAAGCTTTTGGAAGAAGAATGTGTCTGTCTGGGGAGAATGTGTTACCTAGGAATTACAATAGTGGACCAAGTGTGAGGAGGACAAGACATTTGCCCAAAGAAGGGGACAGTAACTAATTGAATCAGTCCTTGTGTCCTGTTGACACTCATCTGTTTATAAGACCCAGAAAGTTAGGCAGACTTGTCACTGAGAGACGTCATGAAGAACACATGGTCGGACAAGGTCATTCTTGTTGTTTCAGTGGGGGTCTCATGAGAAGGAACACAGCTCTAGAGCTGGACTTCCTGACTTTAACTCCCAACTGACATTTCCTACCTATGTGATTTGGGGCAAGTTATGTAACATCTCTGTAGCTCACTTTTTTCTTTATTTGCGATATGGGATATGACAATAGTACCTACTTATAGGGTATTTATGAGAATTTAACAGTTTAAATTAACAAATAAGTATTTGGGGGCACCTGGGTGGCTTAGATGATTAAGGGTCTGCCTTCAGCTCAGGTCATGATCTCAGGGTCCTGGGATCGAGCCCCGTGTCAGGCTCCCTGCTCAGTGGGGAGCCTGCTTCTCCCTCTCCCTCTGCCTCTCCCCCCTACTCGTGCCCTCTCTCTCAAATGAATAAATAAAATCTTTAAGAAAAAAAAGAGAAATATTTGGAACATTACCTGACTCAGGATAAGTGCTGTATGAACGTTAATATCATTGTTTCTTTGAGTCAGGCTTATCATCCAAAAAAATACGTATTTTTTCTTCTATTCCACAAGTATTTATTTAGCACCTGCTATGTCCCAGGCACTATTCCAACTGCTGGTGATTCATCAGTGGATCAGACATCAGATAAAGATAGAAAGAAACAAATATATAAAATTATGGTTAACCTAGTACCTGTCCCATAGCTGTTAGATAAATGGATATATGTTTCATATTGTTGTGTTATTGTCATATAGCTTATTGGGTTGGAGATTGAAACTGTCATCTTAGATAGGAAAAGAAAGCTAACCCTGTCCAGAATGCTGCGGTAAGGAGAAACTAGGACTGCTTTGTACAGATTAGAAAGGGGAAAAGAGAAAGAAAAGAAACGCAGTTAGACCCTTTGCCTGTGGTCATGAATTGTGTTTAAAATAAACTGAGTGGCGCCTGGCTGGCTCAGCTAGCGGAGCATGTGACTCTTGAGCTCAGGGTTGTGAGTTCGAGCCCCACGTTGGGCATAGAGATTACTTAAAATAAAATCTTTCAAATAAATAAGTGCAATAATTAATAAAAAAATAAAATGAGCTGAACTTTTTTTGCTTTCTTTTTACATTCTATGTATCAGATTTCCATGTTCGAAGGCAGTGAGACATTCTCGGCAGCAGACACATCTCACTATGTAGCAAAGCAGAGAACAGTGTTGGTTCTTATCAGTGGGCTGTCACCGAAGAGGAAGAATCCATAAGACCTCCCTCCTCCAAAAACAATTCACTTCTGAAAGGAGAAACTCCTTCGGAATAATTATCTCATGAGTGTAGGCTTTAGCATTCAGGGAAGAACTTGGCAAAAATAAACTCCAGACTTTATCACCAGTTCTTTATCTTTTTTGTTTGTTTGTTTTTTTAATATATTTTTTTATTATATTATGTTAGTCACCATACAGTACATCCCTGGTTTTTGATGTAAAGTTCATGATTCATTAGTTGCGTATAACGCCCAGTGCACCATGCAATACGTGCCCTCCTTACTACCCATCACCAGCCTATCCCATTCCCCTACCCCCCTCCCCTCTGAAGCCTTCAGTTTGTATCTTTTCTTTTCCAGAAATCTTCTCTACGTCTACCCACAGAGGCTGAACTTTGCTAACAAACTGGCATCCGCCCGGAACATCACAATAAAGATCCAGTTTATGTGCGGAGAGGATGCTAGCAATGCTATGCCGGTAAAGAGGGAGATAAATACATGCCTCGCACCGGGGTGGGCCAGACTGCCCGTGTCAGTCCACACAGACAAAATCCAGGGCCCCTCAGCGTGCAGAGTCTGTCCATTCAGGCCAACCTGTCAGCCCCGGCAGAGGCCTTTATGGCTAGTCCCATATTGGTCCCCCTGTGCTGATGGGGGAAATGCGGTCAGTCTAAGTTGATAGTCTCTTCCCTAACATATTCCGTAGTGATCTGTGAAGTTTGGAAATGCAGACCATTTTAGAGCACTGAAAAATATTATGAAATCTTTCCACACCACCTTAATGGCATAAGAGTTGGAGAGATGGGCACCACTGTGCCAGCCATGTTTGCACTCTGGCCAAGCCCCAGACCACGTCTGGAGACAAATGCCAAGTATTGCCTAGTGATGATAAACACACACACCGTCTCAATACCCTTTGGGGATGGATCTTCAGCCTGAGGCAAAATATAAATCAAATAATAAATATATAATACAGTGCTCTCTAAGGAACCCGAAAGGCCAGAATTTGTATTATTTTACCTATCTGCCACTAAATGAGATGGGCAGTTAGCTATTGCTATTTTCCCTAAGTCCTAGAATTCAGTGCATATACCTTTCTACTGAAGGATTTTTTTTCCAGTGCTTCTATTCTTTAGATATCTACTTTTTTTTTTTTTTAAACCATCCTTCTGTTGCCCACTCACTTCCCCAAAGCAAGGTTTCCTCTTGTGACAGTGATGGGAAAAAAGTCCTCAAGGAAGGCTCCCCTAGTTCTCTCTGCTCTGGCCCCTAGAAAAGCTCCCAAGTCTTCCAGGTACAGCTGTGCAGAAGCTTCTGGGAGGGGACAAGTGAGGGTCAATTCCAGCCTGTTCTCCACTCCCCAAGCCCAGGGACCTTGTCATGAGCACTGTTGCATTAGTAGAAGGCCCTTGTTTTCTTTGCCCAAAGGTGAGTCAAATAGTGTACCATTAGGGCTGAGTCAGTCCAGAGGAGGTGTCTTTGTCTAAATAGCAGAAACACGTCGACAAGCCAGTGAAGGTCCTGGTTACCCAAGCGATCAGGTCCATGTCTTTGGAGGGAAAGGAGCCTGGACCACAGTCGCTGAGGGCAAAACTGTGTGGCTTTACCCTGGAGTACAGACCTCTAGACGGTGAGGGAAAGTGGAGAGGGCACTGGTTTTCCAGTCTCACAAACCTGTGGCTCTTTGTCCCTAATACAACTCCTTGGGACCTCAGTTTACCTTTCACCGCTGGTCCTTCTGCGTCGGAATGCAGTTGGTTGGTTGTAAACCCAACACCCTTAATGTACAAAATACATTGTGAGACTAGAACATCCACGGGGCTGATGATAGTTGATTTGATATACCAAAATAGCACTGCTAATTTGGTCTTTTCTACATTGGTGCACAGGTCATCTTTGGAAAATCCAATGGCCCTGAATTTCTGCAGGAAGTGTACACAGCTATTACATACCATAATAAGTAAGTACCTTTCAGAGTTCCAAATATAGGCCATGGTTGTGTCATTATCTCCCGGCTCTTCTGAATCCGCTTTTGGTGATTCCTCCCAAAAGTTTTTATAACTCGGGGACTAGAGGACAAAGGAAATATATGTCAGTTCCATGATTCTGTGTTGGAGATGCATATTTTTCGCCATTAACTAAGACTGGGAGAAGAGCATGTCTTTAAGAACCAAATATTGTTTTGACTTTTCTGGAGCCTTCTTTTTTTTTTTTTTTTTAAAGATTTTATTTATTCAACAGAGATAGAGACAGCCAGTGAGAGAGGGAACACAAGCAGGGGGAGTGGGAGAGGAAGAAGCAGGCTCATAGTGGAGGAGCCTGATGTGGGGCTCGATCCCATAACGCCGGGATCACGCCCTGAGCCGAAGGCAGACGCTTAACCACTGTGCCACCCAGGCGCCCCTGGAGCCTTCTGATATAGCATGCTACAGAGACATTTTATGGTATTAAATAAAGAAAGAAATTTCCTAACTTGCTTGGAGATATTGCAGGGGCCAGAAGCAAAGTCCAGCTCTCCTTTCCCTGTCTCTTTGTCTTCTAAATATTACTCCACATCTGTCCTGTTATCTACTTTAACATTTACGTTGTCCAAAAGAGAAATGGAACCCTCATTATTCTGTGGATAAATTGAGTCACAGAATAATGTCTCCAACCATTCCCATTTCACAGGTAGGGGAGGGGAGGGTCAGATGGACTCAGGTTTGATCCTGGCTTGATAACCTTGGCCCTCTGAACTATTTCTCTCAGTCCTCTTTTCTGCATTGGGATGAGGTTGAGATGAGTAACTGGGACTTTGTAATTCAGTAAATCAGGTTCCTTTTCCTTCCCACCAGCGTTAATTCACTAATCCAAATTCCTTTGATGAGGGCCAGCTATGCGTCAGTCCCTGTTCTTGGGGCGGAGATAGAAAAGGAGTTCACAGCAAGGCTCGGAGCCTCATCTACTTTTCAAATTAAGTTGAACTTTTCCGTTATATGTGGAGTAGTTTTCTTTTTTTTTTTTTTTTTTTTTTTTTTTTTTTTTTTTTTTTTTTTTTTTTTTTTTTAAAGATTTTATTTATTTATTTGACAGAGGTAGAGACAGCCAGCGATAGAGGGAACACAAGCAGGGGGAGTGGGAGAGGAAGAAGCAGGCTCATAGCAGAGGAGCCTGATGTGGGGCTCGATCCTAGAACGCCGGGATCACGCCCTGAGCCGAAGGCAGACGCTTAACCGCTGTGCCACCCAGGCGCCCCTGTGGAGTAGTTTTCTTGTTGTTGTCGTTGTTGTTTTTCCTGACAAAGCTTTTAGTTTGTGAGCATTCTTATGTAAGCAAAGCGTATCTGGAGATACAAAGTTTGGTCTCAAAGAGCTTCAGCGTGGGAGCAGAATGATATAAAATGAAAAGCAGAACACCAGGCAGGCAAATTCTGTGGAGCAAAGGGCCTGTGGCGTTACAGCTGATAGTCAGAGACATCATCGTTCTTCTAAAAGTTACTCATGTGTACTGTCCTTTTGACCAGGTCTCCTGACTTCTATGAAGAAGTGAAAATCAAGCTCCCCGCGAAGCTCACAGTAAATCACCACCTCCTGTTCACTTTCTATCATATCAGCTGTCAGCAGAAGCAGGGAGCCTCTGTGGAAAGTCTTCTGGGCTATTCGGTGAGTCGTTGCCAACTTGCCGATTCACACAGCAGCGATTGGCCTCCAAGGTCTCTGCAGAGATAAACAACTCAGTTCTGTTCGTGTGCTTTTTCCCTGTCAGAAGTAGCACAATGTGCCAAACCAGATTCTAGCAAAGAGCAGAAATGACTTGACTTAGCAGATGAGAAATTTCTGGAATGGCAGGCTTGTAGGTGATAGATGTTGGAAGAATACTCATTTGTAAAAAAGCATCGCAATGTCCGTTATTTCCAGATTTCATATATATGCTCCACATATAAGCCCTTTTTTACCCAAGGGGAAGAAAGTTATTTCTTTAAAAAATATAAAAGGTAAAATAAACATTGATGTTGTCCAGACCCTCACAAACATTGGCTGTAAAGAAAAAATGCTACTTACTTTGGCTCTGAAAGCAGTAAATCATTGATATTACTATCTCAGGAGCTCTCAGGGAATTTAAAATGCAAAGAACTTGACAGAAATTACTGCTCAAAAGAGGCCTGGTCAATATCTAATCATCATTTAGTTGCATTTGATTATTGTGAGCTAGATAAATGGCCAGAATTATATGCTGTAATAAATACCACTTTCTTCTTTACATCATCTGTTTCAGTGGCTGCCAATTCTCCTAAATGAACGTCTTCAAACTGGATCCTACTGTCTCCCAGTTGCCTTGGAAAAGCTGCCGCCCAATTACTCCATGCATTCTGCAGAGGTAACCAGCCAGCTAGCCGCTAGCCGTTTCCTGTCCAGCTGTGGTCTCGGACCACCTTCCCAGATCCACTTCTCATTCCGTTCACCATGACTGAGGGTCCACAGCATGTTTTGGGGAACCATCATCTGTCAGAACATTGCATCTTCTTTTTGTTTTGTTTTTTTTAAGGGTTTATTTATTTTAGAGTGAGAGAAAGAGCGTGGGGCGGGGGGAGCAGAGGCAGAGGGAGAGAGAAACTGAAGCAGACTTCGTGCTCAGCAGGGAGCCCAACACAGGGCTTGATCTCACAACCCCGAGATCATGACCTGAGCCGAAGCCAAGAGTCCAGTGCTCAACCGACTGCACCACCCAGCCGTCCCATCACGTTGCATCTTCTGAGAGCACATTGCTCTGGGAGAAGGGGAGAAATAACTGCTTATGAAACCCCATTCGTTTAGACATCACCAACTCTGAAGCCTTGGTAAATTCAGCTCGCACCCAAGGGAGCATTACCTCGTCTTATCCACAAGAAGGGGATTCACAGGGTAATGCATTGTAAACCGGAGGCAAATGGAGCCCATTTGTGTTAACAACTGCTCCTTTTAAAAGGTTCCCATGCTGACTTCCACCGGTTTCTCCTCTGAGTCAGTCGTGGCTCTCTGCAGTTGGATACCTTTATTCCTCTAAAGATGCCAACGTCAGGAGTCTTTCCTTCCCCCGTTTCCTGCACTGCCTCTTGCGCACTCGCTGTGCTGCAGTCCACCCATTTAAGGGGGCCTCGAGGGCTCTCCGCTGCTCACCACAGCAGCACCAGCTCTCAACCAGCTCTCCTGCTTCTCGCTCGGCTTGCTGCAGATTTGCATCAACAAGTATGATTTTCAAGCAAATCCCAGACATCGTATCGTTTCATTTATAAATATCTTTAAGTGAACTTAAAAGATAAGGGCTCTTCTTTTTAACCATCACAATAGCATTGGCATACCTTATAAATTAGTAATTCCCTTATCTTCAAATATCCAGTCAGTGATCTAATTTCCGTTTATCTCATCAATGTCATTTTTTAAAAAAGATTTCATTTATTCATTTGAGAGAGAGAGAAAGAGAGAGCGAGAGCACAGAGGGAGAAGCAGGTTCCCCCCTGAGCAGGGAGCCCAATGTGGGGCTCGATCCCAGGACCCTGAGATCACGACCTGAGCTGGAGGCT
This sequence comes from Ailuropoda melanoleuca, assembly GCF_002007445.2. Classification (NCBI taxonomy): domain Eukaryota; kingdom Metazoa; phylum Chordata; class Mammalia; order Carnivora; family Ursidae; genus Ailuropoda; species Ailuropoda melanoleuca. Next base: position 23,516,306 of record NC_048234.1, on the reverse strand, counting down.
AATGCTCAACCGACTGAGCCACCCAGGTGACCCCAATGTCATTTTTTTTTTTACAGTTGTTTGTTTGAATCAGGATCCAAATAAGATTCACACGTTGCTCTCGGTTCACGTGTCTTCTAAGAGTCTTTATCTATAGGTCCCTCCCCGCTTTATCTCTTGTTTTTCTTGCAATTTTCAAGTTGAAGGATTTCCCAGGAATTTGGATTTTGTTCCAACTTTTAGAGTCAACTTTCTTCTCCACTCTGACTACTCATCTGTCATCCCCAAGCTATTCGGTTATTCTCATATTTGCTTTTTTTCCCTGGAGAGAGAAGCTTCGCTTGCTCTGGGTCGTAGGCACGTGCCTGGCTTCCCACCAAAACCACTCTCTTCAGAACCACCTGACAGCAACCTGAGTCTGTTCACAGATGTTCCCTGATGACTCTTTTTTGGACACGTGGCCCCTTGCCGAAGCCCTGAAAACTACCTTTTCATTATCAAGCTGCACGTTCTAATTTCCTAGAATGCCCAATTATTTTCTTAATGCTGTAAGACAAACCTGGGTTTTTGGAGACAGAATCTTCTGGACCCAAAATCCGAATGCTAGCACTCCCTAGCTAAGAGAACATGGGGGAGCTGTTACCCTCTGAGTCTCAGTGATGAAATGGAGCCCACACCTGCCTATAAGGTTGCTGTGGACATTAAATGAGATAATGTATAGCAGGCAACAAACTCAGTGCTTAAAGTAATTTCCTTATATTAGTTCCTTTTTCCTGCTTGCCCTGTGCTACCTTTATAGACATAACCTGAGCTTCACCCGCACTGTCCACTAGCCACTTGTGGTTACTGAAAGTAGCTAGTTCAAACTGATAGGTGCTGTAAGCATAAAATACAACCCTGCTATCAAGGATTTAGTGGGGGAAAAATAATGTAAAATATCTCATGTATAGTTTTTTATATGGAGTATATATTGTATCAATAATCTTTAGGCTACATTGGGCTAAATGAAACATAGTATTAAAAGTATTACTGCATGTTCCTTTTTAACTTTTGAAATGTGACTACCTGTAGATCTCACGGGACATACATGGGTCACATAATATTTCCAGCGGACACCTCTACTCTAGATTGATTATAGGTAGTAAACTCTGGTGACCCTAGGAGTCAGGTGAGCAACGTAATGAATGCTGAGTCCTGGTGGAATGCGTTCACACTGGAGATTGTCTGCCTGTCGAGGGTCACAGCCGCTCCTCCGCCCCACAGACGGGTACCACACTGGGATGCAGGCCCATGTCTTTGTATCTTCCAGGTCTTAGAGGAAGTTAGAAAAGCAAGCTTTTGGGGCATCTGGGTGGCTCAGTGGGTTGAGAGTCCAACTTGATTTCAGCTTAGGTCATGATCTCCGGGTCATGGATGGAGCCCTACATTGGAGGGCTCTCTCTTTCCCTCTGCTCCTCTCCCTACTTGCTTCCTCTCTTAAATAAATTTTGAAAATCTTTAAAAAAAAAAAAAAAAAGGAAAGCAAGCTTTCATGTGAAATGTCTTGACATTCAAATGTTGGCAACTAATTCAAAAAGTTTCCAACCCCGGGGCACACAGAACTTGTCTGTAGGCTGGATCCAACTTTGGGTCCCAGTTTGTGACTCTGACTTGGATAGTTACAAAAGTCTACACCCCATGCATCCTACTCCTGCAAGTACAGCAGGCTTCCTTCCACTGGAATGCAAGAGATGTCCACACTCCCGTGGCTGGGTCAGGCTAGGCCGTTCTCTCTCAGTGCTGTATGATGATGTCTCTAGAGGATGACTCTTCTGGTGGGAATTTAAGGCAGGAAATGGTCCCCAAGGACTGCAGAGCTGCCAATATATAAATGGTATAAAAGAGTCATTTTGAGTATTTAATGCAGGAGCCTAGCTGGCCGGCTCTTTGAAAACATTTTGTTGAAAGGGAAAGTGACCGCAGGCCCTCCAAGCATTAGAATTTCATGTCTCATAACATATTCTACACCTTGTCTTGACATTCCTGATTAACGGGGAAATCACTGCAGTATTACTTTATTCCGATCCCTAGAATCCAGGATTATCAATCCTGGATGGGAGCTTAAGGTAGATCACTCGCTTCAGACCCCTCCCTTCAGTATAAGAAAATGAGAATTAATTCGACTTGTCAAAGTAACAATAACAAGTTCTGTGAAGAACTTAACCTGAGCTCGGGACTCCTAACTCCTAGGCTAGTTCTATCAGGCTTCCAGGGAGGGACATGTCTGTATAACCCTGACATTTACACTCAAGCTACCTGGCTCTGCTTCTCAGTAACCAGAATGGGCGATTGAGTTGCTAATTATTTCTTCTTTTTTCTTTAACACAGAAAGTCCCTTTACAGAATCCTCCCATTAAGTGGGCTGAAGGACACAAGGGAGTGTTCAACATTGAAGTGCAAGCGGTTTCTTCTGTTCACACCCAGGTAAGGAACATCAGCATCCTCTTCAAATCAGAGCCAGAGGGCTCAGAAGGAAGAAGGGGTACAACAGAGAAACCTCTACAGATGGTCCAGTGAAAGATCAGTGACATTTTTCGTGCATGGATACAACAAAAAATCACCTTCAGTTCATTGTGGAGGCTTACAGGCCTGTTCAGGTTTTACCGGTTGTTTCAAGGGAGAGACCTACAAACGTCAAGCGCCTAGATGAAGGAACCCAGTATCCGTGCTGTGGGCTGAGAAACCATGTGAGGGGCGCCACGTGCAGGCCTTTCCTGCTGCTGTCTCACTTCCCTCTCTCTTTCCGCCGTTTCTCCAGGCTTTTTTTGTGTTGTGTTTTGTTTTGTTTCCAGTTGTCCGTTCCTTCCTTTTCTTGCCACCATCTGCACTTTGCATCTGCTCCGACCCCTTTTCGGCTGTGTGTTTATCCGGGTACGCTCGCCTCTGCCCACAAACCCCATCAGAGGCCAAATTCTGTGTTCTTCAGTTACTAGTCATCAAGAGATTCTGTTTTGTGCCCGCCACTCTTCAGAGGCATTCGTAACCTTGATCTGAAACCGCCGGGTCCTAGAACTTCAGGTCTGGAACGCCAGACACGAGGCTCCGCGCGTGAAGAGCTCTCTCTGGGCTCACGCATCCGCTGGTGAGTGTGGATGGGGGAAGCCGCATGAGGCCTGCCGCCTGTCTCCCCAGGACAACCACCTGGAGAAGTTCTTCACCCTCTGCCACTCCCTGGAGAGCCAGGTGACATTCCCCATCCGCGTGCTGGACCAGAAGATCAGTGAGACATCCCTGGAGCACGAGCTGAAACTCAGCCTCATCTGCCTGAACTCCTCCCGCCTGGAGCCCCTGGTGCTCTTCCTGCACCTGGTGCTGGACAAGCTCTTCCAGCTGTCCGTGCAGCCCATGGTCATTGCCGGCCAGACAGGTGGGAGGCCCACGGGGCAGGGGGGAGGAAGGAGGGGCAGGCAGTGCCTTGTATGACACGTGAATCTCCAGAAATCCCAAGCGCAGGGACAATGGGCTCTTCCTTTCTATTGATGATGTGAGTCCAAGGGAAGCCAAGACCAGTGATTTTTTTTTTTTTGAGACTTCTTGGATGTTAAAAAAATATTAATATAGATGCTTGAAATTATAGTTTTTAAAAATAGATGTATTGAACGATTAGAGTTGATCGTTCAAATTCCACTCCATTCCAATCCAAATTCCTGATGGATTTATTTGACCTCTGGGATATTTTTGTTTTCTTAACCAACAAGGAAATAGAATGTTTTAAGGAAGTAAGACAACTGGCGTTAAATGGAAGCAAAGGAACGTTCTAAATTGAAATTCAGTGGGATCACTTTTTCTATTGAGATATAATATACACACCTTAAAATTCACTAAAGCATATGATTCATTGGTTTTTTAGCACATTCACAAGGTCATGCAACTATCACTGGTATCCAATTCCAGAAGATTTTCATTAGCCTGAAATGAAACCCATGCCCCTTGGCAGCCACTCCCCATTCACCCTTCCCCTCAGCCCCTGGCAACCAGTCAGGGACTTTCTGTCTGATGCTATATTTTAAATGTTTACTTGGAACAAATTACCACCAAGTACAATGTGTAAGACTTCTCTTGGAAACAGTGTCTCATAAGACCTGGGTCCGGATGTTCTCCCGACTCCTGCAGGAGAAGATGAGGCGGTGGGGCGCCTTTGTATGATGCTGTTTTCGGCTGGGCTGATGTCATTTTGTGCCGCTCAGTCCAGCAGATGTGTTTTGGGTACCACTCATGCTCCCAGTACTCTGCTAAGTGTTGTGGGCTTTGCAGTAATAGTTGAGAGAGCATATGGGACCTCAGAGAACTTAAAACATAGCAAAGAGCAGCAGCGCAGGACTGTCCTCAAAGGGACACAGCTAAATATTGGGGGAGGGGGTGGTAAAAACCTCAATCTAGGAGGACGAAGGAGGCCCCAGAGAAGACATGGTATTTAGGATGGATTTGAAGGAGGGGTGGAGGCAAAGAAGCCCAAATGGGGATAGTCAGATGCACAGGGCAAATGCAGAGACCCAGAGTGTCTGGCTCAGAACAGAAGGGGTTCCAAAAACAGGATCAAAGGACACTTTGCTGGGAGTGTCAGAAAAGAAGTGAACGAGTTGGTGGGGAGGGAGTGATGAACTCAGAGTCCGGCACACGCTGGGCAGCTTTCAGAGCCAGGGAAGAACGGGACCCCCGAGTCCCCCGTTCACACCATGTCCTGGGATGCATCTTTCGTGGCTCCACAGATAGGTATCCTGTGTTGCAGGTCAGCGTCTCATGCGTACAGCCGTTGCCTCTCCAGCTAGGTTCCTGCAGAGTGGCAAGCTCCACCCTCCCCAGATTCCTTCCCACACCCCCTCATATTTGCACCCTGCTTCGTATGTTCCAGCTATTGAACACAGACCCGTGCAGTAGACAAAGTGTTCATTCCTATGTTTTGAGCTGCTGCTCTGGAGCAAGTTGCCACCTGTCATGGGGAGACAGACACCGACTATTTGGAGGCACTTAGCGTATCAGCATTTATTCAGAACCTATCTGTCAGGCACTGTGGTCGTCACAGGGGGAGACAAGACGGTGGGAGAAATGTGCTTCACCCCGAAAGGCTGGAAGCCTGCTAGCCTGCTCAGAGAGACAGAGGTTCCCACCAGGAACAGCCAAAGAACTTTGTGCCTTGGTGTCCCTGAAGCCCTGTACTGAGTGGTGTCAGAGGGGCTTCGTGGAGGAGGTGGGATGCTGCCCAGTGGTGAAGGGTTGGTGGGATTTTGCTGGTGGGAGCACAGAGGGCTTTCCAGCTGAGGACAACAGCATGAGAAGCATTGCAGAGCTAAGACAGAGCAGACACGTGATAGGGACAGGACAACAATTGCCTCATTTTAAAGGAAGTTGAACTTGAGCAGAAAAGGGTATAAGATTGGGTAACGAGGGTGGTGCCAAACCGTGGAGGGCTGGGAGCTCCTGAACAAGGCCGTGCGTGGTAAATCAATAGTTTGTGTGGACCCACTGCGGAGAATGACACAATACATCTACATTTTTAGATTAATCTGTACACCGAGAATCCGTGGTGCAACAGCCCATCTCAAATGGGAATGTGCGTCGGAATCACTGGGGCATCTTGGGCAGTGTGGATTCTGACTTCAGTAGGTCTGGGGCGGGGCCTGAGAGTCTGCATTTCTAACACGCTCCCAGGTGTGCTCACGCCAGGGCAGGTCCCACTGAGCACCGGGTCACAGCACGGTTGAGAGGGAGGAGGGTGCCTGGACGGTCTCATGACTTTGTGGTGAAGACCCAACCCACAGTGCCGGCCAGAGGGGGCAGATGCAGGAGGAGAGGTGAAGTGGTTTGCACTAAGCAGAGCTGGGACGGAGGAGTTGTCACTACGGCCACTCACCCTGCCCTGGGCATCGCTGCGCCCAGCCTGGTTCAGCGGGTCAGCTGTGAGGACTCCTTGACGCTGCCCCAGAGAACATTCTAGCTCAGGTTCATTCAGGACCAGTTGTGAGGCCACCCTTTTTTCTCTTGGTTCCTCAGCCAACTTCTCCCAGTTTGCATTTGAGTCTGTGGTGGCCATAGCCAACAGTCTGCACAACAGCAAGGACCTGGCCAAGGACCAGCATGGGAGGAACTGCCTGCTGGCCTCCTATGTGCATTACGTCTTCCGCCTGCCGGAGCCCCCGAGGGACCCACCCAAGTCAGGTAGTGTCACAGGTGCCCCTGCCCCCACCCTGCTGCCCCGTAATTCAAAATATTATAAAAAGCCCCAAGTTAAATTTTATATTTAAATTTTATTTTTTTCAGTTAAAATTGATTTTATTAATTGTTAATATGCTTTTGTGTCAGTGATACAAAACTTACGTGAATGCTGAAATTAAAAATTTATATCTAGGGTTTTTTTCCGACTTCCTTCCTGCCTCCCTCCCTCTTTTTTTTTTTTTTTTGTTTAAAGATTTATTTATTTATTTTAGAGAGCTCACAAGCAGGGGGAGGGGCAGAGGGAGAGGGAAAGAATCTCAAGCAGACTCCCCACTGAGCACAGAGCCCAACACCCACAGCTTCATCCCATGACCCTGTGATCATGATCTAAGCCGAAATCAAGAGTTGGATGCTTGACTGACTGAGCCATCCAGATACCCCTCCCTCCCTCTTTTTATACCCGAAGCACTTATTTTTTCTGCCTGTATGATAACCCCTCACTGGTCTTTACCCAGTGGGTAATTTCTGATTCAGGTGAGGATCTTTATTTCAAAGATGGAGAAGTGACAACAGGTGTCTAGGATGCTAGGATGATAATGGCAAGGAAAACAATAAATATCCAATAGTAGTGGTGAGCACTGGTTCCTAAAGTTTTCATTATGAAAAGATAAATCCCTGTCCTCATTTCCCCCAAACTAAACTTTTGAAATAATAGCAATGCATTTCTCCACTCTTCCCAATTATGTACAGAGGTATAATCAACCAGCACTCCTAGTCAGCAGGATACAAAAAGTAGCATCAACAAGTTTACAAAATTCCAGGTTGTAACGAAGAATCTTGCCATTTTTATTGCCATCATTACAAGTAAACCTGTAGTTTTTAAAAAGATTTTATTTATTTGAGAGAGAGCTGTAGTGGGGGGGGTATAGAGGCAGAGGGAGAAGCAGGCTCTCCACTGAGCAGGGAGCTCAACGTGGGGCTCAATCCCAAGACCCTGCGATCACGACCTGAGCCAAAAGCAGACACTTAACCGACTGAGCCACCCAGGCACCCCAGTAAACCTGTAATTTCAAATTGAGTTTTTAAAGTTACTGGTAATATCTCATAGACTTGCATAATCACTTTGGAAGACATATACATACTTGGAAGTGAAAAACGATATGCAATATATACTTATTCTCATGAAGTGCAGATGCTTCCTTGGATTCTCCTATCTCAGAAAATCTTGCATGGCTTATAAAGTTGTCTTATTTTAAATATTAATGAATTTAATAGTCCCCATTTCTAGCTTGTCTTGAGGAAGCAGAGGCTCTGGGGGCTATTTCCCCATGGCAATAATAGGCTGAAGCCCAGTAGCAGCCCCTGCCTTTGGATGAGGCAGGTATTTCCAGTTTGCCACAGTCCTCACCACTCCCTGCTGCCTCACGCCCTATCTGCTTACCCGCAAAGCAACGCCCCTCTGACCTCCCCTAGGCATTTGATAATAAGACCCTAATTCCAAGATCTAATCAAGTGGGTTTGTATTCCACTCTCCATCCTGTCCCTCTTTAGTTCCCTTCCAAGCACAGTAAGTGACTCTGGTCCCCTTTCTGTTGACACGTCTGTCCCTGGTGGGGTGCAGGTGGTGCCGCCACCCTCCCTGACCCACGCTACCACACGTATGGACGCACGTCTGCTGCTGCTGTGAGTTCGAAGCTGCTGCAGGCCCGGGTGATGAGCAGCAGTAATCCAGACCTCGCGGGGACACACTGTGCGGCCGACGAGGAAGTGAAGAACATCATGTCTTCAAAGGTAGGGAAGACGGCAAAGCCTGGAAAGTAACGCGAGGTTTTTTGGTTTTAACGGAAACTTGGGGAAACAACACAAAATCGACCACTATCAGTGCCACCGCTCTGCTGGTCACATGTTCTCATGCTTCAGCTTTTGCAATGATCGAGACCATTCTGAAAAGAGGCAAAGTCAAGGTTGGCATTTGAAGTCTGGTCGGTTAGTTAGTGGACGCTGGTGGGAAGTTTTTAGAGCATAGCTGAGCCACAAGGAGTCTCTTTTCAAGGGAAACAGTGTAGCTTTAACTTTTGGGGTTTTTTTTGATGCCTAGAACAGTTGTTTTTTATTTCGTTTTATTTATTTTTTTAATATCTGCCCTTTACATCCATGAATATCCATAGATTAATTATCCCATATCATAATTCCCAAGAGCAAAGCCAGGTTTTATAAACAAAAACAGATCCCGAGACAGTTGATGACTCGGGCTATACTGTTTTCCTTTCATGAATTCTTTGCTGCTTCTTGATAAATCTTGAAGTTTTATAACAGTTGCAGATTTATAGAGTTATTGTGAATAGAGTACAGAAAGTTTCTGTATATATCATACCTAGTCTGTTATTAACATTTTACATTAGAACGGTACATTTGTCACAATTCGTGAACTAAGGTTGGTCTGTGATCATTATTAACTAAAATTTGTATTTTATTCAGATTTCCTCAGTTTTTCCCTAATTTCCTTTTTCTGTTCCAGGATCCCAGAGGATACCGCTTTATATTTTGTAGTCCTGTCTCCTTAGTTTCCTCTTGGTTGTGACAATTTCGTAGACTTCCCTCGTTTTTGATGACCTTGACACTTTTGAGGGGTCCTGGTCGGATGTTTTGTAGAATGTGTCTCATTTGAAAATTTTTTTCAAACTTTGATACAACAAAATACTATAAAGGTCACCCTTCTAAGAGTATAATTCAGTGTTTTTTGTTTGTTTTTCCACAAATCTACCATGAATTCTCCATTTGAATTTTCTTTCCAGTTACCTATGGCCTCTGTGGCTAAGCTTCTAGAAGAATATCATTTCCCCTGATTACGATAAATCAAACTCTCTAGGTTTCAACATAATTTCTCTTACACAATCCACCCACTTGAGACAGTATGTTGCGAGAAAAGGAATTTGGAGTCTGGGGATGGGTCTGGACTCTACCACCACCCAGCTGTGTGATCATGGGCGAGTCTGCTCCTGCCCTAGGCCTCGTGTTTCTCATCTCTGTAGAGTTTCTGAACCCTGGATGAACTTAAGAATCATCTATGGACCCATTACTAGAGATTCTGATAGTCTGGAGTGTGCACCACATGAAATTGTTCCCATGCCACACTTCTCGACTTACAGAATCAATCTGGGGCTGGCCTGGAGCTGCCTCCTACCAGTTTCTGAGAGCCGATTGTTCCAATTTTCTGGAATTTTCTGACCTGGCTGTTAGATACTATTAAAAAATGACATTATATAAAGGAACAAATAAGTTACATTAAATAAGAAATAATCTAAATGCAACATGGTATCTTGGATTGTAACTTGAAGCTGAAACTGGACATCTGTGAAAAACCTGGTGAAATCCATATCTGTGGTTCAGTTGTTAGTAAGGAGCCAATGTTAATTTCTTAGTTTTGACAAATGTACCAGAGTGACGTAAGATATTAACATCAAAAGGAACTGAGTGGAGAAGGGTGTGCAAGAACTCTGGACCACCTTTGCAACTTGTCCATAAATCCAAAATTATTCCACTTTAAAAAGGTAGTATTCAAACACCATCCATCCTCACTATTTGACTACATTTTATTTTTCCGTGTTCTTGAGGTGATTTGTGTCTCTCGTATCTGTATGGTGAAAATACTCCATAATGATTTACTGGTGCACATCTCTTCCTAACACTGTGTTTGGTGACGTCATGTGAATTTGCAATCTGCCATGACGCAAGCATTTTTGGTCCAGAAATAGGAAAATGCTGCAGATCAGCTCTGGCCCCTAAGAGCTGGTTGTTAAACATTGGCCAGCACACCACGGTCCGACCTCATGTGTAAGGTCCCTTCGAGCATTAGCATTTTCTGATTGCCCACGGGACAAGTGGCCTGCCTTTATCATTGACAGCTTTAATCGTTATTGTTTCCTTTAATAAAAGTGAAGTTATTAAATTTCTATGTGGATTGGATTAAGATTTTCTAATCGCTGTGTAGCAAGGGGAGAACATTTGTGGTTCTTGACCATTTTTTGAATTTAGTGTTTAGGAGACTGTGACAGTACCGTCTTAGCCCACAGTGAGGCGCTCTTCCCACACATTTTTTAATGCTCCTCCCCCGCCCCCCCCAAAGTCAGAACATGGAAGGGCCTTCAGCGCCCGCCGTTCCTAGCTAGGTTTTAACTATACATTGTTCTACACACTAAACTGCTAACAGTGATTGTCTCAGGAGCAGGTAGAATGAGGTGTGACTTTACATTCTTTGCTTTGTTTTGTGTTTATGCGTGGCAATTGTTTTACCTTTGTAACCAGAAAAAAGTAAGAAATATATGAAAAATGAATGCTGAGGTTGTGAGTCCCAGACTAATGGCTCATCTTTTAAGTGAACGACTGTTGGTGGACCGATGAGTCGTGGTTTGTGTATTTCAGAATGCTGATCGCAATTGCAATCGGATGTCCTACTATTGCTCGGGCAATAATGACGTTCCTGGTTCGACCGCAACCCCAAGGCCAGCCAGCAAAAAGGTACTGAGTGGGGCAGTGTGAGGATAATTTGCTTGTGTCCTCTCACTGTGATTGATAACAGACACCATCAAAGCACTCTTCTGCCCGGTTCCCCTCCTCCTGACACACACACACACACACACACACCCCTACCTTTGTAGCTCTGTCCCTTGTCATCCGTTTTTTGACCAATTAATTCCTATTCACGAAGGGTTCTCCAACTTACCATGCATCTGAAGTCCCTGGAGGGCTTGTTAAAACTGATGGCTGGACCCTACCCCCAGAGTTTCTGATTCAATAGCTCTGAAGTGGGGCCCGAGGAGTTGCATTTCTAACAAGTTCCCAGGGGATGCTTACCCAGGGAGGACAGTTTGAAAACGCCTGCCTTCGTTTCTTTTTCAGTAGAAGGTGAGCTGGGGACAGTTCGTCCTCAGCACCAGTGAATGGCAATAATTAGGTATCATTTATTTCAGTACTCTATCAAGTGACATGAAAGGCTTTCCTCAAAATTTATTCTAATCAGCTTTACTTATGAGTTGAGAGATTTTACAAGCTGCTCACCAGATCATCTGATAATAACAAAACTCTCCAGTCGTAGTCGCGGCCTGTGTGGTCTGAGGGGTGGGGGTGTCTCGCTTAAGTTTTTTCTCTGCCAGACACCCAAGGATTGCTCCATTACAGCAATGACTGAAGTTAAGGTCTTAGTGTCTTTCAAGACCCTTATTAAAATGTAAATATGCTGATTGGAAGGATAACACAGGAAGCCATTTGCAACAGCTGACACCACAGGGAATGTTTATTAAACATGCCAGGAGGGAATGAGCCTCATCTCAGCTCGCTTTGCACCAAGTGAGGGAAAGATCAAGCGTGGGGGGCCCTGCCAGGGCCTGAGGGTGCAAACTTCTCAGTAATCCAGGCACCGTATGTCTGGGGAGAGGTACAGGGAATTAATTTCAAAAGAAGTGAAAGAAGATAAGGCAAGGTGCTGAAAATAATTTTTCACTTACCCTAAAACTCAGCTGTGGGCTTTGCAGGGACTGGTTACATGTTCCATTTGACCTTCTTTTTAAAGCCATGGTTTGCCTACAGCCTCACTTCCTTAAGGCAAGCAATCATGTGTGGCTTTGCCGTTGCCTTGTTTTGACTTTGTTCCTGGCTATCTCAATGACTAGAAGAGAATCATTTCATTTAAGAGGGAAGTTGAGACAGTGTGTTTCTTCCATAGCTCAGCAAAAAGGATTTAGCTGCTTGGCTCTCTTCACTAACCTCCGGAGCAAGGTGTTCTTGTAATAATGTTGCCTGGTAAGCAGCATAAATTACTTTAAGAAGCAGCTTATCCTCCTCTAATCTCTAAGACTCTGGCAGGCAAACTGACCTATTTTCCAGAGGTTACCTTTGAAGCTAGTGGAGCGAGTCTTTCCTACACGGGCAAGACCCAGGCGTAGCTGACTTCATCATCTGCACACTTAGACCACCCGTTAGAGCAACATCCTGCCTCATGCTGCTCCCAGGTGGGTGAGCTTCATGAATGAACAGCAGACGAATGTGTTTCCGCGTACTGAGATTATAAAGGTTTGACTCACCTGGCAGAAGTGGGGCGAACCTCCTGACATGCTGAAACACTTAAGCATTTTGCCCTCATCACCACTAACCAGCTGAGGCTATAAATAGTTAGAATATCCAGAGATCTGCACATAGATTTTCCATTTGTGTCCTTTCAGTGTAGTTTAGTAACTCTCGAATTGTAATGTACATAAGACGGTAAGTTGAGTTGCACGCACGCTGGACAGGGCGGGTGCCGTAAAGGTGTGTCAAGGACATTCTTTGCTATGATCAATTTTTGTTTTAGGGGTTGAGTTTGAAACTTAACTGCCATATATGCTAGTATCTTAGGGGGTGGTATTAGGATGTTCAAATAGTTTTAGCTCTCTTACCCACAGAGCAATAAACAAATTAGTTCATCTGTATTTATTCTAGGTTTTATGGTCATCAGATTAATGAAATCCACAGAAAATATCCAGACATCATTTTTGCCATTAGTTAAGGTGGCCACCCATTCCCATTTGCCCAGGACCAAGGGTTCCCTGGGATGCAGGACTTTTCTGTTTTCAGACCGAGACAGTCCCAGGCAAACTGAGATGAATTGGTTGCCCTACCTTTTTAGTCTTGAGGTTCTTCCCCAGCAAAACTGTGGTCAAAAATATTAAGTAGCCCGATTAACCAGGGAATGGGAAATGTACAAAAGATGCAAATGTCATCTGCTACATTTGCTCTGGAGCAGTTGACTAACTTGAAGAGAGGTGTAGCATAAAGCAGAGCTGAGAACCTTCAAGCATCTGACCCTGGGACACAGGGAGTTGAGAAGCTGTGAGTTCAGGCTGCTACCCCTGTCTAAAGCAGAGGATCTGCTCGTAAGTCCAACCCATCACCTTTCCCACAATGCCATAGTGGGATTATAAAAACAAGAGTCGTCCTGTCTGGAGGGCAGTTTAGATAACCACCGAGACGCTGATTCTCTGAGATCCCTGGACCAGCAGCGCCAGCAGCACCTGGGAGCTTGTTAGAAATGTGAATTCTCAGGCCCCGCCTCAGATCTACCAAATCCAAATCCGAAACGGGGGGCGGACCCAGCAGTCTGTGTGTCTTCACAGTCCCCCTAGGGGATTCTGATGCACGATCCATTTTGACCACTATTGCTACCAACCAGCAGATTTTACGGATGAGAACATTGAGGGCAGAGAGAGAAATGGTTTGCCCACGGTCACACAGAGGGTTTGCAGCAGGGTGTGAGAGGAACATAACGGTCCCAGTTCTGACTGCAACCCCAGAATGCAGAGTCTCTCCCAGGCTGAGGCCATTCCTTCAGCCCTAGCTCTCTTCCCTGATACCACCACTGACCTTCTCCTACCCACCTGGAATGTCCTCCATCTCAAGTAAGCTCGGCATTGACTTTGCCATCTACCTGTGGTCTGGGATACCTGGGACGCCTGTGTCAGGAACTAACAGTTGGTGCAAAAGAGAAGGGGTGTGTGTGTAGGAAGTACCTGCCATCTCAGACTGGTTTTTGTCCTTGTCATCCAGCATTTCCACGAGGAGCTTGCCCTGCAGATGGTGGTCAGCACTGGGATGGTGAGAGAAACCGTCTTCAAGTATGCCTGGTTCTTCTTTGAGCTTCTGGTAAGACTCTTGCCTGTTTGTGTCTGTGCTCAGCAGGGCATGAGGCATGTTGCAGAAAGGCAGTGAAGTTGTCCCCCACTTAGGAATTGACGTTTTATCCCCCCGAGTTGCTCCCGCTGGAAACCTGGGATCATTCCTTAAAATCTAACTTTGCCTCACTCCTCTGCCCAACATCCGCTCATTCTTGTTGAGGCTTCCTTGAAAACATACCTCCGGCCTGTTGCTTCTCTTCATCGTCCCTGCTCCCCACCGGGCTGATCTACCATTCTCTCTTGGGCGCTTCTTGCGATCACTTTTCTCTTTCACCCACCTGCAATTCTTTTTCTTTTGGTCCGTCCATTCTGCACAGGGCTGCCAATTCTTAGATCATGTCAGTCTCCTCTGGAAAACTCTTCTGTGATTTCCGGTGTACTGGAAGTAAAGCACACATTTTATCATGGCCTACAAAGCCCTTGTATGATTATGTTTCCCTCTGCCTCTCACCTGAGCTCATACCACCTTGCCCCCTCTTTCAGCCCCGTTGGTCCCACTTCGGTTCTTTGAAGGTGCAGTGGCCTTTTCAGCCTCAAAACCTTTCTGAGATTCTCTCTCCCTTCCCTACCTTCAATCCCCTCCACATGCACGCACATTTTGGGTTCTTCTCTTTGGGTTTTAGGTTAAATGTTACCACCCCTGAGAAGTCTTTCTGACCACCTTACAGTGCAGTATGTCTTCCTCTCTATTATTCTCCTCTTAAACACCCTGTTTACTTCGATTCCAGCAATTCTCACAATTTATCATTGTTTTACCGTATTGCTTATTTAATGTCTAGGATTTGGGTCTATCTTCTTCATGATCATATCTGTAGTCCCAGCACACTGCTTGATATCAGACAAGTACCAACTGATATCTATTGGAGGAAAAAGTGAAACTTGTAAATCTGTTTGCCCTACGACTTCTGACGGATCTCTCCCAGAAGAGCAAAAGGCATAGCCAAATTCCTTCATTTTTGAATGAAGATAGTAATACTAATACCCACTCTGTAATTGATTACTGAAGTGAAAAGACTTTACCATAAAACAACTAAGAGTATCCATTTTATCAATGATGATAAATGGAGATAAATTTTGATATGATGTTAAATGAAAAAGGTATACAAGGGTAGACATTAACTATAGTTAACCCATGAATAATGTGGGGGTGAGGAGCGCCAACCCACCCTGCCCCCCCAGCATGGATGAAAATTCTCATACAACTTTTGACTCCCCAAAAATAACTAATAGCCTTCTGTTGACCAGAAGCCTTGCTGATAACATACAGTCAATTAACACATATTTTGTATGTTATGTGTATTATATACTACATTCCTGTGATAAAGAAAGCTAAAAGAAAAGAAAATGTTAAGAAATTGTGGAGAAGAGAAAATACATTTACAAGGTTGTACTGTACTTATCAAAAAAAAATCCACATATAAGTGGACCTGTGAAGTTCAAACCCATGTTGTTCAAGAGTCAACTGTATGTAAAAATGTACATACAAACAGTCCCAGAGATTAGGATTAGGAGTGGATTAGGATTTAGAGATAGAGTCAGCTTTCTATCCATTGGGTTCCTTCCTCTGTGACATTAAGTGAATATTTTTTTTTTAAGAGAGAGATGGTAGGATTTCCCCCCGAACTCTAGTTTTATCTATTTAAGGTCAAGCCTAAGGAAGAGGGATACTATTGAACAATAGGATACAGACAACAGGGGATCAAAGAAACAAAAATAAAAGTCACACTGGGGAGGAAATGGGAAGCAATGTGCAATAGGGTTAAAAAGAAGTCAGGCCCATGTCACAAAAAACACCCAGGATTCCAGTCTTTTAGCATTTCACCAAGTTCCAACCCCTAGCTGGAGAAAGATCTTTTCAAAGCACAATCTCAAATTCTTGGAACAGAATCACCAGGGGGAAGTAGGGGGCGCTCAGCAAAAATAAAGCAGATTCTTGAGACCCTCCCCAGCACTAGTGAAGGCAGCGAGGAAGGGTGGAAGCCAGTGATGTACGTTATTAACCTGTCTTTCTGGGGGACTTCCAAGCCCACTGAGGATCCACTAGTCCACGCCATCCCTGACCTGTGAGGCCTCAGCAGAGCTAAGGGTCTGTTGCATGGCCAGTGCCAGGATTTTCCATTATAAAAGCCAGGCTTATCAAGGTGGGTGGCTGCAGCCTACGGGTCTTGGAGCAACAGCGTTAGTGGTAAGACATGAGCTCTGTGCTCTGGCAGCAAATGGACTGGCCTTAAAACTCTCTCTCGAGGCAGGAGAGGTGTCAGTACCAACATTCCATGGCCTATATCTCCCTCTACTTAACCCACTCGCCGTCACGTTTCTCCGAAAAGAGGATTCGCTTCGGTCATCATCCATCTACAGGCACTTCCTACAAATAGTCTTCATAGTGCAATTGCGTATTGCAGTTGAGTTCATCTGCCATATTGCAGATGAAAAGTCCAGAAGCCAAAAGTAAAATTGGTATTGTAGAATCTCAAGGAACAAAATCCCAGAGGAAAGCAGTATCCCAAGTCAAAACGTTTCATGTCATTTATTCACACACGTGTGCACATACGTACAGACACACTTCACCTAATCATTCTTAGATATTATTTAACAGTTCTATATTATAAGTACAATTGTTAGGCCAGAGAACCAAACCTCTAGAATGGTGGTCCTCAAGCTCTGCTGTGTGCGAGTTCCAGTAGCAGCTCTCAGGGCTCTTTCATGTGTCCTTGGAACCTCAGTGAAGACCTGTGTGGTAAGTACCGTGAGGAGTCATCCCCACCGCACACACAGGAAACCACGGCTCAGTAGGGTTTGCCCAGCCCTCTCAGCCACTGAGCATCAGACGCTCAGGGCTCTAGTCCAGCTTCTGTTCCTCTGCCATTTTGCCTCTCCTTGGAAGCTCAAAGTTACAAAACACTTCCTTAGCCCAACATATTAACAGCTGGCGTATTTTATATTCATAAAGTCAACTTTGTATTCAGAAGTCAACTTTATGCGCCGCTGCTACGTTTATGCCATTCCCAACCAGAATAAACTCAGCCTTTGGAGACGTGAGTGGCTCCACCTGGCATCCTAGAGCTCTGTCTTGAAGGCAAGTTTATATGGTCTGCAGGTGCCCCAGTGACTCCATCCTTCATATAATCCCTGTAACAGCTGGCATCCCTGAGGAAGGAAAACTAATCCCATCCAAAATGTATTGTGCGTTTTACTATGGATGCGCCGGGCGCCATTTTCAGCTTTATCTCATTGAATCTTCAAGCAGCCTTGACGTCAGAGTTTTCTACCTTTCCAGTACAAAAATGGGATTGGAGGAAATGTGGTATCTATAAGGAGGCGTCTCCAGGTCTGTCAAAGTCTTTGTCCACTTTACTGGCCTTAACTGCATGGAGCTAAGAACCAGGAAAAAGGTGAAAATTGCTTTTGATCTTGCACATTTATTTACCAGGACTCTGGGAGAGGAAGCAAAAGCTAAAGCTGATGGTTCTCCTTCCCTCTAGGCGTCCTTGATGGTAAACAGATGAGGTCATTGGAAAGAAAGCTCCTGTTGATCTGAGCGTATGGAAGGGGTTGGTCAACAGGCACATCTCCCAAGACACTGGTGCCCCAGGGCTCTGCATGTGGTAACCTAAGTGTGTCAGGGTCCTGGCCAGACACCATTGGCATCACTCAGAAGGCTTGACAGAGAAGCATTCATCAAAGGGATGGTGCCAGGGTGTGAGCATGCGGTTGTTAGGGCACCCAGAGAGGAGTCTTTATCCGGTCTAGCTCTAGAAAATCAAAGGTAGGAGACAGTGTAACTGAGACTTGGAGAAAGCTGTGACAGAGCAGAGGATCCCCCTGACAGGAGCTGGAGTCCTACAGAAATGTCGCCACTGCCAGGAGCTTGCCGTGGCCCAGATGAGGGCAGCCGAGTAAACACGTGCCTCTGTGTCCTCTCCCTCACTGACCCCCTGCTGGTACCTCCCGTTGGCCAATTCCAAGCAGAAGCCCAAGAACAAGGAGGCCTGAGCAATATAGTCCATAGAGATCAGCTTCCCAAGGTTCAGAGATTGACACAAAACACCAAGAAATGGATCTTGGCGCTGGGGTGGAGGCAGGTGGAGGCTATGAGCCCCAGCCAGAGCTCTGCCAAGCAGACCGATCCCAGACCCAGACAGGGTGCGCTGTCCTCCATGCATTGTGGGCACATTTGCCTTACAGATGCTCGGGAAGTTGTTTAAAAACCAAAACAGGGGGAGGAGTCCAAGATGGCAGAGGAGCAGGAGGCTTAAATTTCGTCTGGTCCCAGGAATGCAGCTAGATAGCTATCAGCATTCTGAACACCTACAAACTCAACTGGAGAATGAAGAAAAGAATTAGCAGCAACTCTAAGAACAGAATAGCCACCACTTTCTGCAAGGAACCCAGTTTAAAACAGGAGTTGAGCTCCAGCTCGGCGTTCCAAGATGGCGGAGGAGCAGGAGACCTAAAGTTCGTCTGGTCCCAGGAATTCAGCGAGAGAGCTACCAAACCATTCCGAATACCTATGAATGCAACTGGAGAATGAAGAAAAGAGTAGCAGAAACTCTATGAACAGAAAGGCAACCACTTTCTGCAAGGAGGAGAAAAGATGGAGGAGGAGTAGGCGACCCTTTCTCAGCTGGTCCGAGTCGAGCTGGATATCTACCAGACCATTCTGAACACCCACAGAATCAGCCTGAGACGCAGGAAGATATATCTGGATCTCTACAAATGAACATCTCCAGTGCTGAGTATTGAGGGTTTCCTGAATATCAGCGCG